>NC_071269.1:6055000-6407500 GCF_023375685.1 Ictalurus furcatus
CTTCATCTAGCAAAAGAAAGCAGCAAAATAAGGACATGCAGAGAGAGAGAGAGAAAATGAATCTGTCGTGTGTTGATGGAGAAAAAAAGCTATCTGAGTGAAGATGACCGTGAAGAAGACAGGAAGGAAGGTCGAACAGTGCTCTGAAGAGTTTTACCTTTTCTCTGACCGTGTCTCCAGGCACCAGCTGCGGTTCGATGGTGATGAAGAGGGTGAGGAAGGTGCCTTCGCTTAGACTCCGAACTGTATCGTAGCCGCCCTCGATGCCTAGGCTCCGCTCTTTACTGTAGCCTAGCAACACCGGGGGCGTGGCCACCTTAAACGTCCCGTCAATCTACGGTGACGAAATGAAGCTTTAAAATCGTTCCTAAAACGGTGGAATTATTCGTTTCCGTTTCATGTTTAATGATTCGTTTCATATTTGATTTGATTTGATTGGGCAGCATAAAAATGACTCCACGTGAAGCTTTTACTGTGTCATCTTCTGAACGATGGCTCCCAAATATTTAACATCTAAATACATGCGTACCACTGTTTAATCTCAAGCCTCTGAGATTACTGGTCTTAAATGTCCTCGAATGTTGCTGCTTTTTTTGGTAATATGAGTCATACTACGTAATGAGTATGAGTCAGTTTACACCATATCGTTTTAATATTTAGTTATTGGGGTTTTTTTTTTTACATTACTCCTTTAGGATCCGTTTGCTGTGGCCTCAGCCTTAACTATTAATTTCTATTTCTTTTTTTTATTTGTGTACCAAACTTGAATTCAAAGTGAGAATAATAAATGGAAATCTGAAATTCTCAGCCTTCTACGGCTTTCGAGGAGAATTTTAAAAAAACCAACACGAATAAAGAAAATGACAAGTGTTTAACTCTAAAATGTAAGAAAACCCATCCAATTATAGAAAGATCAAACTGAGACATTCAAAATCAATCCCATGGCTCCTCCGGCAGCTTGAGCCTCTTTTCAGATGCAGATCTGAGATCATGTGATTTACCATAACGTACCCGTGATTGAAGGTAAATTGTGCTGAAAGGAATCTTTATGGAACCCAGCCAGTGTCTCTCAATGCGTGTGTGTATACTGTTTCCTCTTTCTCTCTCATCCTGAAACAAAGGGCAACACACACACACACACACACAAACACACACACACACCTCTTTCAAAGAAGTGAAAGTGAAGTCTTAAAAAGGCAACTATGGCCAAACTTGAAAATAACTTTTAAAAGTATTTAAGGAGAGTATTTCAGTGGACTGAACTGAGCGCTTGGAAAAAAAAAAAACCCAAATACTGCAGCAGAACTTTTCATAAATGTATGAAAATAAAATGCTTGTAGTTAGCGACTTCAGATTTCTAGATGTGAATTAGTATGGCTTCCGGTGCAGATCCTCTGCAAAGGGTTTATGCAAATCCCATGTATTCATATACACTACCGGTCAAAAGTTTACACACACTCATTCTTTATATATATATTTCCACCACATTTCATAATAACAATCATAATAATAATAATAATAATAATAATAATAATAAAGTCATCAAAACTCTGGAGTAACACAAATGGAACTATGGGAATTATGTTGTGATGAAAAATCCAAAATAAATCAAAATAATTTAATATTTTAGCATCTTCAAAGTAGACATGCTTTTCACCTAGAATTTTACAGAAACGTATTCTTGGCGTTTTCTCAACCGATTTCTTGAGGAATTTCCCAAGTAACTGTGCTAGAGACATTACCTCCAAAATTTGACTGATTATTGATTGCGTGTATTCCTTCTCGTCTGACGACTTCGCTTAATTAAAGAAAGCGGAATGTTTAAAGACGGACAAGTGGAGAAGTGCGCGTTTATTCTTACTCTTCAGAGTCTGTACCACGAATCTGGCAACATGAAGCAGCGCTACGAAACAAAACATGACCGTGTCTTATTTATAGCCATAAAGTAATAACGATCACTGAAGCACTAAGAGTTAACCGCTAAGTCGGCGTTCAGTCACGTCAGCTCCACGTGTCTCTCACCTCGTCCGCCTCGTCATACAGGATCTCGTCGAAGATGCTGATGAAGACCTCGTCGCGGACGGCCTGCAGGCTGGACGTGCTGTAATCTCCGTTTGGAGCGCTGATGGAACGGAGTGGACCGTAAGCGTTTAGAAACCGAAACGGTCCGTATAGTACGTGCTTATACGTGGCCGTGTCGTGGCACGTTAATAAAAGATTGCGAGATCACCTGAACGGCAGCACCAGTTCTTCGTTCCAACAGGGGTTCGGCCCCTCGGCTGTGGACGTCTGCAGTACCGTACGCTGAAAAGAGACCTCGACGAAGGGCCGGATCTGGGGCTTAACACACACACACACACACACACACACGGCTCAGTGCGCCCAAAGGCAATTACAAAACTACTAGTTTTTCCAAATCCACTCCACAGATTAACAGTCATTTGGACGGATTATAAACCGGCACCCTGAAAAAGCTTTCAATTTTCAAGAAGGAAGTCAGTTGACCTGTCGCATACTTTCAGTAACCATTTCTCTTCGTCTCCGAGACACCAGGACATCAGTCACAGAGAGATTGTACAGTATTGTTGGTTGAACGAGATATAAATATATCACTTACATTCTACAGGAAATACAGGAAGCATCTAGAACTAACACAGGTAACACTTTCAACGCATGGTATATCTGTAATAAACTACGAGCGTATTCGTATTCGGAAGGCAGTGTACGTATTGTGAGAATCCTTTATGTAAATACGGGATACTTTATAGCTATTTTATTGCGCGTTATGGATCGTAAACACGACGTGTTATAAGCGTGACACGTTATATCACCGAGTCGATATAATGAGAACGATGTAATGTGCTGGAATGTAATGTGTAATGGGCGTTATAACATGTTATGACATGAAATGGAGTTATAAGTCGTTATAATGACGGCCTGCATAGAAAGCCTTATTCTGATACTACTCTCTCTCAGTGAAGTATAACTGTAACAATACCCCAGCCATAAATGAGGAAACCTGCTGAACTTAATAATAAATAAATAACCGACTGTGGACAGTAAAGGCGATTTACCTGTCCGAGGGGCCACTCGCTAGCCTGGAGTACAGCCTGAGAGGACTGAGCCGATGTAAACGGCTCAGCGTAGGAGCGAGCGCTCTTAGATGCCGCTGCAGGTTTGCTATAGATATAAAAACAGCACGGTTATGCAAATATTTGAGGAAAGAGCAGAAACGCTGCCTTACGTTACGTCTGTTAATCCGCGTGCACCTGGCGTGAGGTTTCCGGACGGGGATGTCGTAGCCTCTGATGATGTTCAGCAGCAGCCTGATGTCTCCGTCCGAAAGGTTCTGAGCCGTCACTTTCTTCCTCTCTTTTCTCCGAGGCTTCAGAGGACGCTTGGGCTCGGCCAGCCTGAACAGGTTCAGGCCTAAAATCCTGACGACGTGAACCAGAGTCACAGTGTAATTATGATACGTACAGTAGTAAACGGACCTCTAACCATCTCACGGTGAATACGCGGTGAGTACGAGGGACCGATCGGGACGATCTTATTTGCATAAGAAGAATAATTCATGGGTAAATCCTAGCCGGTGGAGAGGTTTGTGTGGGGGGAAAAACAAAACAGGATTTAGTGTGTAAATGCTTAAATTACTTAATAATTTAGCAGCGCCTCCATTTATTACAAACCAAAAAGACCACACGTTATTGCTTTTTCCTCTACTTTAAAGTCACCAAGCGTCACCATAGTACTATATACTATATATATAGTATCAAGTTTCTTTATGCTATTTATATATTAAAGACACTCCTGAGAGAGGAAGAGAGGAAAACACACGGAGGAAATTAAAGGAAGTGGGAAAATATGAAAGCAGAAGAAAATATTCAATAAATGAATTTACACCAGAGTTCACCAAGTCTCATCAGAAGCCTGTATGCCTTCGGTGGAATGATTTTTCCACCAGTTATGTCTAGGGACCTAAATACAAATACATTTGCATTCATGTCTATCGTTAAAAAGCGTTATACAAATCAAACCGGACAACACCACAAAGAGGAGAAGAAAATGAAATAAACGACTGAACTAACATGCTCCAATGAGCTGTAAGACACGTAAGTGCAGAACTGTCTTCACATCCTTGAGCAGCTGACTTGAGTTTAGTCAGGATAATAAACATGAAGATGAATAAAAAGCTAAAATGGCGGTGAACTTGTCGGGAGAGGAAGGGCGATTTACCCGATGCTCGGGACCTCGTCTTCCACGATCAAATCCGACAGAGTGTAACGATGCCTCGCTATGAGGAAGCGGTTAATGACGGATTCCTGCACCTGAAAGAAGAAGAAGAAGAAGAAGAAGTCAGAAAGTGGGTGTACGACTGGAACAGTCGGGCGTATCGCTTCCGCAACCCGGAGAAAACGATCCCAAACACCTCCTCTCAGAATCCTTCACCATATCGACGAGTTTATTTTTACTGCTGTATGCGAAGTTTCCGCCACACGTATAGCTCCAGGTGTTGGCTTTATTAGAACGAGCACATCGAGATATACGGTATATAAACCTGTGATCTGGATTGCAGCTGGAACTAGTGCCAAAGCTGATGATGTAGGAAATGAATCAAAACCTTTAGACCAATCAGAATCGAGTCTTCACTTACTTTCTGTAAATACTTGGCCGCCAGAGCTCTGTGTGCGTCCATGTGCTCCTTGGTGTCAACTAGCTCTCCTTCCTTCAGCCTGCGCTCATAATCCTGACATATTCAACAGAAGAGAAAAAAAACGGTATTCATATTTAAAATCTCAGCCAGAGAGTGCAGAGAAAATGGCAGCTGTGAAATATGGCCTGTGCTTGAATAATGAATAAGGGGTTGATCTATAGAAGTAGAAGTTCAACCTCAAACACTTTCTCCGGGATCTCTCTCTCGGTGGAAGGCACGGATTTAAAATGGCGGAACTCGGCCACCTCCTGGCTCCTCAGCCGGAGCAGGCGAAAGCGGCGCGAGCGCTCCAGCTCCTCTTCAGACAGGAAGTTAAACTCCTCCTGCAGCTGCTCCAGTCGGAAATAATCCGGAACTGCTATCTCACCTCCACTCGCCACCTGGAGTGACAGAGGTGAGATGGTGCGTGTGTGTGTGTGCAAACTGACCTCTTTCACATTCCACCACAATGCCTTGCATAAGTATTCACCCCCCCTTGTACGTTTCCATATTTTCTAGTGTTATAACGTATAATTAAAATGCACGTAATTGGGATTTTCACCATAATCACAAAATATCTAGCATCTGGCGATGGAAAATATTAATTTTCATGATATAAAGTTGAATTAAACAAAACATTCAGTGTTCACATAAGTATTCACCCCCCCCCCCCCCCCCCCCCCCCCGGGCCAGAACTAGCTTTGGCGCTATGTCTCTTTCTGTCAGCTTTACACATCTGGATTCTGATATTTTTCATCTTCACTGAATTAAATGCAGACTCTTGACTCTTTCAAAAGTCGTCTTGCTACAGATTCTTAAACTTCTTCCTCGTACGTGAATTTAGAGCTTCCCGTTAACGAATTGCGGAACGTCGTCTGTCAAAACTATACGAACGCTCGATTTTATCTACGGAAAAGAATCAATCCCGTGCTTGAAGGTCGACACGTTTGCTGTGTTTGTAAACCTAGCAGGAACCGCTTTAATCGGCTAACGTGGAGCTGACTGCTGTGCGAGCTCACGCACTGAAAGCAGCTGCATTATGGAGGAGTTGTTGGGGTCGTTGGGGTCGAGGCGAGATTCAGCTGCCCATTTCCCCAGCTTCTTCATGTCGTTTAGTCCAGACGCCCCGATGCACGCTATAGCATCCATCTGTCTCAGACCACTATAGAGCGAGAGAGTGAGAGAGAGAGCATAAAAATGTGTTAATATTGGATAGTGAGTCAGATTTAGCACTTTTCCTATGCTCATCAAGTTTCACTGTTTTTGTTATGGTTGCTATGGTGATGGAAATGACTTCTCGAACACTGACCTACACTTTCTCCATATCTCCGTCAGCGAGATTCAGGCGTAGATGTACTATTGTGTTCCAGAGCGTGTGCGTAGAAGTTGCTGACTGTGTGTATGGCGTTGTGTCTTTTAACCTCTCACCTGTGTATACCTGCGCCAGGCTGCCCAGAGGCCGGAGCCAGGGGAAGGTCAACCTCTCCTACAGCCCACGACACACAGCAGGACAGCTTCCCTGAAGTCAGCAGCGTCTGCTTGTTACTGCCGTCAGCCATGAATGAGAACGGCACGTCTGACACGACACACATCCAACACGCAGTATTTTGAATGTGTCACATGTGTAAATGTTTAAAATGCAATCATGCAGTTTTTAATTTGGCTTAAAATAAATAAAAGGACCAGCTGATCAGTCTTCGCGTTCACAGTGTGTGTATGTGTGTGTGTGTGTGTTTACCACTGCCGACACCCTCATGGTTAAACGCGACCCTCTGGTTGCTGCTGAACTCCATCTCTTCAGATGAAGCACTTCCTGTTAAGACGGAAGTTTCCGGAACCGGTACGCACGCCTCCGCCAACAGATTGGTGGATGATCCAGCGCGCTCATATATCTGACATGCAGAATATGTAAAGTCAAACTACACACACACACACACACACACACACACAAACTTCAACACACACTACCTGCAGCTTGATGCTCTCGGGCCAGTTCACAATCTTCAGGTTGAACATCTGGCCGAAGTGAACCCGGAAGTCCATACTGAGCGAGCGACTGTCTGTTCTGGAAACTTCTTTGTTGTTGTAAAGCACTTTAATGAAGAGAGAGTGCTTTGCTACGTCCTCCCTCCGTGCAAATTCACCTCTGGGAACAGGAGAAGACACAACACATGGGACACAGCTGGGGAAAGAGCTGCAAGCTCCGTTAATAAACAGGAAATTAATAGTAACACTTCTTAACAACTTTATAAACATGGACTATTTCCTTCCATTACCATAACCACATGAAATGGAGCTTTTTTGGTTCCTTGGTTGCTCTAATGCTTCATATAAAGATCAGGATTTTTTTTATTGTTTATAAATCAACCTTTATTTGTTGGTTAACATATCGAACCGTCATAGAGTATCTCACATATCTTCACTCTGTTAATTAACTTAACTTGTGTTAACTTGTCTGCTTGTCTTTTAACTCTTCCAGTTGTAATTTCACAATCGGAAGCTGACCACATAAGGTTCCTCTTTTTTTTTTTTTTTTTTTTGAGTTTTGCTTCCTTCTATTGTTCTTAAAAGCTTTTCTTGTGAATGAGGAATTCAGCTGATTTCTGTAAAACTGCTTTGTGAGAAAACCACTACATTACTCTTCTCTATGTTTCAAACCAAAACTTCTGTTGACATTTTAAACTCGGTGGCATAATTGCCAATTTGTTCCCGTTCGTAAGTAATATTAAAGAAGATTTATATTTAAACAAAGTGTGATTGGAAATCAATACTTTTGCTTAATTACTGTCAATTACACTAGTGGTCAAATGTTTAGACACACTCATTCTTTATTATTCATTTTTTCCCCACATTTTAGAATAATAATAATAATAATAATAAAGTCATCAAAACTCTGGAGTAACACAAATGGAACTAAAGGAATTATGTTATGATAAAAAAAATCCAAAATAAATCTAAATAATTTAGTATTTTATCATCTTCATAGTAGACGCCCTGTTCACCTAGAATTTTCCAGAAATGTATTCTTGGCTTAAACAGTATTAAAGGAGTTCCCACCGACGCTGGACTGAATCTTTCGCTCTGAGTCGTCTGATTAAAAAAAATATTATTTTGTAAATAAAACGTTAGTTTTCTAATGAAAGAAACGAATACGTCGGCACGATTATATTTTTGTCTACAACACGGATTTCACACATTTAATCATACACCTTCAGATCAAAAGCTTTTTAACATCATGAGAAACATTTCAGTCGAGTGTCCACACACTTTTGACTGGTAGTGTGTATTTATAAATAAAATACTCGACGATAATAACCAAAATATTTTCCCCATCAGTCCCAATCATTTCCATTTCCATGCATTTTATCTGTATTTATTCATGATATTTTTAACATCATGGGTGTGTGTGTGTGTGAAAGAGAGAGAGCGATCCCTCTGCTTACCGTGGACACTGCTCATTAGGAGTGACCGGGCCGGAAACAGTAAGTTCTGGAACCAAAACTGATTCTCCAGGTTTCCTGCGGATCTTCGCAGCTTTCACTCGAACCTGCTGCTCCAAACCGGCCATGTCAGGTTTTTCTGGAGGTTCTGGTTTCGCTCGCGCCTCTCCCAGCTCTTCCTCGCTGTGCTCGTCCTCTTCTTCCTGTGCCTCGCCTTGCGACTGCTGTCTTCTCTTCTTCTTTACGGCTTTCTAAAATCGATAATACAAATGGCTTTGCTTAAAAAAAAAAAATGAAGAAAAGGACGACACTGCTAGGTTAACTGTAACCTTACTCTCATCTTTTTTTTTTTTAATGCTGCTTGATTAATAACGGTGCCGCAACGGTACCTGTTTCCTCCTCCAGGACCTCCATTCCTCCAGATGTCTCCGGTACTCAACCATCTTCCTCTCATAATCCTCTGCAAGCTCTGTCTGCAGCTCGGCCACCTCGGCTAAGATCTCCGCCTCGTGTTCTCGTTCGTCGCGTCCTCGCTCCACCTCCTCTCTGAGGGGACAAGAGATAAAAAAAGTGAGGAAAACCCTCCAATTTATATACAGTTAAAAACTTTTAAATGTCATAACACTACAGCTCTCGTTTGAGACCAAGACCATATTTAGTGAGAACAAAATCCGATAAGTCCGACGACCAAACACCAATATTTTAACCCAATACTTTTCCACAAACACCAATGATCAGTGCTTTTTAGCATTTGGTATCTGCTATATGAATGTTTAGTGTTTGTTAGAAAGTGCTGTATTAATGTGCTTGAGTTTGATTAACGGTGTTAGATTTGTTGTAGAGTACTGGATTAATGTGATGGTGATTGTTGAAAAGTGTTGATAAATTACAACAAATACTAACATGTGAATCCAACACTCAATGGTAAAACTCAACAATCAAACAGATTAATCATTAGTGTTTGTTGGAGAGTGTTGAATCCATGTGTTGGTGTTTTCGGGTAGTATTGGATCAAAGCGTCGCCGTAAGTACTCTATGGGTGTGTTGGTGCTTGTTGGAAAGTGCTGGATTAATCATTACGGTTTGTTGGAGAGCGTTGCATCAGCGTGTTAGTGTTTACTTGGCGTTTGTTGGAAAGTGCTGGATTAATCATTAGTGTTTGTTGGAGAGCGTTGTATCAGCGTGTTAGTGTTTACTTGGTGTTTGTTGGAAAGTGCTGGATTAATCACATAAACGTTTTGGTGTTTATTTCAGTAGCGTCGAGTCTGGTTTACTTTTATTGAAGAGTGTTGGATTGATTTGTTTCTCTTTGCTGAATAGTTCATGTTGGATTCATTACGGTGTTTATTTCGATGATGATATTTGCTGTTAACTGAACAACAACATCACGTATGTTGATGTTTTTTCACAAACGCTGGATTCGCTCTGTTGGAAAGCTAGCTGTTTTTAGCTGTACGCACTTCCTGATGTAGAGTTTGTAGGGTGTGTTGGTGAAGCCCTGGAATTCCCGCAGTGCTTTGAGCTCTTTCCAGACTTTGACGATGCTCTTCAGCAGAGTTCGGTCCCTTTCTTGCTCTAAGTCACGGAGCTGACGAGTGTGCCTGAAGAAACACGCGCAAAACAGACAATCGGTGTACGCAAAATACATCGTTTTCATGCCATATTATATGCCGTATTCAAAAATATCAGAGGCTCAAATTTGCTGACCTTATTTCCTGTTTGTAGTCCAGAATTATTTGCTGACTCATCAGACTAAGGCCTTCTCCTGTATGCAACTCCAGCATATTGTGAATCGCGTTTCTCAACCCGTTCAACTGAAGTCATGCATGCAGAAAAGTAGGCTCTGTATTATTTAGTCAATTTCTTATCGTGAAAGCCATGGTGATTGAGCAACGCTGAAGCTGATATTACCTTATCTGTCAGGAGACAGGCGAAGTTTTTATGCCGTCTGCTGAGGTACTGGTCGTACAGCTGGGCCAGCCGAGCCCCCAGCACATGCTCCCTGCTGAACAGAGGATGGTGGGAAAATATGAGCCCGGATACATCGACGTCCAGCTGGTAGTCTCCGTCCGGGTCTCCGACTCCCGCCATGTAGCGGTTGACGCGCTTGGATTTCAGCGCCTGCACGAAGAAAGACCAGGAACATGCTGGCTACCTTGACAAGAATTCGCGTCGCTCCAAATGCCATGTGAGAAAAAACTGAGAAGAACTTTAAAGATGTATGTATGATTTCTCTGTGTGCTTTGGGAGCACTGCATAATATGCAAAAGCAAAAACGATATTAAAGTTGTAATAACTATCTGAAATATTACGACAAATCAATGTGCGTTCTGCCGATGGGAAACCGGTACGGGTTGGTACCGTTTCAATTACAATTCCACGAGAGGGAATTGTTTTTGTCGTGGGTTTCTCAAAGCATTACCTCAATGGACCCGAGGGCATTTGGATCTCTACTCTAATCTCTTATCAATTTTGAAAATTGTAGCCAGATGATTCTCTCTCTACGCACATATAGAAGCATCAGTGCTTCTGTCAGACCTACGTGTCCCCGGCCTGGCCTAAAACTGTCCGCTCTCAGCCCTGCACTAACGAAGAACCCAGTCCTCGTCATTACATAATCGCCCGTCTGGAACCACTCTTAAGCGTCACCGCCACAAATATTACTGGCCGTCACCTAGAAACAGCTGCGTGCGAGCGCAGAAATGCCTGAGCTGGGTTTAGACTGTTCGATTACAGCATTCCTATAAGATAAATCCAATAAAATCTACAACAGACCCTGTGTTAATGAGCACACAGAGAGAAGTTCTCCATGCCAGGTTATACTATGAAGATCATTCACTAGGTTCTGCAATCGGATAAAATGCCGTAATCAGGTAATAAGGATATTTTTCATGTCCATCACCATTTTTACGTGTCCACATTACCATTACTGTAGCTACTGTTCTGTGAGTTCCACATAATTCAATGCCGTCCTCCTATTGGTGGATTTATTTTGAGGCTGAAAAATTGTACAATATGATGATTTAAACAGAATCTCCATTTCATCATGAATATATCATATAGTAAGCATAATCAAGCTTTATTTCTTGCAATCTAACAAACACACACACACACACACATTATATATATATATATATATATATATATATATATATATATATATATATATATATATATATATATATATATATATATATAAAAATATAAATCATCATATTGTACAATTTTTCAGCCTGAAAATAAGTCCACCAATAGGTGGACGGTGTTGAATTATGTGAAACTCACAGGACAGTAGCTACAATAGTAGTGATGTGGAAACGTAAAAAAAAAACAACATGGTAATGTACTGATCAGAATACCTTTCTGTAGACAGTCTGTAGTGCCGGATCTAGCTCCTCCTCCAGATGGAAAAGGGGCGGTCTTGACGAGGACTCTTTGATTGGATTAGGCAGAGCCATGATCCGCCCATCATCACCAAACCACCTCATACCCTGAGCGGAAAGAAACGGACATCATGTTTCTGCGTAAACGCTACTGTATGGGCGTTAATTGTTTTACGAACATGTAAACAATTGGGAACACCAAATTGTCTCTGAATACAATAAGTATCATAAATGATCGGGCTGGGTTTGTTTTTGTTTTTTTCTTTTCATCTCTTGCGTTTAAACTTGACCTCTGTATGACTGCTAAGACATTATACGGACCTGATTTCCTATAAATGGCTTGTACGCAGAGAATCGTAACTACGCATTTGTCGAACACTTTGTGAGATAACATACGGTTATGAATATTGGGCTGATTCCACTATTGTGTTGCCATTTGAGTCCTAAAATCTTTTAAAAAGACACTTTTTAAAAACCATTGAATCTCTAAAACATGCAATTAATTCATTAAAATCAATCGAAGAACGTGTTAACCCATCTCAGGCAACAATCTAATGTTTCAAGGTTTCTTTGCTCTTAAATGAAGAACAAGGCTGAGTTTCGTCTTCTTTTTTTATGGTAAAGAGTTTACAAATACACAAAACAGAGGATTTTTAAAAAAAAAATCTATTTCTTATATTAATACTGTATTTCAATCTATAATTTGAGTAACAGACTTAAAGTGACTTCGTCAGTCAATTTCACAATATCACTGAAAATAAAGAGGAAAAAAAACAGAAGGTGAGAAATTCATTTTCTTCTTATCATGATCCTGTTGAACATGTACGTAACTTGTGGAATATTCTGTATATTTCATGAATCAATGTGTTGTGGGAATGAACTAAAATAGTTTTTTTATAAACTATAGTGGATGAGTCATGGAAATCAAAATGACCAAGTATGAGATACATGAGAGATAATCTGATTTTTGAGTATTTAATGATTATATTTCAAGGTAATGTGTATTTATGGTAGGAGAGAATGGTGTTGTATAGATTTATTTATACATAGTTTATAACAAAATATTCACATTGTGAAACACACACAGAGCAGAAGTCTTTTTTTTTTCCATTCTTAAGACAAATATCAGAACCCATATGGTGCGAGATTAAATGCCACAAGTTATTAGGAAAACCTGCTTTACTGTGGGATCTTAATGTGGCACGATGCTCTGCAGGTGCTTCTGTTTTCATAAGGAAGTGTCCATCAGTCTCATGAATAAGTTCCTGTTTCTCAAACACACAGGACTTTCACACTGTTACATCGGTTACCTGATCTTGCTTCATGACGCGGTTTTCCAGAATGTTCTGATTGGTCAGGGAGACGTATGGTCTCTCCCCTACATAAAGACCCTCCTCCTCCAGGTAACGGGGACGCACATTCTCCGGGAGCTTACTAGAAGCAGGCACTGAGGTACAAACACATGATGATGCCAGTCACAAACATCGCGATTACTGATTCTGTTGACATCGTCGGCTACAATGCTGTGAAAAAGTATTTGCCCCATCCTGATTTCTTCTGGTTTTTGTGTATATCTCATACTACATAGTATTAGGTCTTCAAATGAAATGCAACATAAAACAAAGGCAACCTGAGTAAACACACAATACAGTTTTGATTTTTTTTATTGAAGCAAAAAAAAAAAAGTTATCCAACACCTATGTCGCTTTAAACTTAAAATCTGGTTGGGCCACCTTTTGCAGCAATAACTACAATGGTGATGGCAGTGTGAAACAAAGCATCCCCACACCATCACACTTCCTCCACCATGCTTGACCGTAAATATGATGTTCTTTTTATGGAATACTGTGTTTGGTTTACGACAGATGTAACGAGACTGCTGTCTTCCAAACAGTTCCACTTTCGACTCCTCAGTCCACAGAACATTCTCCCAAAAGGTTTGAGGATCATTAAGGTGTGTTTTGACAAAAAAATTCAGACGAGCCTTAATGTTCTTCTGGGTTAGCAGTGGTTTTCACCTCGTCACCCTTCCATAGATGCCATTTTTGCCCAGTGTCTTTCTGATAGTGGAGTCATGAACAGGGACCTTTGTTGATGCAAGAGAGGCCTGTAGGTCCTTTGATGCTGTCCTTGGCTCTTTTCTAACTTGCTGGATGAGTAGTCACTGTGCTCTTGGAGGAATTTTGGAAGGTTGGACACTTCTGGGAAGGTTCACTGCTGTGCTGAGTTTTTCCATTTGGAGATAATGGCTCTCACTGTGGTTCTTTGGAGTCCCAGAGCCTTTGAAATAGCTTTGTGACCCTTCCCAGACTGATGTATTTCAATCACCTTCTTCCTCATCATTTCTGGAATTTCTTTCAACTTTGGCATAGTGTGTTACTGAGTAAGACCTTTTAACCAACTTCATGCTGCTGAAAAAGTTCTATTGAAGTGTTGATTTGACTGAACAGGGTTTCCAGTAATCAGGCCTGGTTGTGTCTAGTCCAGCTGAACCCAATTATGAATGCAGTTTCATAGATTTGGGGAATTAGTAACTACGGGATTAGCAAATACATTTTCATACAGGCCCAGTTGGTATTGGAGAACTTTTTTGCTTCAATAAATAACATCATCGTTTAAAAGCTGTATTTTATGTTTACTCAGGTTGCCTTTGTTTTATCTTAGATTTTGTTTTCATTTCTGAAACTATTTAATATGAGACCTACACAAAAACAGAAGAAATCAGGAAATATTTTTTCATAGCACTGTACATAAGGTGTACAATCTGTATATAGCTTTTTTAAATCTAATATACAATTTCAGTATAAAAGGGGAGACTGTACCGGGCCTCATACTGGGGATGAAGAGAAGCTCGTTCTCTCTTTCAACGCGGCTGCTGTACTCAACATACTCAGCCTTCTTCACTTCCAGGAAGTCCTGAGCCGACTGAATAACGAACAGATCCTCTTCTCCATCTCCGACCAGCGGGGCGTCTTCATCCTGAGTTACAGGAGTTTTGTTTTGTAATATTACTTAAACAGGGGATGTTATTTTATTCCCAATATCTATTAAAGGTAAATAAATATGACGTGCGTCACCCTATCTGTGGTCTCCTCCTCTCCTTCCTTCTCAGCTTCGTGCTCTTCCTCCTCCTCCTCCCCTCTTCCGTCTTCCCGTTCCCTCGCTTCTTTCTTTGTTTCGACCTTGGGGTGACGTTCTTCAGGTTCAGGTTCAGGGTCAAAGTTGAAGGTGAAGAAGTTGTACGCTTCTTCAGCGGTGGGCAAACTGCTTTCTGTCTGTTCGGTGTAAAGAACAATCATACAATTTACTCACACTAAACAAATTCTTACCAGAAAACAAAGCAAAGCATTACATTTAATTTATAATATTTAAACATGGCTGCTGTAGTTAAAAAAAAACAAAAAACACTTTATTGGAAATCCTGTTCTAGGAAAACAATCAACAACGAGGTGGTGTGATGATGCTGAGTCACTCTTACCACTCTGAAGTTGATTGTTCTCTCCGTATCAATGATCATAAATTTTTAATTCGTTAAATACTAACACTTTTTTTTTTTTTAACACATAAACGTGTTTATGATTAACCTTATTAACTACAGTGATGTAGAAGTGAAAGTACAGTCTTTCTTGCACTTGGGTATCAGTCTCGATTTCATTTCTCTGAGTATACCATCATGTGTGTGGGGGGGGTTTTTTTGGGTTTTTTTTAAAGCATACCATTACAACAATACAGAATACTTCCTCACCCTTTTGTCTCTTGCGACGCGTCTGGCAGCGTCCCGGAATTTCACCCTGGCTGCGAGGGAAGCGTCACCCTGGCCGAGAATGTCGTCCGACTGCAAGGTCAAAACGTCACTTCAGATGCATCATAAAGCTCTCGTTAACCTCTATAAAATCAATATGACTGAAATGCTTCATAGTGAAGGAGAAGCCTGAGAAATGGTGCCAGGATAAGCGAAAGGAATAAATAAGATGGATTAAGGAACCATATTTAGATCAGCGGTTCGGGTTCTGAAAGTGGGGTCTGGGGAGCCCAAGGGGATCATATTAAAACCCTTTGTTACGGTAGTGGAAATCACAACTCACCGTTATCAAAGCTATTGTATCGATCATTACATCTTTATGATTATGGTATTAGCGAGTTTGACTGGTCATACGAATTAAATACATTGAATCCAAGCTTCGATAACGCACTCAGTGACTCACTCAATAACTAGAAAAAGCTTTAAGGCTCCTCATTCTGATTTGGAAAAATCTGGAAAACTTGCGATAGCTAAAATGTTTTCGAAATATTGAGCATAATATTTGAATAACTGGATCGTGCACGGGGGATATGAAATGTATTTTAACGTGAAACAGGTCCCTAACTGAAAAAAATGAGGTAAAGGAATTGGACGTAGCGAGCAGATGTACTTCCTGGTCGAATCTGGTCAGCGTGACTCTGTCTCTGAGGCTCTTCAGACGACTGGCCGGCTCCAGCGAAGCCTCCTGCTCCAACAGACTCGCAGCTTTAGACTGAAGAGTAAATACATCACTGTTGAAAAGCACTGACGCTGGAGACTCCTTCCTTAAATGGTAAATAAACTCCTATCTCCTTACAGAAAACTCCACCATAGCAATGATTAAACATTTAATACATGAATAATGATGTTCTTTACAGAAACGATAGCGTTAATATAAACAGTCAGAGCTGATGTTACAGAAAATTAATCACCTCCTTATGACCAATCGGAGTCAAGAATGGTGGCATTAAAAACTTTTTAAATGAACATTGTTGTCCTGAGGGTAATTTAAACACGCTGTTCCACAGCTAGCAGATTAAAAAAGGTTTTAATGTGGAAAGAGAAGCCTGGACCGTTTCCTAAAAACCTTCATTTGATTAGAGCACAGCTGGATTGCAGAGAAAAATCCGAGCGTGTCGCATTGCCCCTTGAGTGCGAGTTACGTTGCTTGCTTACACACACACACACACACACACACACACGCAGCGTGTTAACAGGCCGTGTAAAATCTGCTTCACAGCCAGTGTAGTTTTGATCTTTCCATGTCACAAGCAAATACTCCAAAGCGCTCAAGTGAATGTTTTCATCATTCCTTTCTCGTTTTTCTCATCCCTCCTTTCGGTTTGCTCCAAAAAAGCTTTTCAGAACGCTGACTTTTTGACTTTCTGAGGTCACAGTTATTTCTGGCTGTCGTTTGAGTTTAACTTACCCTGGCCTCTCTCAGCTTCTCCCTCATACGCTGCCTCACGGAGCTCTCTGACAGACTGGAGTCGGCCCTCAAAACGGGGAGAGGAGGGAGGCCTGAGATAGAGAGAGACACACAAAGTGTGTGAGAGAGAGAGAGTGAGAGAGAGAGAGTGAGAGAGAGAGAGTGAGAGAGAGAGTGAGAGAGTGAGTGAGGCAGCTGCCAACATTACTAACAAGAAACTCCAGGCAGGAATGGAGGAAAGCCTGAAGTTCACTACAAAACAATAGGGTATGTTGGTGGACGGGATACTTCTATGCCGTGTGTTAAGTGTATTAAGATTTTTGACCCTTGAATCCCAGTTTTTTGAGAACTTGCTTCCCCCCAAGCAATAATGAAAGGTATAAAACATATAAATACGTATATAGATTTTTTTTTATATATAAACCAAATATAAAACCAAACAATTAAAATAAACAAGAACCCAGGGCTTTTACTGCCAATAATTAACAGCCTAATAAAGAAAAAACAATATACAACCACGTGAAACTAAAAGTCTTACAGTTGGGGGTGTAAACCTCTTAGATGACAATTTGATATTTGACAATACAACTGAATCAGCTACGATAGGACTTTGATACATAAGGGAACTGTTTAATATTTGACACTACCACTGAATTGGTTACAATGCAAAACAAAACTAGAGATTTACTGATAATATTTTTCCCGATATTTAAGCGGATATCGGTTTTGTATCGGTCGCTCTCTAAACAAAACAATTTGGTTACGATTCATAAGGTGATGATTTGCTATTTGCTGATTCCACTGAATCTGACGATACAACAGGATACGATTTTGGATTCATCAGACAACAATTTAATATTTGACGATACTGAATCAGTTGCAATACAATACATTTTCGGTTCTATGATTCAATATATCTGATATCCGTGAATCGACTACAATGTGACACAATCTCAAATCATACTCCAACAAGTCAATAGCTGACTCCACCACTGAATCGAATATGACATGATGCTATTTTGATCCATAAGGCAACGATTCGGTATTCGACAATACCGCTGATTTGGCAGCAATACAATATGACAAGATTTCGATCCATAAAACAACGATTCATATTTGACGATAGTACTTACTCCACTATGATACAGTACAATTTCGATTAACAAGAAAATTAAATCAGTACTGGGGAATATTAATACTTGATGATAACCACTGAATCGATTTTTTTATTTGATTTATATATCTTAGACTTTATATTGAATTCTTGAGAACGTTCTCCGTTAGTTTTTGCTAAACTGGGAAATAAACTGTACGCACAGACCTCTGCTACACAAACGAATGAATCCTAACTGTAATAGTGAAGCATCCTAATCTAATCCTGATACAGACTAACAGTCCCTCACCTCTGTGTACTCGAGCCGAGCGATCTCGCTCAGCCCACGCATCTTCTAGATGCTCCTCCTGCAACTCCTGCACGACCGTGACCACCTCCTCCACCGCCTCGTCCTCTGGAGGAACCTCCACCGCCATCTCTTTCAACAGCTGGAACAAAAAAGCAGAGGTCCAAGCTTAATGGACAACAAGAAAGACAACCGACGGACATATTGCTGTAAAGCTATACGCAGTACAGGAAGTGGCTTCACTAAACTTAGTGTGGCACAATGCCATGGCATTTGTACCTTCTTTTTCTTCTTCATTCTCTGTGCTTTCAGAGAGTGCCGCAGGGATTCACCCGGGTCCTCCACTCTGCCGGTCAGTTCCTGGTGTAGTATATAATGAAAATCAGACACTGCATACTGTAAACTACAGCACTTATACAGTCCCCTCTGAAACTATTAGAACGGCACTACCAATTGAAGAGTTTATGCTGTAGACTGAAGACATTTGGGTTTGAGATCAAAAGATGAATATGAGAAGAGAGTTTAGAATTTCAGCTTTTACTTCCTGGTATTTATATGTAAACATGTTAAACGACATAGAACACAGCACAATTAGTATCAGACTACCCAATTTGTAGGTGAGCTAAAATATTGGAACATGTTATGACCGGTGTTAGATTGACTAATTAAACAATAAATAGCTCTGAACATCTACTCTTGGTTTTAGAATTCAATTTCACCGGCGATGGCTGTCCTTGGGACAAAAGCCAGCGATCTTGAAGCTGAAAAAAGTGGGAAAATCTATCAGAGGCATTGCACAAACATTGGGCGTAGCCAATACAACAATTCCTGATAAAGCAAGAAACCACTGGTGTACTGATCAACTGACACCGATTGGGTCGGCCAAGGAAAACAACAACAGTTGATGGCAGAAACGTTGTGAGAGCTGTGAAAATACCTCAAAAACAACAGTCAATGACATCACCAAAAATCTCCACGGGGCAAAAAAAGACTTCGAGAGCAAAAATACAGAGGCCATACCACAAGCACAAACCACTCATGAGCAGTACGAATCAGAAAACCAGATTGGAATTCACAAAGAAAAACAGACATGAGCCACAAAAGTTCTGGAACCAAGATGAACCTCTACCGAAGTGATGGAAAGGCCAAAGTGTGGAGAAAGAAAGGATCTGCTCTTGATCCAAAACATACAAGCTCATCAATGAAACATGGTGGCGGTAGTGTCATGGCTTGGGCTTGCATTGCTGCTTCTGGAACATTCTCACTAATCTTTACTGATGATGGAACTCGTGATGGTAGCAGCAGAATGAATTCAGAAGTCTACAGGAACATTTTGTCATTTTGCCAATTTACAGAGAAATGCATTCAAATCAATTTGGAGGAACTTCATCATGCAGCAAGACATTTATCAGGAGGAAAATTGGAAGGATTTAGATAGGCCAAGTCAACCACCAGACCTTAACCCAACTGAGCAGCATTTCACCTTCTGAAGACGAGACTGTATGTTTTATGTCGTTTAACACGTCCAGATATAAAAACCGGGGAATAAAAGCTGAAACTCTCGTCTCATATCCATCTTTTGATCTCAAACTTGATCTTTTGATCTCAAACTTGTCTTCGGTGTAGAGCGCAAACGAATGAACTGGCATTGCTATTCCAATAGTTTCAGACGGGACTGTACAATACATTACAGGTACATTTATATTTCTTTTCAATTTTCTCTCTTCACGAGTGTTAAACTCTTAAACTCTTCCCGTTTCAGTGGGGTATAAACACGAGGTGAAGCAGAGGCCAAATTCCATTAGTCCGTCATCAATATTTGGAAGATTAAAGAATATTAGTGAATACGCAAAACGGAACAAAAGTGTGCAGTTCAACTTCATAAATCGTCTTAAATTTAAAATTGCTGAGTTGTCAGGTAAAACAGAATTCCAAGCTCTATATTATTGTATTCATTTGTATCAAGAGCTCTATTAAGGGTTCGGTAAACATAACACTTATCTGTGCACCACGAAATAAAGAAAGAGAGTCAGGTTCATCTCACGCTAAAACACAACAACCAGTGAAGAAGGAAGTAAAGGAGAAAAAGCAGGGATTCGGAGCATCAGAGACAAGCAAAGAACAAAGGGAGCGTTCTAGATCTCATTTGAAGTTCGAGGAATGAGTAAAGAAGAATCTATCATCTAGAACGTGACACGAGGAGAAGAAAACCAACCTCCACCATGGTGTGATCATTCTCCTTAGTGGTACCGGAGTCAGGGGGAACCAGAGCCTAGCAGGTAGAGCACACAGCACATGGTCTTACCACAACGTGCGTGTGTGTGTATGTGAGTGTGTTGATGCTTCCCAGAACCTCAGTGAGCGTGTTGAGTCATGCTTTCTATGACTCTACGTGTTCTCCTCAGACAAAATGCTTGTTAAAGTCAAGCTGCGTGAAGGTGAAGTTCAAGGTCTGGGTTCTGTTCAATATTTACGTCATTAACTGAACGTTTCCCAATTCATCGATTAATATGCAGTATTTTCTACATGCGGAGAAATTTGACAGCAGACGGCAAATAGTTAAATATTTACAAACAGTTTGTTTATCAGATTTCAGAAAGAATACCAACAAAACCCCAGCGAGTGAGATTGCAGACCTGCGTGTCATCCCGCACTTTCACCAAAGACTCCTGCAGTGCCCGGCGTTTCTTCCGCAGCTTGTCACGGATATCACTAGAATAAAAAGAAGGAAAAAAACAATGCATTGTTATATTCTGAATAACAAATCACGTTCAAAGATTTAACACACAAATAAATCTTTTCCAGTATAAGCTCTATGACGCTAATCATCAACAAGTAAAGAATAAAACACTTGAGGGCATGCTGTTATAGGTAAATAACCAACTTTGTGGTGGTAACAGTAACTCCGCTGCATCACACCCTCCTGTTGTTGATCATTTTCCTATAACAGCATGCCCCCAAGTGTTTTATAACTCTTATACTGCAGAAAATTTCAAAAAATACTAATTCTTTTGAACGACACTAGTATACATATATATCCACAAATCAAGCTAGTTCCTGTATTCACTTACATTACAGCAGCAATAAAACAGTCGTTCCCTAACCATAACCATTCTCCTCATATAAGACACCTGATCCAACTCTAATAATCAAAACCTTCATGGACTGAACATGGTGTTAGACTTGAGTCTTGAGTTAGGACTCGAGTTTAACGATCGAGCCATGATTCTGTCATATTTGTGACATAACGAGACAGAAAGATTTGCTCTCTATGCTCTTTAGAGTCATTTTGGAGAATATATATAACGTGCAAAATTGTTCACAAAAATGAAAAACGAGTATTTTTCCGATCAAACGACATGTCGGGGAGCAGTTCCACGGTTCTCGGTTCGACCCTGAGCTCGGGTTAGTGTCTGTCTGGGGTTCTGCATGTTCTTCTCATGTTCACGTGGGTTTCTGTCGGGTTCTCGCATTTCCTCCCAGCTCCAAAACCAAATCCTGACCAGGATAAAGCAGATACTGATAGACAGTAATGATGATGATTCTTTGGATGACCAACATGATATAATCACCTGGAAGTAGACATAATGAAGGAAGTTCCAATGAAATGTGTGTGTGTGTGTGTATATATATATATATATATATATATATATATATATATATATATATATATATATGTAATAATGTGTTATAATTCAGGAGAAGCTTGATTGTCAGAGTGGTCCATGCTTTCTAGCTCCGCTGTGCTGAATGAGAGGAAGAAGAGAAACATTTAGCAGTAGCTAAACTATATACAAGATGGTTTTATTATTAAAAAGCTTATAAATGATTGGAATAGTAATTTATGGTACCTTAATAACACTACAACAACAACACAAACATTTGTATACACAAACTGCTGCATGCAAAACAACTACAACGTACTAAATAGCATGTTAAATAAAACAGCAAAGGGTTTTATTAATATATTTATATAAAAAGACATTTTAACTTCATTTCAGTAAAACGTAAAGTTCAGTAGCACTAAAATAAACCTCTTACCGCCATCATGACTTTTCGCTGCTTGGTAACGGAGAGAAACTACGGCGCAACCAAACCCTGAAAGCAGAAGCAGCGCAACCGCACCCGGAGGAGGAACCGCGGTTTCTGATTCGCCAGATTTGTTGACGTAATGAGTGACGACGTGCACAATGATTGGGTCGCTTTACAACAACACTGAAAAATTTGTGTGTGCTTTTTTGTTTGTTTGTTTACACTCCAGTTTTCGCTTGATGCGTATCTTAAAGAGCTGCAAATTGAAAATAGAAGATTAAAATAAACTATAAAACGAAGGCAAACCATTTTGGATGCGTACAAATTAGACTAATATTGTAGCAAGATACTAAAACGGGCATACTAAAATGAATTAATAGGTCAAAAGTAATAAAGTTAAACTACAGACTTAAAGGTGCAATAGTCAATATGTTCCATTTCTTACTAGTACAAATCATGTGGACAATGATGTAGATATGATTACAAATAATATTGTACGGCATTGTCTCGAACAAGTGTGTTACGTCGCTGAAAGAATCCTTGTTTAGAAACATGGCTTGCGCTCCGGAAGGTTTGTTTGTGTTTGGTTTGGCCTCCTGTCAATCATTTCATAGACACGCCCCCAACACTCCTTCACATCCTCGTAAATCATTATGAGAAGTCGCATGTTTATAAACTTGTAACAGTCTGTGTGTCCAAGTGTGCTGGAAAGTGATGCAGTGTGCTCGAAAGTGATGTAATGACGGTTGCTAATAGTACCTCTAGTTAGCATGAACCGCCATAAATTTTAGGGGCGGAGCTTTGGGTTGAAAATGGGTGGAAATGAGGGCGGGCTCAATAAGTAAAAATAAAACTTTCACATCTTATAACTTTACTCATTGAACCTTTAGATACATATCGTACCTAATGCACCTTTAAAAGTACACCTTTAAAAAAAATATCTTCTTCAGATATCTCAGAAAAGTTTTCCAAAGTTTGTGAGGAAATTTAATCGAACTCATACAGTCCTGCCAGAAACACCATTTCTTCTTTCTCAAATATGTTATTGATATTGTTTAATTTCTCATCAAATACAACAGGACAAAATAACATTATGGGTGTTTTTGTTTTGCTACAAACAGTCACATAGAATCCCTTCATTTCTAATTCTTTGTATATACACTATAGGATTTAATAATTATTTCCACATTTTAAACCTTATTATTATTATTATTATTATTATTATTATTATTATTATTATTATTGGTGTAAACATTCTCACTTTATTTAGTGGTATATACAATAACATTTTATATACTGTCGAACATTTACTCAAGGCCAGGGTGGTGCAGTGGGAAGTGTTGCCATCTTGCAGCTCCAGGGTTTCCAGGTTTGATCCTGAGCTATGTCTGTAGCTTCACAGGAGTTTTCTCTGGTGTTTCCAATTTCCTCCCACTTCCTGAAAACATGCCTGTAGGTAATTTGTCTTGCAATCCAGTTCTGATCTGTTTAGGAAATTGAGTTTGTGCAAGACAGTAACGAATCAAAACTTACTGAATAGATTTTTCACAAAAATAGAAAAGTAGAGTTAGTACACTTAACAGAAAATTCGGTTGTTCGTTATCGCAGGCAGTTACAAGCTTAAACAGAGAGAGCTGCTTGTTGGAATGGACAACATTTGGAGTCATACACACACCTGTAGTATTTTTATTGGACAGAAAATGCAGATTCCAGAAGACACCGATCATGAGAAAGAGAAAATAGCCTTATACACTTATTTTCTGCGAGTATAAACAGGACTCTTTAGGCCAGTGGCTCATTTGCCATGCCTTTCTGTCCATAAAGATTTGTGTTTGTAAGAAAATGTGTACTGGAAATATTAACCTGGCACTATATACACATCAAGAATCCGCACCACCGTCACAGGGGACAACCGGGGAACTTCTCCCGGGCCCAGGAGGATTTGGTAGTCCACTGACATGCAGAATAAAACTGCTTGAAATACATCTATTTGTTCAAAATAGTAATAAATGGTCAAAAATGAAGACCTCTGTATCGTTTGCGATCATCAGATAAGTTAATATCTCCCTTTTGTTATCATTTGTTTATGTTAAAAATAAAATTTTAGTCCGAGCCCGTAGAGTCCTTCATCTTAATAAAATATATTTAATCCTTACAGTGATTTAAGAATAGTCCTCTGATAGTGCATCCAGGTAACTAGTATCTGCATAGAGCAGAAACCCTGAAAAGAGGCTGTCGGCCCAGCTCGGATCCGAAAACAGACCGTTCTGGTCCTTAAAGAAGATCTCCAGCCACACCTCGTCCTCTGGGTTGAGGAATATCACCGTCGAACCAGAAGCGACGTCGTGATTCCCCGTGTTGGCATCATACGTCTTAATGCGATAAATCCCGTTCTGCACCAGGCCGATGGCTAAGTGCTTATTGGCCAGCGTGATGTCGTAGGAGAAGTAATAGATTCCGGGGTATGCGCATATGAATTTGCCTGTCTGAGGGTTGTAATGGCCGCCCTCGTCGAACAGGACTTTGTTGAACTTGATTGGCGCTTGCTCGGCCGGGTAGCTGCTGGTGATGGCCACGGAGAAGGCCGACTTGGGTACCAGGCTACCACAGAGGCACTTGCCTGGCAATCCTCGTGGGCCTCTTTGGCCCTTTGCTCCTCTCAGTCCAGCCCGTCCTTGGGGTCCTGTATGTCCCGGGTCTCCGCTCTCGCCCTCTGGGCCTCGCTTACCCGTCGGACCTCTTTCTCCACGCTCGCCGATTTTGCCAGTTGGTCCAACTTTTCCTTTAATTCCTATATAGTTCAAAGACAGGACAGTGAGACTAACAACCATACCTCTCTGGGGTTATTACCACTGTACATGCTATACCATTCCTGAGAGCCACAATTCAATGGCTCATTAAGTGCAAGCTCATAAATTCTAAAAACACCAGCTATTTGGTTCCTGTTTGACACAACTGTCAAAGATTTCACCCTTGTCAGAAGATCAAGAGTTTGAACCCATGACAATGCCAGTCATCCATACATATGTTCACACTAGCAAACTTACAAAGTGATTGGCTACCATTCATTTTCAGTGTGTGTGTGTGTGTGTGTGAGAGAGAGAGAGAGAGAGAGAGAGAGAGAGAGAGAGACATAGAGTGCAATAAATGACAGTTGAATTGAGATTTTCTCATTTATGTGCAAACAAAGAAAACTGATATCTACAGGAATCGACACGGAGCAAACATTTCAAGCTGATTAACTGAAATACTTGCCAGATTTGATCACTGGGGAGGGGAAATGTTTGTTCATTGATTTTCTGGTCTTGTGCTGCATTTCTTTCACGTCTCTGCAGAGTGTTAGTATAACTGGCTGTTTAGTTAAGCCCTGTGCCTACCCGTTTCCCCCTTCTCGCCTTTCTCGCCTTTCCGACCGTCCCTGCCGTCTCTGCCCAGAATTCCAACATGGCCTTCAGCCCCTGAAGGCCCGGGCGGTCCCGGCTTCCCCGGCGTACCCGGTAGACCTGGGACACTGCAAATAAATCGCGGTGAAGTGGTCTTCGCTTTGGCCTCCAACAGCTGACCAACTACACACTGGCACAGACACATGATGCCCACAATCGCCCGCATCTTCAGACCTAGAAATGACATAGACACGTCATGCCTGTAAATGGTAAATCCTTCCCAGCTAAGCATCCTTTAGGGCTTTACTGATGAAGATTAGCTCTTCTTCTGAGTACAAAGTTAATGTAGCTAAATCACACATCACACTCCAGTCTAGAGCTTTATAGCAGGCACAATTTCACCTTTAAACATTGGGAGTTGGGGCCTCAAGGGGTGGAATGAAAGAATTCAACCACACATGTATTTTCTAGTAACAATTTTAGCTTAGATAGACTTCCATAACTTTTTAGGTATATTGGTCTTGTAGTAGTAGTAGTGCATAGGACTGATTCACAGAAATTCTGACCAATCCCGCTTACTCCTACAGAACGTTTTACCAATCCTGCCTGTTCCCGAAGGGTTTCTCACCAATCCCACTCACCCCCTCAGAAACTTTGACCAATCCTCCCTAATCTATTCTCAGATCATTTGAGAATCAGGGTTCATATGGTGCAAACGATCTCAGCCATGTTTTCTGTTTAATTTTTTCTCTCTCTCTCTCTCTCTTTCTCTCTCTTCCATGGTATTTCACAGCATGGGAAAAAAAACATCTTTCTGTTTGGAAAGAACAGGATTACACATCACACTTAGCACTTTGGCTAAGCCACACACCAAGGCCAGATGTGTGCTCGAACGGGTAGAACGATGTGTACTGGAAGCCGAGTTTGCCTATAAAATGCAAACACACACCCACAAACAGTCAGGGATTCCCTTACTGGCCTGCGTTCCCAGAGATGCATGTTTTCCCATGCATCTCAGGACCTCGCTGTTCTCTGGATTAGTGCTGTCTTGAGTTGTAACGTCGATCATTTGCAAAGCTTTATCTGGTAATACAGTCCAGAACCTGGCTGCCGCAAAGACTCAGAGAGAAAAACACTCGGGGATGTTTGCAATTTTAGGGTGTATATGTAGAAATACCTTGTTATTCCTGGGAGATGTTAGCAGCCATGTGCTGCGCTGAGGTCACAGGATATCGACATTGTTGTTGCTCGCGCAGTCACAGTGACATTTAATATGAGAAACTGATCTCAAACATAACATATAACGGGCAAGTTTTGGTGTTCGCTCCGACGAACAAAAGACTAACAGCTTATTTTCGCTAATCCGCAACCTCCAGCGACACCGAATATCATACTAATAAGAAATCCAGTGTAGAAATAGTCCCAGACTGCAATACAGCTATACAATGCCGTTGCAACAGAGACTCGACTCAGCTACAAGATGACAGCATTTATTATCGAACTAACCTGAAATTAAATGGCCTAGATCACTGTGGCTTGAACGGCCTTAAAGCCCTGAACATTTCTGGCGTTATGTGTCATAACTTTGTTCATAAAGTATAAGTAAAGGGTTGTGTGAATTCTAATGAAACACGGTCTGGGCTAGAATATGTGATTGACGAGCGCATAAGAACCAACTTCAGCCACTTGAGGTTTACAAATCAGTTCTAACTGGATCAGAAACGCGCTGGATCACTGGCTCAGTTTCCATGATATCATTCAGAACAAAACCTTTTAGTTGGACTCACTGCATTACTCGCTATGAAACGATGAATGATGAGGTGCGGCAGCTGTGATCCAGAAAGTGATTTATAAGCAGGTTGGAAATGCAAAAAAAAAAAAGAACAAGAAGACACACACTTTGTTGACAATGGACCGTAAAACAAGAGTTCTCCGTTTGTTATAGATGTTAGACTGATGCACACAATGAGCCTCATTTATCATCTGGCTATGACCTAATTTATTCAGAAAACATTTCCAGGAGCATTTACACAAGAAATGTGGGATTTTTGTGAAAATCCAGTTAGTTTGGAAAAACGCCTTCGGAGTTTGTGTAAATTTCCGTGTAAGCAGACACAGCTCAATCGTTCGGCTTTAAATCACACACTTGCTGATGAGTTACTGCAATTTTATATATACGGAGTACACGTTGTCAAATCCAATTCATTTCACTTACACACGTGAAAAGAAATCCAATCCGAAACAAAGACATGCGTTGAGACGAATAAATCCAGCCATTCGATTCGGACAAAAGAAATGGCACCCTGTAAAAGGAGGAAGACTACAGGCCTCGGCGTACTTGACGTGGAGACAATGCAGACTCGCGTGAAAATAATCGATGACTAGGTGGTACGGCATAGTTCCGAAGCGTTTTATACCATGCCCTCTTTCCTGAAGAAAGGTGGGAAAACGTACTGGCTGATACAAAGCACTGACACTGGAGACTCCTTCCATAAAACGTTAAATAAACAACTTCTCATAGAAAACGTCACCATATTAACATGTTTATTTAGCAAAGGGAAAATCATAGAGATGGTGACGTTTTCTGTAAAGAAGCGTTAACTCTCAGCGGTTTCGTATTCGCCGCCATTTACAAGTGCTCCAGTACTGAAGGTGGCACTATTCAAATTTCATGACACTTTTTACGATTAGAATAATAAGATATAACCGTCATCCAACAGGGGCATACCTCATTTATATCAACCAATCACAGGTAGGGTCATGTAGCGTGCTCATCCGTACAGTTCGCCCCAGGCCCTGTACACGGCATTACCTTTTAGCCATCGTTTTGTTTTCGTTCCCTGTCCGCTTTGCCTTTTATGGAGTTTTGTAGGCGTGACGCAATGCAAAGGTGCCGTGAACATGTTTAATTCACAGCTTCGTTAGCATTTTATCGACATAAAATCGGTGACACTTTTGGTCGGTCTGGCAGGAATGTTTCATTCAGTTTGGCCTACGAAAACATTTACACACAACTGTAGTACTCACTTGATCAATGAGGCCCAGTGTGTCCATGCATTAAACAGCACGCGTTTCTGACGGCTCGTTCTGCCATGCAGCCGTGCATACACAAGCACGAGAGGGCTGTACAGAACTAATGCCTTCCCTTGAGTAATTCAAAAGACTACTCACTGCACGCCAATCAACTCAGCCAAGTTTTCAGCGTTCACAGCCAAGCACGATTATGCAGCACTTGTGGCGGAGCTCGTCATCGTTAACATTGTGCAATAGATAAAATCACTTCAGCTATTACAAACACTTCAATGTAATGCAATCTGATCAGAGTCTGGGCATTGCAATTTAAAATAAGTGTTATGCAGTTTCAAGTAGGGTTGAAGGTTGTACAGTGTTGTGATGTGATTCATAAGGGAATGAATGCCAAAAAAAAACCCGAGTACCTTTTTTTGTTTATTTTCCCTGTAAGCTGTAGTCTAGTCTTGCTGCAGTATTGATTCCTACGTAGACAGTCCGTTTTTGCTCTTCTTATGTAGTCATGGGCATTTTAGCAGCTCCCTCTGGCCTGTTCTGTCGGGACTCTTCTTCTCCTCGGTCAGCTAGGTTCTGCAACATCTGTTTATGTGGCTCGACCATTTGTTCAACCCACACTGGAAAAGCAAGCGTCTCCAGAGTTCTAACAGCTGCTGTAATCTCCGCATCTGTGTAGCAGAACTCTGCCCTTCCCTTACTCCCTCTCTCCTCTTTTAGCTTTTCCTGTTCGTGCATGTCTAGCTTTTGATGCCCTGCTTTGACCCCTCCCTGCTCTTCGATCTCCTCCTCTTTCTGTGTCCTCGAGCCAGGAAGACGGACGGAACGATCTGGAAGGCTAGTCACTGATAATGAAGCTCATGCTGATATGACTGGTACAGTCCAGAAGACTCGCGTTTGCTCTTTTAGAGTATACATCAGAGTAGTCAGGCTGGGATTTCTGAGAGAAGTGCATGAAAGCAACAGTTATAGGAAAATAAAAATCAACGACTAGGTTCTTGTATTCCTCTTAGACCGTAGCCTCTTTCCTGAAGACTTTCCCGGGTCGGAAAACTTTCTGACTGATAGAAAGCAAGGACAATAAATGTTGAATAAACATATCCTCTAAGAAAAAATGTCATCATATCAACGATTATATGTTTATTTAACATTTTTAAGAATTTAACATGATTTAAGAAAAATCGTTCATATGGTGAAGTTTTCCGTAAAAGAAGCGTCTAACGTTTACCGAAGGAGTCTCCTGTGTCAGTAAGTTTTCCGACATGGGAAAGTCTTCGGGACTTGGAAAGATGGCAAGCTAGTTTTTGGTCGTATTAGCTTACGAACAGGAACACACTTATTTCGTGGACGTTCCAGAACATGAAATATTACTAGAAACGGATAAAAAAATGAAAATAAAAAAACCCCGACGTGTTGTATTATAACAAATGTAAAAAATTGCATTCATCGGAAAAATCCTGTGGTATAAGAGGAATAAAACCCTTCTGACCAATAAGAGTAACTCCGCGACATGTCAGGCTGCATCACACTACCCTGTTACTGATTAGTTTCCTGTAACAGCGCAACCTCAAGTGTTTTATCCCTTGCATATTCCTTAAAAAACTCTTAGAAAACTCTCCTTCTTTTAAAAAGATATTATTGTTTTTATATATACATACAAAGTTTAAAATGAGGCCTTCTAAAGAATTTTAGCACGTGTAAGTTTGGGTTTTAACCGTTACATCATGTAAACTTCTAAAAAATTCTTCCCCAAAAAGCTTACACAAACTCAGATACGGTATTTCCAGATATGCCAACGGATGATGGGAAAGAAATGTTATAAATGGACACCTTTGAAGAAAAATGACAGTATAATTCCAGGCCTAAACTCAATGTTCTTCCCATTTTAGTGTTTAAACACACTTGTACCAGTTCATGAATATCTTGAGAATGAGACGATTAAAACGAGCTATAAAAATCATGCAAAGACACCGGTAATTAAGATAAATGAAAAATGGGGTTCAGCAGTTCTTATCACAGTGCAAGATTTATGTTTGATATCGAGCACAGGAAACTGGCTCTGGTTTCGCTGAAGCTGTTGCCGCTCAGGTCCAGCTCTGACAGGCCTGTGGTGCTCGAGCTTAGTGCAGGGGCCAAGAACTCACAGCTGCTGTTCGTCAGGGAACAGTTAGCCAGTCTGCAAAGTACAAGATGAGAGGACAACCGTTATACAACAGGTACACTGTCAGGAAAAACACCAAACACGTAGTAATGTTTTATATGGTAACGTGACTGTAGTGTATTATGGAGTTAGAATCACGGCGTTAAGAAATTGGACTTTAAAGGCAAAAATCTGAAAGTGAACATTCAAGAATTTTGTGGTTTGCAAATGAGCAAAACTGGATTTTATCCTTAAGGGCGAGTTTGAATCTCTTCAAACTCCAAAAAGAGCAAAACTGACTTCCTGACGCTCTTCCTCATCGATCACGGCGACGCTAGCCAATCACGGAAGAGAACAGACAGGTTTTTTTTTTTTTTTTTTGCATATTTGCATAGTTGTTTATTTTTTAAACTTATGTAAATACTGTTCTGCTGCTACGTTGACTACGTTTACGTGCATGTCAACTTCCGTTCTCGAAAGGTCTATATTTACAGGTTGTAGCAATATTAAGAATACGACGTTTATACGCGTACAGGCATGGGAATATTCATGTATACATGGTTGCTGTAAGTATGTCAATCTGTGCTATTCCTTTCCTTCTGTTATTTCCTGGGAAATTCAAGATGCTGCTTTTGGTATGTACAATTCCTTGCAGACTGAGCGTGCACGTATTTCTCCTTTCAGTGGATTTTCTGAATAAGGTGTTTACATAGAACACATTTCCGATTAAAACAGACAGGGGCGGGAATCAGAATTTGGGAAATCAGAATATTGTCTTAATCTGAATTGGACAATCTGATTGCGGCGTTTACATGACTCGATGTTAATATTGTCTAATTCTATGTCTATTGTGTCTTGTCTGCTGCTGTAACACTGGAATTTATCCCGTTTACCCACCTGGGATTAATAAAGTGTTATATTGTCTTATCTTACAGCGCTTTCCTTCCTCTTCCGCATACATGAGCTCACAGATGTCCATGATTGGCTAGGTCGGTATGATTGACAGGGAAGAGGGAGTAACATCACACCTCCCACTCACAGAGCACGGCCAGTTTAGATTGCAAAGATGGCTGTGGCATTGTTAGGATTCAAATTCACAATTACCAGATAAGAGAGTGAACGCTTTTTTTGTTGTTACACCAGTTTAGTACCTTTTTACTAAATGCAGAGTTAATAAGTCATTAAAAGTTACTAGATCAAACCGGTAGAATGTTCAGTGGTGAAGAGGAAAGAAAGCTAAGCTGAAGTTGGATTCAACTCTACCTCAGGATCTTCAGGGAGCAACGTCCACTCTGTAGCCCAGAGAAGAGCATCCTTACACCCTCATCTCCAAGTTCATTATTGCTGAGGCTCAACTCTCTCAGACTCGAGCTCTGGCTAAGGGTTTTGGCAAGGGCGGTGCATATTTCTGAGTCAAGGCCACATTGGTCCATGCTGTGTGAGCAAATTCAGACATCAGTTAGAACCGTTTCAATCATCTTTTATCATTAAACATTTTCCTTTAGCGGTACAGGATTAGAAGGGCTTTCTGAAGACTAGAGACGAGTCGCTATGGGCTGCGACGTACGATATACTTTGTAGCATTCAGCTAGTTTGTTTGGTCAGAGTTATGATTATGCTAGCTAGCATTTGACAGATGAGGAATAACTCTGTTGTAAATTAGCCAATTAGCCTTAGCTAATCTTCGCTAACGTTTCTTGGTTCTATGGTGACGGAGGCATTCATTTGGCATCGGTAACTAAAATCAGTTCGTGATTGAAATTGAGGCAGATAAAATTTGAAGCTTTGTACTTTGACTTTTATTAGAGGTTTATGTACAGTTGTAATTATGCTTTTATCCGAGTAAACAATTCGGCTATACTTTTAAACCTCTGGTCATTTATAGCGTCGAGCATTTTCATCCTGTCTATTTTACCCCAGCTATTTATGATTCATACTCTGACTTCCAATTCTTACAGCTGCAGTATAAAAACTGATGCACGGTGCTCACCACAACGTTTGAAGAGTGCAGGTGGACTGTCTCACAGCTGCACACAGCTGCTCCATTGCTGTCTTGCCAGGGAAATTTTTACTCAGATCCAGCTCTCTCAGGCATGTGGGGTTTAACGTCAGAGCCGAAGCCAGGGCTGAGAATCCTCTCTCGGTGAATCCGCAACACGAGAGCCTGGAGACGGAGAAAAGTCTCTCAACATTTCGATCTCCTCATGGACAGATACAAAATGCACCTTAATAGAAGCCTTATGATATATTAAGGGATATTAGATAAACCTTAATGCCTCTAATTTGCATGTGGGCTTATCCAGTTCATAAGCAAGTTGTTTGACTCCTGAGTCCTGCAGGTCATTCTCACTCAAGTCGAGGGATCTGAGACGCCAGGACATCGAGCCGGACGCATATTCTAGCATGTTACGGCTTTTCCAAGTTATGTTGCATTTCGCCAGCCTGGAAAATAATTCAGAAAAAGACATTCAGGGAAAAAAGCAATAAAGGGTAAAAGGAAGACAGAAAATGAGAATGTGGGGAAAAGGGGAAAGAGAATGTGGGGAAAGTAACTAAGAGATAAACAAATACAGAAAAAGAGAATACGGGAAATAGGAATACAGAAAATGGAAAATAGGAATAATGACTGAATAAGAAGAAAAGGGAATAAAGAAATAGGGTATATACAGGAAAAGGAAACATGGCAAATGGAGATACAGGAAAATGAAATACCGGGAAAATGGAATAAGGGAATGGAAAACAGGAAAAGCAAATACGAGGAAAGGGAAAGGGAAATATGGGAAAAGGGAATTAAGGAAAATTGAATAAGGGGAAAGGAATAAAAAAAGGGAACACAGGAAAAAGTGAAAGGGAATATGGTGAAAGCAAATACAGGGAAATAGTAATAGAGGAAATGAGAATATGGTAAAGGGTATATAGGAAAAGGAAATAAGAGAAAAGGGAATATGGGAAAATTGGAATATGGGAAAAGGGGGAATGGGATGTGGGGAAAGGAAATATGAGTCAAGTGAATACAGAACAAGGGAATACAGGAAACTGGATTACTGAAATGAAATATAAGAATAAACACTGCATGGCAGAAAAGGGAATAAAGGAATAGTGTATACAGGAAAAGGAAATATGGCAAATGGGAATACAGGAAATGGAAATACTGGGAAAATGGTATAAAGGAAAAGCGACTACAAAGGAAGGGATTGTGGGAAAGGGAAATATGGGAAAGGAGAATTAAGGAAAGTAGAATAAGGGTAAAGCAATAAGAAAACGGGAATGCAGGAAAAGGGGAAAGGGAATACTGGGAAAGCAAATACAGGGAAATAGGAATAAAAAAAGGGAAAACTGGGAAATTGGAATATAGGAAAAGTAAGTAAGAGAGAAGGGAAAACAGCAAATAGGAATATGGGAAAAGAAAATATAGGAAAAGGGAATACAGAAAAATGGGAATATGTTAAAAGGGAATACAGAAAAAACAGAATGTAAGAAAAGGGAATGAAGGGAAAAAGGAACACAAGAAGGGAATATATCTGGCAAAATACACAGATAACTGGCTCTTGGCAGCTCAGTTGTACCAGGACGCCCAGCAGCTCATCAGACTTAGAGCATCTGAACTTCATCATAAACTGGGAATTAATGTCTTGGAACAACCTGGAGGATACATCATTCATTTGGTCAGCTCTAGGCTCAGAGCATGCCTACTGGCAGAGAGGGTATGATCTTTTTCAAATCTTGTCTGTCTCTTTGCGACAGAGAGGAAATGGTGAAATTCAGCATGTTGTGGCTCTGGGTCCCTGAAATTGTCTGGAGAGTTTCCCAGGTGATCTGCCACTGGGCACAATTCTGACCGAATCAGACCGAAGCCGACTGTAATGCCTTACCTTAGGGACTGAAGTTTACAATTTTCATTGCTCAGTAATTCAGGGAAGACTCCTGCTCCCATGTCCCCTATGCTGTTGTCACTCAGATCCAGATGTTTAAGGTGACATGGTGTGGCGCTTACTGCCGAGGCCAGAAAAGCACACCATTCCTTTGTGACGTTACAATGTGCAAGCCTGTATGAAGTACATCACGGCTACTATGAGAATGTATGTTGAGATGTTGGAATTACAACAACAACAAAAAAATTTAAGGAGCTGAAAGGATATTTTCATACATCACCTCAGTGTTTCGATCCTGCTGTTGGGCAGTAACGCCAGGAGCGCAGAAAGAGCATCACTTCCAGTAAGATTGTAGCTTAGGTCCAGCTCTCTCAGGTGGCCAGGGTTTGATTGCAGAGCAGAAACAAGATGAGAACAGCCAATTCTTTTGAAACTGCAAAATGCCAGTCTAGAATTGGAGACAAAAAATCCAGTAATAAATTTATATACTCAATTCAAGCAAGAAATAAAATAAAATAAATAAAATGGTCTGAATACTCACTTAAATGCACAGGATCGAGTCTAGGTTTGTTTTCGGAAGGGGAATCATCATCATACCAAGTTTGATTTCACAAGGACAAATTCATTCTTCACTGAGGATCAGTGGTGTGATTTGCACAAGTATTCACCCCAATGAACTGTTCCACACTTTGTAGTGGAACTGAAATGGATGTCACTGGGATTTGATGTCATGAATCTCTTGCTTCGCTGACTAATCAGCTCCTTACCACGCCACTGCCTTTTGATGGACGGCCTCCACTAGACCAGAGTCCACTCCACTAGAGTCGCAGTTGTGCCTTATACTTTCAATGTTTTAATAATGGATTTAAAGATGCTCTGTGAGATTTTTAAAGTTTGGGACATATAATTTATATATATATATATATATATATATATATATATATATATATATATTTATAAAACATTTCATACAGGTTGAAATCCATTCAACAAATTATGTGACTTATGATGGGGTTTCACAGCAAAGGGGATGAAATACTTATGCAATCACAACATTTATGTTTTTTTAATTAGTTTTTTAAAAATGTTTTTGTAGTGGCTCGCTACAGTTCAGTTTTCAACACTGTCCTAACTCACAGCACTAGCCAAACTTGGAATTTAAGTCTGATTGGGGTTTAATTTCCCAAATAACCAGACTCAGACAGGCATGAGGGAAGATACTTTATGTAGAGAAGGCTGTCGGCTGAATGTAAAAGTGTGACATCATTGCGCTATATATATATATAAATATATATATAATTTTTTACATATGGGGACTTATGGGGGCTGCAGTCCTGGCAGTCACCACTAGGGGAGATGCAACCCCACCAGCCCCACTGAACTACCAACTCACCCCATGCCTATTTGTTATCAGGTTGTTTGTTTCCCCAACTACAACCCATAGACCATGGAACAAGTTGGGAGGGGAACCCACTAGACAGTGAGAAGTACATAATGTAGGTTCTTACTTCAGCACCTCCAGTCGACAGTCTTTACTCTTCAATCCACGGCACAGTTGTTCCACTCCTTTGTCCTGCAGGCAATTGTAACTTAAATCCAGCTCTGTAATAGCGCAAGAGTTCGAAAGAAGAATGCTGGCCAGTGAGTGACAGATGTCCTTTGTAAGGTTGCATGAAGACAATCTGAAAAGCAAAATCACTGAAGCTTTAAACACCACCATTACACCTGCCAGTATTTTGTCTCTGATCTAGCTCTCTCATCTAATTACTGCAACGTGAAGGTGTAATCATCATTAGCAAACATAAATCATACTAACATGACAGTCCTGGATGCCTTGGCTACGGGTTTCAACCGTTTGTATCCTTCGTTTGACTTGACATATTTCCTTAGGTCAAACACCTCCAGCTTCTTCTCACTGGTCAGCAACACAAAGACCAGAGCTGACCACTGTGCTGGCGCGAGCACTTCTGCCGAGAGACACTTCGTGTTTAGGTAGGTTTGAATTTCCTGTACGAGTGAATGATCGTTAAGCTCTTGCAGACAGTGGAACAGGTTAATAGCGCTCTCGGGCCTAAGGTTCTCCCCAAGCTTGAGCTTTATGTAGGTCACGGTTTCCTGGCAGGTCCGATCGGCGCGCATTTTCTTCGGCAGTAAACCATGCAGCAGGTTATGATTGGATTCCAGAGACAGACCGAGGAGGAATCGGAGGAAGAGGTCCAAGTGGCCGTTCCTTGAGCGCAAAGCCAAGTCCACCGCGCTTTTGTGCAAATCGAAAAGTGTTGAATCAAGGCAAAGCTTCTGGAGGTTATGATCTTGAAGCTGGTTAAATTCAGTGGCGCCAGCCCAGCATAGGTGCACAAACAAAGCTGCAAGATATTCCTGGAAGCTCAAATGCACAAAGCTGTAGACCTTTCTCTGGTATAGCGCAAACTCCTCTCTGAAGATCTGCGTGCAGACTCCAGAATAGACGGATGCCTCTTTGACGTCAATGCCACATTCCTGCAAGTCTTCTTCATAGAAGATCAAGTCACCTTTATGGAGTTGCTGGAAAGCTAGCTTTCCGAGTGAAAGAAGGTTTTCCTTGGTAAAGCAAAGCTGCATGTCTTTCCCTTCGGTATATTTTTCATTTCTCTGTACTGTCTGAAAGATCAAAAAATGGGTGTACATTTCAGTCAGCGATTTGGGCATGAGATGATTCCCTACTTCGCCCAACCGCCTCTCAAGCACCGTGGCAGAGATCCAGCAGAAGACAGGAATATGGCACATGATATGAAGACTTCTGGAGGACTTCACATGATGGATTATCTTGTTGGCCAAACTTTGGTCTCTGATTCTCTTGCAGAAGTACTCTTCTTTTTGGGGGTCATTGAATCCCCTCACCTCCGTTACTTGGTCGATGCAGTTAGCGGGTAACCGGTTAGCGGCTGCTGGTCGGGAAGTGATCCAGAGCCGAGAGCATGGAAGCAGATTCCCTGTTATAAGGTTTGTTAGAAGAACATCCAGCGATGTTGGTTTCATTATTTCCGAACATCTCTCATAGTTTTTGAAGTCTAGAGGAAGTCGACATTCATCCAGACCATCAAAGATGAAAACCACCTTATAGTTTTCGAGTTCTGAGAGCGGGAAGTCTTTCATTTCTCTGAAAAAGAGCTGAAGAAGTCCTTCCATGGTGTGTCGCTCTTCCCTCATGAGATTCAGCTCCCGAAAAGGCAACGGAAACAAGAAATGTACATCTTGATTGGCTTTTCCTTCAGCCCAGTCCAGGATAAACTTCTGGACGGAGACAGTTTTTCCGATGCCAGCTACACCGTTGGTCAGGACGGTCCTGATGCGTTTGTTTTGGCCCGGTAGCGGTTTAAAGATTTCGTTGCATTTGATTGGCGTCTCATGCGCCACTGGAACTCTGTTCAGTGACTCGATCTGTCTCACTTCATGTTCATGGTTGAGGGCTCCACATCCACCCTCTGTGATGTAGAGCTCGGTGTAAATCTTATTCAGAAGGGCCGGGTTTCCTTGCTTAGCGATTCCTTCAAACACATGCTCGCTCCTGCGCTTCAGGTCGGATTTGATTTTTTTCTGAAGCGTGTATACGCGTTCAACTAAATGACAAGGGAAAAAACATTCATCGTTGAACAAGCAGCCTGTGGTTTACTTTATATCTACGTTTTATTTTAAGAGTGTCCGTCTTACATTTAGTCAGCTTTTTAATCAGGTCTCGCGCTTTCATGTCTTTTAAAATGTGCAGGGCGGTCTTTAGAGCTGCTTCTCTGGCGTCACTGCCGTCCTCCTCTTCTTCTGAACTTTCCACAGGTCCAGTGTAATCTGGGCTGAGAATCCGGCTGATTTTCTTCATCTCCCGTTCCATCAAACTCATAAATTTCTTCTCAAAGCTCTGATATGAACAATTAAATCCATACAATTAGACAGGAATCATACAGGAATATGAGAAAGGGGGGGGGCTTTTAAAAAAACTTTAGTAGTAGTAAGTAATAAATAAACGTGTGCGCATAAAACGACTATGTGTGACGGCTGGTCATGATATTAGACGTGAGGCTAAAACCTAAGATCTATCAATAGTTTGTGTTCGGGTTGATTATATTACAAGGTCTCATTGATGGCATAATAAGAATGATGTGGGCCCCCCACCCCACCCCGCCCCAAGTCTGTAATACCATACTCCTCCGAATACCAAACACAGTAAACAGAAAAGGCGTCTTTCATTGAAAAACACTAAACTTTGGTCTGGCCTTTTGCGTTATCTGTACTTTGATTGAACAGTGTGTGCTTAGTCTGTCAATGTTTAATTCCTCCTCCAAAAGCATAAACAAGCTTTGACAGCTTTTACCCTTAATGTAGCAGAAAGATACAACTGTTCACGCTGGTCATATTGTGCGTCTGAGCTTCCTGGCTGGTCCCTAGAAAGGAAGACAAAGAGTAAATTGAGGATAGATTGACTAATATTTGCCAGTCATCATCATTTATAGGATAACATTGCATGTCAATGGATGTAACCATAATGCAATCTTTCATCAACAAAGAAGTCTGACTCTTTGAAAGAGGCTGGTGGATCCATCGAATGGTGACTTTTGATGAACAGGCAGCTTGGTGCACGTGAACTTTCCTGCGTTCCCCTATTTAATAAGAGACAGAGAACAGACACGTGTAATATAACCTTAAAAATCAACCACTAGAAGGAAAGAACTATTTAAAAACAAATATGGATGGTACATTTGTTCGGTAGGAGCTCCGTCTTTAAATTTGATTGGTGGATCCATCGAATGGTGACTCCTTATGGACAGACAGCTTGGAGGAGATGAGCTCTTTGTCTCTAGAGAGGCCCTTAAACATAGAACAGAACTGATTTATTTCCAGTGACGAACATTATGTAGCTGATGCTGTTGCCATTTTATCACTGAACATTGTAGGTGTATAATTACTGACCAGTCCATCTGATGTTATGTACCTCGTCTATTAGTGGGAAGGGACCACCACTGAGAGGATATTATTTTGTCGGTGGATCAGTGTTACGAACAGATTTAACCAGTTCATTAACAAAGAAAGGAAGCAACAAGTGGGGTCCGCAGCCAGACATCTTTGATTTGCCCCCCCCTAACGAAACTACTGAAAAGCTTGCAAAGCATGTAAGCAATGGACGCAAGACAACCCAAGAAGTTGGACAAACGAAGAGGATTGTCTAACACAACAGGTCCCCACACCTTCTCTCCACATCTGAAAGGCCCATGTGCTTTTGTCTGCATCTGAGAAACCTGTATGCCAGTATATCCCATTTCCGGTGGAAGGACAGCAACATATTCCGCCTTCCTAGTGTGCCCTAAATGTAATTCCCTTAGACCAACTTGATGGCTATCAAGAAATGGCCTACTTCTTCCTACAGACACGATAGTGTCCTCAGTGCTGATGTGAGTGTATCCGGTACAGCGCTGCTTGCATTGCATTGGTTTATGTAACTGTATGTCTACAATGTGCACCTATATGATATGTGTACATGACAATGTAGCTACGATAAACTGTTGACTCAGATCCAATAGGTAAAGGAAGAGATGGATATATTGATATACCATTGCTCAGGAGTGTTATCCGCTTGCTTTAGGTTAACTGGTAGCTCCATGGACCAGTCACTCTTCATGGACAGGCAACTGGGGACCGGAGAGCTAGCTCTCTCCTCACCACTGGATGGCAGTAAAAAAAATAGCGTAGTGTTACGACATTATTAGTAGGCTCAAGTACACACGCACATTAAAATGATTTTTAAATTATACCACAGTTCTAGACCACATAAACGAAAACATTCGGTTAAAACCTGACAAGTGTGTTAAACAAAATATGACCTCTGGATATGCTACGAATAAATTAAATTTACATTTCATTTCACTGAAAAACCATTTAATTTCCTCACTGTTGAAACAGATCAGTGCACTCGCAGTGCATTATGGTTAATACACAGTCCCTCAGGGTATCAGGAAAACCTTTTTTTTTTTTTTTTTTAATATATCGTGTGTTCTTTAAAATATCTGGCACCCCAGTAAATATTTAATAGTAACGTTAGCTGAGCATGAATTTAATGGTTTGGACAGAATCAGGAATTTGAGGTTATTTTGCATCACTCTTCAGTTCTGAGGTCTGACAGTCACTCAGATAGCATCTGAAGTGATTGGATGTGTGTAATAATTTCAGTTCTCTAGCCAGGAACACGTCATGCATGAATAAAACCGAGAGGAATGTTATTGCTTCCAGACTGTTGTCTTTGGGTCACAGCTGGGTGGTTTTTCAGCGTTTATTAATACCAAATGATATCCAGAGTTTTTGCTCGGTTGAGTTAAGTCGAGTTTAGAGCACGTTGAAGAGAACGTCCGAAATTGTACATAATTGTGTAATCCTCTAGTAACAAGGCAGAATTATCTAACATCCAATTAATGACAGGATGTCTGGGAGACCAGCTGTTGATGGTGACGATCTGACTGGCCTAACTCTGCAATAATAGTTATAAAACGATTCAAATGAATCAAAATCAGCTGGTGTGGTGCCTCCAATCAAGAAAACTTTGAAATATCATTAAGATACTTGCATTTTCTTAATAAAATAAACTCTTTATTGTCCAATGGGTGTGTCTGATTATTTCAAACTACTTTAAGAACACCCCTTAAAATCACACCTTAAGAAATCATTAGGAATTTATTCACACAGAAGCAAAAGCAAAGAGAAAATAATAAAATAAAATGAAACAAAACAACACTTATTCATAACACACTCCTCAAAAACAACTAAATATTGAATCTCTCTTTAAAAAAAAATCTCTTTTGAATCAATTGAAACACTTCAATCAACAATGACTCACATGAATCATCATATATATTCCACACAGTAAAATCCCTAGTGTTGAATTAACACCCAGAGTGTTTAAATGAGTCCAATGGACGTACATAAACATTGTAGGGTATGAATTCAACACTGTGGGTGTTATATCAACACTTGTGATTTTGCTGTGGATTAACATGAATTCAACTCCATGAATCAATTTCCTGAATTGCCGAATCAATCAGTAGAAAAACTTAGTTGTTAAACGTAAACCCTAATAAACGTCACACGGAAACTATCCGCTGAGAAATAGTTATATAGGTGCAATAAACTTAGCTACAGTCTCTTTTGCTCCAAGCAACAAACGGGGACTTCATTGTCCAATTGCTGATTAAGCAAATAAACTCAGCTCACTCGAGTAAACTGCCTAATACATGAACCAAAGAGAATAATTAAACTTCTTAACACCCTCTGAAATAGTATGTATGTGAAACAATGAGACATTTCTGTTCTTTTAATTGGCAAAGCTCTAAAAAAGGTCATGAAACCTCCCTCTTTCAGCTCAAGTCTAACTCTCAATGTTTTTGAAAAATTCAGCTTAAATGGGCTTGGATGGCTGTGCGAAGAAGGGAGGGGAGTGGGCATGGCAGGGGAGGAAGAGGGGGCAGGGCTTCATAACACTCACAATAAAGATGGATAGTGACAAAAAGTTTGCAGTGGCGGCAGTAGGCAGGGCTCTGAAGAGGCAGAGGACTTCTCTCCTACTGAATCCCCAGGGCTAAATGGAGACAGCGGTGCAGGTCCTCTCCCCCTGGTGTGACTTATAGCGGAAAACAAAACAAAACAATGCCGGAGGCAGCACGGATGGGAGAAGTGTCGGAATGGTAGCTAACTAATAGGCTTGTGCTTTTCACGAATAAAAAGCGAAGGCTCGTCCCTTCGAGGCGGACTCTCGTTGCATAGTTTTGCATGCGACATCCCGTCGGCTTAATAAACAGTTTAATTAGCTCAAAAGGGTAGTAAAACTGTCATGGTTAAAAATTAGACACATACCGACACACCGACGCATCATCGATGTACTATAGTACATTGCCACGTCATCCCCTGTGACGTGCGACACGACAAGATTTTAAACCCGGAAGACGGAAATAGCGGACAAAATCTCAAAATTAACCAGTTTTGTCCTACAATTAAAATTGATGGATGTTAAGATTGTCTTTTATGATGTGCAACACGAACGGCTCTGTTAAAATCTCAGAAAATGTGGTTTAGTGTTTCATGACGCTTTAACCATATCTCCTCAAATCCCCCGCATGCTCTCCTCTCGTCCCTCCACACACAGGTTTTGTTAGGGTTCACCTCAATTTCTGATTGGCTCATCACATGCAATCGATCATGTCCATACTAACATTTGATTTGTTAGAAGCTTCCAGAACGAGGAAAAACTAATTAACATGAAATGAAAATATTGTATGAGAATATGAAACAAAATACATTAGAGAAAAATGATGTTGAAAATACTGAGTGGGCTACATGTGCATGTGGTACATAAACACAGAAACACACTGTCTCTTACCTTTCTGCACCAAGAACTTTCTCAGGCTTTGTTGGTGAACTTCCTTCATCTTTGTAGGCCAATCGCTCTTCAGGTACATCATCGCACTTCTGATCTTCCATGAGGATACTTCCACTGTCCATCCTCTCTCACACACCTGCATCACCTGGAAGGATAAAATACAGTCACACTGGTTATATTATTTGTAGAAAATGGGATTCCACGTTAGTGACTGAATGGTTGCGGGTTCAAATCCCACAATTGAATGAGCCGGTCCTAAACAGACCATGTACTTTGCAACAAAGACAAAAAAGGAAACAAATAAATAAGTAAAGAATAAAATGCTTGGGGTGTATGCTATGTCTATATTAGAATATCCTTTTAAAAAGAATCGGTAGTATCGAAAGAATCGACACAGCAGTATCGATTCACCTATTCATACTCTGTATTTAGGCTTGCACGCTAGTAATTAGTTTATAACCGATTAAAAAATTATTACAATATCTTATTAATACAACCGCTGATTGATATATCATATATTATAACATCCGAAGTATTTCTCAGTAAACGCTCCGACCTTGTTTTACCGTGTACCCTGCTTGTGAATCGATTCATTTGGTTTGTCTCAAAACAGTTGTACAGGAATGACCAATCGCGAATATGTCCCTCACCTCGAGCGGTTTCGGAAACAAACTTTGTCCCTTCCTCATCACAAATGTACAAACACGAACAAAGATACTTGCATTCTACTACGGAAAAGAAAACCGATTCGTTCCTGCTTGTGAATCGATTCACATGATTCATTTAACAGAGTAGTTCAGGTATACGTCCATCAGTTTCTAAAACCAACTTAATTCATTTACACATCCTTACGAATGTTTCGTTTCCTATAGCCAGCCGTCTCAATATTCCAAACTTATTAATGTACAGACAGTGACACAAACATATTTGGATTATACTGCATTACCGAAATCTGTATCAACACTGAGGTGGAAACGCTGAGCTCGTGTGCTTCAGTAAGCACATAGGCTAATGTTTGTTAGCATGTTTAGCCTAATAATGTGTCTTTAAACGGAATTATCTGATGATTAAAAGACCGCTGGAGGTTACTTACTTGTCAGGTCCTTCACAAGACGTCAATTATTTTTCAACGTGTTTCTCATTTAAGTTTCGGTTTCGGTTCTTGTCCCTTTAAAGGAGTTAACTCTTCCAGTACCAAACCAAGTCCTCCAGTACCAAATTATCTTTTACATTACTGAAGTACCTCTTCCAGTACAATAGCAAATAAACTTTCACTACTGAATTAGCTCTTCCAATACCAAATTCTCTTTGAGTAACTCTCTCCCAATACAAAAGTAACTCTCTCCCAGTACCAAAGTAACTCTCTCCCAGTACCAAAGTAACTCTCTCCCAGTACCAAAGTAACTCTCTCCCAGTACAGTACACCTACAAGTGTTTTATTCCTTACTTTAATAGACATATGTATAACTGCCCTATTGTCTATTACTCATACAGACAATTTAGATTAAAAAGATTGTAATGTGACATTTAGCTGATTTTTATTTAAATGGTTAATAATTTGTCAAATTAATTAAAAAATATTAGTTCTTAATTATGAAAAACCTCTTAAACTACATATCAGTATGGTTTGTAAGTACAAGTATTTTGGTTATATATAAAACACAACTCAAAAATGTTTAGCCTGAACATATTGGTCTTTCAGTTATATATACACTATATTATATTATTATAACCATATTATTATAATGCATGATTAATACTTAAACCTAGCCTAACATTTATATTTGTTTTGGTACTAGCTGTCATTAAAATACTGAGACCTTTTCTTTGACACATATAACTTTTTTTTTTTTTTTTTTTTTTTTTTTGTGGTCCAAATACATCCCTTACGTCTTATATCCCTTTGATTTCAAGCCCCTATAATACATTTATATATTAAACCATTATAAAGGCTCCAGCTGTGTCCGAACAGAACGGCTCTTTATTCATGAAACTGAAAAACGAAATAAAGATTGTAATCAACACCCCATTTAAATACAAAAAAATAAAATAAATAAAATAATAATAATCAAAATAAAAATCAACATCATATTCATTTTGCATATCAAAGATCCATTCAGTAATAATTACAATCCGAACACTTCATAAACCGCTCGAGCAGATCTGTACACAGACTCTGATTTAGAAACTAGTAACATTAACAATATTACAAAGATCTCAGCTTGAAAAATAATTCAAATGAATAACATCTTAGCAATTAGCATCATAAAATTAGATATTTATATATTTCCACATAAAAATACAAAATAATGTTAATGACATATATGAAAAATTATTCCAAGTATTTTCGCCACTATTAAAGTGAAAAAAAAGAGGAGTAAAACAAGATGAAATGAAATAGAAATGCATGAAAAAAGTCTCCTTTTGATTTTGTTTTTTTTTCTTAGCAAAAAACGCTATCCAAAATAAACTACAATCATTTACATCAGTACAAAGAGATCTGGGTTATTAAAAATAGTCGCAATGAAAAAAAGGGGTTTCATCTTTTTTCCGACCGTAAAAAAATGACAACCGTGAATCGGAACTCTGCAAAATAGGCAATGACAAAAATAAATCTGCGTTAAAAAGGTATACACTGTAATTCTCACTATTCTTTTTATACAAACGTTAGAAACAGTATTGCACGACACGACACAGATCCGAGGTTAGTCAGCCTTTCAAAGTGTGTTCAAGTTTCTGCACGTCAGTGAGGGGGAGAGACAGAGAGGCTCAAGTGTTTTCCATGAAATTAATAATAATAATAATAATAATAATAATAATAATAATACTAATAATAAAAACCTTCAAATAATAAAATAACTGAATATATTAAGTTTTTAATCACGTTAAAACGTTCAAAAGCAACTATATGTTAATTAATCTATAACTATACACATAATTGCATGGGTGGGTTGAGTTAGCTTGTTTTTTTCTTTTTTAACATATTTCCACCAAAAACCCTGCTGAATCATAAATAATGGGGGGGGGGGGGGACGAATAAGTGAAATAGAAAAATACAATCCAAGCTACAAAAATAGAAATAAATACGACTTCGTACAACGAGGAAAAACAAAAACGGGGCAAAAAAACAACACACGTTGCACAGCGAGAGGAGGACACAGTACTGAGCACAAACTCCAGCTACAGCGGAGCATTAAAGGGATTACGTGACGGTGTAAATGTTGTCTGGAACGTTCCTTCACAGACTCTGGGACACTCGTCCTAAGGTTATTTTGATCTTTTTATTTTTATTTTCCTTCAACCATCGTTCACGTCCCAAATATACATGACTGGATCGCACGTTATTGTGTCCGACGATTTGATCAAATAAGTTAGCACGAACAAACATTATTAAATAATCCGTTATAGTTAATAAAAAGGTAGTCTCGAAGACACGGAATAAAACATTAATATTAAGGAATTATTTTTTTCTTTTTACATTTATTATTTTTTTTCGTGTGTGTGTCGGAGTGTACAGTAGACTTCAATATAACGATCCGATAACTTCGATGTGCTACGGACGTAGAGTACAGTAGTGCACGTGATCGTGTGACGGTGGACGTGAATAAATACTCGGCAATAAATAAGAACACACGAATCGCTAAAAAAAAAAAACGCGAATGTTCGGATCACAGAGCAAGCGAAGGGCACTGAACATATCACCGACGCCACAAGCACAGCGAATACAGGAAGGAGCCTAACTAGCTAGCTAGCTAGACATGCACAGAGCAACTACGATGAGTACAGTACCACAACGTGGCGTAACGCGCAGGCATCCGTTGCTTCCACACAGACTGTCCCTAAAACACTGTCTACGGAGATGCACTTCATCACAGAGACGAGACGACGGAATCTGCGCAGGTCGCTACGAAAAACTCAGTAAAAAAAATTATATATATATCTCGATTGGGTTGCATTTTTTTTCCGAAGTGAAAACGACAACAATCCTGGTTGTTTGTTTTATCGACGTTTCTATCCACGTTGATGTTTAGAGAGAAGAAGACGAGAACATCAGCCATCACAGAAGAGAAATATCACCCCCGCACGCTCTCGTAGCTACATAAATAAAGCTAGAACCGACGTCTGGTTGTAGCGATACAATTTACCCCTCGCTAGAACGTCGGCCATTTTGAGAAACGATCCCGAGAGTCATCTTTCCACATAGTGTTGTCTCACTGGAAACGTCGCTTGGTTTTTAGCGTAATGCAGAGGCCTCGATTTGCTCATAAGACAATCCTAGCAGGGAAAAAAAAATATTCAAATATATTAAAATATTACATTTCGCTTTTCAGATTTGAAACGGTTTGAAAACAGCGAGGCAAAATGTCAACGTAAGCGCAAGTTAATAAGGAAAAATCTTCATCTTTTTTCCAGGCGTCGAAAATCGTAAAAATGCTACGGCGAAAGTGTAAAACGTTGCCACCGCTGCATAATACTTGCAAACGGAACATTTAAAATACGCGCGTTAAAATGTAGCATGAAGTCAGCTAAGTTGTCTGTCCTTCAGGCTATGTAGCATGCTAGTTAGGCATGAGCTTTTTAATCATCAGCCTTTTAGGTAGCTACTGAACAAATCTAGTTATTAGTGCGCTTTTCTAGTGACTCTTCTTTGTGACTCAACCCCGAGTCAACTGAGTCGAGTTTACTGCTCCAGTGAACAACAAAGTTTTATAGACAGTGTTAACGTGGATTCTGGGGGGAAAATAAAACCTAGCATTTTGGATACATTAGCTCATCTGTGTGGTAAAAAAAAAATAATAATAAAAAAATAAGCTGGCTACTCAAAATGCTAGTTATAATCTTTTATCTTTCTTGCGATTCTTCTTTTTGACTCAGTATTCAATGAGTCAAGTTTACTACTACAGAAAACAAGCTTTCTCGATTATCTTTACAAGTTAGCATGAATTCCGGTAGCATTACATAATACAGAATATAATAGCTCTTCTGTGTGGTAAAAATGAATAAATAAGTAAAAAATCAGCTATCTATTGAATATGACTCAGTATTCAATGAATTCTGGTAAAAAAACAAAAAGGAAAAAAAAACCCAACTTAGTATTTTGGATACATGAAAGCATCTGTGTGGTATTATACATCGTGTTTAGCTTAGCAACAGCTGACCTGCGTGAGTAGCAGGCACTGAATGTAGAGATATTCGAACGTTCTGCTATCTACATCATTTCTAAACTAAACGCCAACGTGAACGCACACTACACACACACAAGACGTACGAGAGCACTGGACGGCACACTGCTTCTTCACGAAGCGATACCGCTAAATGGCGCTAACCGACGACGCTAATGACGCTATTTGTGTAAAGAAAGTTACAATATCGAAGCATGCAACGGTTTTTAGTACGCATTTTCAACATGATATTCCTTTATGCTCACCGTTATTGAGATTATCTTGTACTTGAGAGCCTTTTCGAAATCTCTCATGCTACGTAGTGTAAGTGATCGATAAAACGAATCTTTATGTGTCTTTTTTGGAAACAGGTGCAAAGACACGCACAAACACACACACACACACAAACACACACACACACACACACATGCATGTACGGTTTCACATTCCCTTCCTCCACGGCCGTGTGAGAGCGCACGCTGCATTTCGATTGTAATTGTTAACGTTTGTAGTTAAAGATGCCGTTAGATATCGCAATAATACGTCTAGTTATTCATTATAGCAGCAAAGCGTTTCGTTTTATATATGTAGCTCACGATTAAACTGCGAGGTATTAGTCTTCCAGCGGGTCAGTGATAGAGTAACTCGATATTTTTCGGATTTTAACTATTAAAGGAACAGATTTTTATTTTATCGCAAACGAAGTCGATCAGCCAAGGCATGTTCGAACCAAAAGTAACGCAAAAAGTACGAACATATACGTTTTAGTTTAAAACGGAAAAACGTTATCGTCCACTTACACCACAGCTCTACTGAATTATCAAATCTGATCGATCAGGAGGTGATTCATTTTCGACGACAATTTTCTGCTTTACGGGTTACGACAAAAAAGATGCGTTTTTGTTGGGTTTTTTTGCTTATCTTTTGCCTTATAAGGGAACGACTTACATTTACAGCTGCTATGAAGTGATAACACGTGTTAACTTGTTTCGTCTACGTTCGGCGACGCTACGTAAATATATATGGGAAAAAATGCACAGTGTTATTCTTTAGTAAATGAAACACTGTCTGTAGTATAAAAGGAATAAAACGCGTACATAATGGGGGGGGATGAACGATAAAAATAGTGGTAAAGGGAAAAAAAGTGTTGTCCAAGATGGCGGCAAGATAACGGTTTACTGTTTGTGTAAACAATAAAGAATAAACCGCCTCAGACATCTGATATTTTGGACTTGGCTGATTGACTATATTTGAAATAAGCTAAAAAAATTGCATAAATTCGATATTTGTTTTCCCCCCGAAACCATTCCAGAATTGACTAAATAAAGGCGAGGAGATTGTTTTCTTTCGCTACCTTTGGTAAAGACCCTTGGCAGGCATCTATTCGAGCAGGGGAGCTTACAGATTTCTACACTCGTAGCTCAGCATGGGTTCGTGATTTTCCCCGCTGTAGCGCTTACACCCTTACACCACGATGGTGCAGCTCCCACGGATTACATCATCAAGTGTTTATCCAGAGACAATTGCGCACTTTACCCACTGGGGAGGGAGGGAGGTGGGGTTGTTTAGCAGCAGACAGACAGACGGACAGACAGACAACTGCCCTCTCATGCGAAAGACATTCTCATATCTACTTGTTAAATCTGACATACAAAAATAATTCGGGAAAAAACAAAACAAAACCTACAAATCTCTTTTCGGTTAATGTCCTTTTTAAAAACTAAACCAAACACCACAAAGTACCACAAAAGCCTGAGATGTAGGGACTGAGGGTAGGTTAAGGGAGCAAAAGTGTATGATTTGGTGAAACAAATGAGGCATGTAGTGTTTCTGGCTGCTACAAAAGATAAAGATAAATATTTCCATAGATCTCTATATACTGTATACTGTTAGGTGCTCTATACTGATAGCGCAGGCTCGAGGCGCGTGCACTTCCTCGTTGCTTGTTAGTTCCAGCGGAAGTGAATCTGGCGTGGCCGGTCCGCTCCCTCTTTGACCAGCGGCTTGTGGAACTCTCGGCCGGCGCGCGAGTGGATGTTCGCCCAGCAGAACTCGCAGTAGTACTGCAGACATGTGACGTTGGCGCAGAAGAAGGGCGCAAACTTGCCTCCGCAGCGCGCCCCCTGACACTCGTCACACAGCTGGTCGTCCAGAACGTACGGCTTCACCTCCACCTGCGAGAGAGGGACTTCAACTTAGACCGACTGAGTTTGCGGAGCGACGCTCGCTGGTTAACGTCGAACATGACAGAAGACACGTACGGAATAACACACTTGGGGGTTGTGCTCTTACGGCAGAGTAATCAACAATCAACGTGGGGTGGTGTGATGTGATGTACCCCAAAGCCACGTGGAAATACTTTCATCAAGCAGCTTATTGTTTTCCAGTTGTAGTTATGTCCAGAAAAGCGCATACCACGACAATCCGCCAAAGGCCACAATTTATTACAAAGTTATTACATTTTTACGCATTTATAGCTACGTTTAATGTTGCCGAACGTCCGCGAAACAAGTAAGTTCGTGTTATCGCTTACATTATAGCAGCTATAAACAGTCGTTCCATCCTCGCTTTTTCTCGTGCTCTTGAAATGAATACATTAAAAAAAAACAAAAAAACGCAGCTTGTCAAGAAACCGGAACTTTCCCGTGATGGAAAACTGTTACAAGCTGTCCGTTACAAAGCACTGACACTGGAGACTCCTTCCGTAAATATTCCATGAAATTAACGCCTCCTTACAGAACGTATCGTCGTAACTTTGTTAAACAAGAGCAACTTTTGTTAAAGTAGCTGGAACTCATGTCAGAGCTGCAGTTAGCAGTTAGAGGAAATGAATCAAGACCTTCTGACCAATCGGAATGGAGAATTCAAGGGATAAAGTGTAAGTAGGGAAACTGGGTTCCGCTGGGTTTAATAAAACAAAACGGCAAACGATAAGCAATGTTCGAGCAGTTTCTGCTAGTTAACTAACCTATTTAATCATTTAACTGCACCGCTGGATATGAACAGGAACGGTTAGCGTGCTGTGTCTGTATTTGCAAAATGACATTTGTAAAGCCAACTCGGTTACGGCTAATGTTTGCGCAGCTTTCCAGACGGGTTTTATTCGCTTGTTTATTTGACTTATGTGGAAGATCGGGTTGATCCAAATCACCTTGAATCCTCTGTGAAGCGGTGACTTTGGTAAATCCCCTTCCACATATCCAGAAAGCTACACGTTATTAAGTGCGGTTTACGTTTACGACAGACTCTAAAATCATTCAGATCTGTTCAATAGATTTCACTCCCATGAGCCTCTACTCGTTAAACACAGACGGAGGACGAGCTCCTATCGGCTCTCGTACCCGCTTGTCGATGTCTCCGTGCTGCAGCTGGACGAATCGGGCGCTGATGGCGGCGATGTAGCTCTGCTGATTGGAGAAGGCCACTCGGCCCGCCCCTTTCGGGTACTTCAGCTCAGGGTCGGTGTCGATCCCGGCGTAACACACTCCGCCGTACAGACGGTCCATGATCATAGCTAGCTCGACTGCGGAATAAAAGGAGACGTTTCAGACGGAAGCCATGTTTAAATAGCAAAGGGTCTTCGAGTTGATATTTCAGGATTGACAGTTTTCTACAAGATCCTGTATAAATACAATATCGTGTGATGATTATTAAATCATTATTATTCCATACTTGGCCCGTGACCCTGAAAAGGAGTAAGCGGTAGAAGATGGATGGATGGATGGATGGATACTTGGGTGATTTTTTTCCTCCACAATAAACATAGACAGATTTTTTTTAATCAGGTGTGTTCTAAAATCCTAAGACTGATGTAAGAACATCATCAACTATGCTCTCATGAGCTAAATCAGCCGTCGAGGACACGACACTGTCTTGTAACTAGTGTCTGAGAGGTTATACTTTTATCATTAACAAGATATCATTTCCAGGTTTCTTGAATATTCATGGTTTGCGCTGAATTGACGCTGCGAATTTAACATTCCTACTCCTCGTGAGATATCAGATTGAAATAATCCAGCAGGTTAATACTGTAACTCTATACAACGCTTCAGGCTGTACTGTCATGGTGTGCCACCAGGGGGCGACGTTATACCAAAAGTTGACAGGATATGCCGAGTCATGTCTCAACACCTATAGGATAGCTCTGAAATCAGGAGAAAGCCCAAAGGTGTTACCTGCTCTCAGAGGACGGGGCACGCCGCCTACGAAGATGGTCTTACGTGGGTCAAGAGGTTGCGAGCCGTCCATCACAAAGTCACTGTCACTCAGGTTCCACGGGCGGATCTGGACCTTAAAGACGCCAGATTACATTAATAAAACAAACAAACAAACAAACAAACAGAACTATGCAAAGTTTTCCATTTTAAATGAGAATTGATTTCTAGAAACTGGCAGCAAATTCGATTCAGAACAAATTCTACACGTTCTATTGTTTGGAACATTTCCTAAAATGGCTGCCGATTTATTACCGTTAGACATGTGACAAACACATTACAGACCCTTATTATGCAGGAAGGAATATTACATCGGCGGATTTCGAAAGACTAAGTAACGCTCATCGGCAGCCAGGAGTCGAACACGAAGTCAGAGCCGTTCCCGTAATGGGATCCGGACCCTGACGCTGCCGGTCGATACAAATAATTCAGTTATTCAGAGAAGCGGAAAAAGGAAATAGCGGAAACATGACACCGGTTATGATCAGTGAAAGGGGTTATGGACTGGAGTGTGTATTAATATCCTATAAGTATTATTGGAGTGCTATTATATAGTAATTCTGCGTTCAGATGGTGTCATGTGTTAAGTAAGGAATAAAACAGTGTAAAAAAACAACAACATCAACTCCTCTGTCCTGAAGACTGCTCTGTGTCTGGGAAACATGCAGCCAGCCCTACACAACTTCACACGTGTGTCAGTGTTATCTGATAGCTCAAAATGTGTGCTTTTTTGCATAAAACTCCTCGAATTGGTGAAATCGCAATCGCATGGAATAGTTATGCGCAGTCTTTCACATTGATGTTTGTCGGTAAACAAGACCTTTTAGATGTACTCGTGTTCGACGCAAGACAGCTTTGGCTGAATGCTTGCCGTGATGATGTCACGTGACGCGTCTCGGCCCAAATCTGCACAAAATCTGCGGGAGTTTTCCTCAAATTTTGCATTCATTTCTGATTAATAGTTAGTTCCGTCGTTGGAGTCCGTGAATATCAAGCTCATGCGCAGCACCTATACTTCCTGGTTGCTTACATACACAGCACTGAGGTTATATCTGCATGTAATGAGATTTTCCCTGACCTTTACTAGACACATCAGCTTTTTTAAAATTATTTATTTATTTTTATTTAATGCAATTGCTCCTTTTTAAAGTGCATTTTCCAGTTCTTTCCACTGCCGGTGCTCATGCACTCCGGTGCTCATGCCCTAGCAGGTGGATTAGTTTAGCATGGTGATTTATGGGAAACCACTGCCATGATCTAATTTATATGAGCGATGCCGGACACTGTAGATGCGTCCAGGTGATCGTTTCCCTCGGATCGTTTTGAGTAAACTCGGTTAGGGACGAGTGCTAGTAAACGTGGATGTTCGGACTCACGGGCTTGTCTTTGATAGTGGGGCTGGACACACACAGGTAGAGTTTGCCGTCCTCCTCCAGACAGGCTTCGATCAGCGCCTGCACTGAGGTCTCCTCTTGGAAAAGCAGGAAGGCGTAACCTTGGCAAGAGAACAAAAATACTGTCCTTCAGCAGCTGTTAATATAGTTAAAACTGATGTGTGTATGCATGTTAAGGCTATATATATATATATATATATATATATATTAGAAGTATCAGAAACTATTGGAACTGCAAGGCCAATACTTTTAAGCACGTCATACTTTTTATCTATAGTTACATTTGATGGCGTGGAACATCCGCTACACAAGTTAGTTCCTGTTATCACTTGTGTTGTAGCAGCTATAAACAGCTGTTCCCTCACTAGCCTCTCTGTTTTCTCTCTCTTGAAATGAATAAGGGAAAAAAAAAAACGTAGCAGACTCCTCGGGCCATAAAGTTTATCACCGACTGTTACGAAGTGCTGACACTGGAGACTCCTTCTAAAAAATTGTTAAACAAAGTTCTCGTAACAGAAACGATATACATTATCTCACAAAAGTGAGTACACCCCTCACATTTTATGTAAATATTTGATTATATCTTTTCATGTGACAACACTGAAGCAATGACACTTTGCTACAATGTAAAGTAGTGAGTGTACAGCTTGTGTAACAGTGTACATTTGCTGTCCCCTCAAAATAACTCAACACACAGCCATTAATGTCTAAACCGCTGGCAACAAAAGTGAGTACACCCTTAAGTGAAGATGTCCAAATTGAGCCCAATTAGCCATTTTCCCTCCCCGGTGTCATGTGACTTGTTAGTGTTACAAGGTCTCAGGTGTGAATGGGGAGCAGGTGTGTTAAATTTGGTGTCATCGCTCTCACACTCCCTCATACTGGTCACTGGAAGTTCAACATGGCACCTCATGGCAAAGAACTCTCTGAGGATCTGAAAAAAAGAATTGTTGCTCTACATAAAGATGGCCTAGGCTATAAGACGATTGCCAAGACCCTGACACTGAGCTGCAGCACAGTGGCCAAGACCATACAGCGGTTTAACAGGACAGGTTCCACTCAGAACAGGCCTCGCCATGGTCGACCAAAGAAGTTGAGTGCACGTGCTCAGCGTCATATCCAGAGGTTGTCTTTGGGAAATAGACGTATGAGTGCTGCCAGCATTGCTGCAGAGGTTGAAGGGGTGGGGGGTCAGCCTGTCAGTGCTCAGACCATACGCCGCACACTGCATCAAATTGGTCTGCATGGCTGTCATCCCAGAAGGATGCCTCTTCTAAAGATGATGCACAAGAAAGCCCACAAACAGTTGCTGAAGACAAGCAGACTAAGGACATGGATCACTGGAACCATGTCCTGTGGTCTGATGAGACCAAGATAAACTTATTTGGTTCAGATGGTGTCAAGCGTGTGTGGCGGCAACCAGGTGAGGAGTACAAAGACAAGTGTGTCTTGCCTACAGTCAAGCATGGTGGTGGGAGTGTCATGGTCTGGGGCTGCATGAGTGCTGCCAGCACTGGGGAGCTACAGTTCATTGAGGGAACCATGAATGCCAACATGTACTGTGACATACTGAAGCAGAGCATGATCAGTATGCAGTGTTCCAGCATGATAACGACCCCAAACACACCTCCAAGACGACCACTGCCTTGCTAAAGAAGCTGAGGGTGAAGGTGATGGACTGGCCAAGCATGTCTCCAGACCTAAACCCTATTGAGCATCTGTGGGGCATCCTCAAACGGAAGGTGGAGGAGCACAAGGTCTCTAACATCCACCAGCATCGTGATGTCGTCATGGAGGAGTGGAAGAGGACTCCAGTGGCAACCGGTGAAGCTCTGGTGAACTCCATGCCCAAGAGGGTTAAGGCAGTGCTGGAAAATAATGGTGGCCACACAAAATATTGACACCTTGGGCCCAATTTGGACATCTTCACTTAAGGGTGTACTCACTTTTCTTGCCAGCGGTTTAGACATTAACGGCTGTGTGTTGAGTTATTTTGAGGGGACAGCAAATTTACACTGTTACACAAGCTGTACACTCACTACTGTACATTGTAGCAAAGTGTCATTGCTTCAGTGTTGTCACATGAAAGATATAATCAAATATTTACAAAAATGTGAGGGGTGCACTCACTTTTGTTAGATACTGTACGCCTGTGATTTGCCTCACAGCCAGAACTACAGTTGGAGCTGCTGTTATAGAAAATGAATACCTACAGAGCCTCTAAAGGGACCTCAGTTAAAAAAAAAGGGAGAGAGAGAGAGAGAAGAAAGCACAAAAACTATTATATTTTTATATATCCTTTTCTTCCAGAAAAAAAATATCGGGAAAACAGAAAATGATCTCATGCACACCGTTTTCCTGTTTTAAATATTTTTTTTACTGTGTATATATTTGGGGTTATTTTTTCCCCGAATGGTCCCTTCAGGGGCACCGTAGAAGTCAAAGGCATTATTATTATTATCATTATTATTATTATTATTATTATTATTTGATTACCTTTTGGAGGAAAGTAAGATTTGCTCTCTGCCTTATGTGGCCAATCAACCACCAGGTGACCAAACCGCCGGAAACTGGAGGTGATCTCATCTGCATATGTACAGAGAGAGAGAGAGAGAGAGAGAGAGAGAGAGAGAGAGACAGAGAGAGAGAGAGAGAGAAGAAAGAGAAAGAGACAGAGAGAGAGAGCGACAGAGAGCGAGAGAGAGACAGAGAGACAGAGAGAGAGAGAAGAAAGAGAGAGAGAAGAAAGAGTGAGAGAGAAGAAAGAGAAAGAGAGAGAGACAGAGAGAGAGAGCGAGAGAGAGACAGAGAGAGAGAGCAAGCGAGCGAGAGAGATAGAGAGAGAGAGAGAGTGACAGTATTAAGATGTGAAAATAAAACTAAATATCTAAAATGTGTAAGGATTGAAACACAAGCTGATTGAAACTGCTCTACAAAACACTCTACAGTCACCTTCGTCTATATCGGGTGGCAGGCCGCCCACAAACACTTTCCGTGAGAACCTCTCGATGCGCTCTCCGTTCTGATGCGGATAACCGGAAGATCCCAGAACTCCGCCCTGGTTACCGTGCCCGTCGTCAAGAAGACCGTCGTCTATTGGAAATAGGGAGGAGCGTCCTGTAAAAAAAAAAAGAAAAGAACATTGAACATGAATGATTTATTCATCACTCCACCTACACCAGCGATGAAGTCTGTTCACACAATTTACAAATTTACCAACACAGCACAGCGCATGCTGATTTAACGTCACGTGAATAAATAAATAAAAAACACGAAGTAACCTCATTGGCTGAGTTGTTTCTAACCACATAATCACTGCTAGTGTAGCTAAAGCCAGGTTTAAACGTGAGCTTTAGTAAACCCAGCACTCTCAGCACTGTTGTATTTAATACATGACCGGAAAGACAGATGTCACGTGACATGTGGGGGAAAGGTATGGCGGGCGTTACACGGTGCAGGAAGTGAAATTTTACCTCGTCGTCTGCTGTAACTCCTCGCTGCATGTAAACAGAACAGAGTAGAAAAAGCTGTGATATGAGTGAAGCTTCACCTTACAGGAAAAGTCAGAAATCTATTTCACACGTTTTCCCCACTTCACCCGGATGTCCGTAAGCCAAGACACGTTCGGTGTCTGACGCTCGCGTGTTTTCACCGGTGCGACGAGGCTAACGGAAATCTCTCTCAAAATCAAACCAACAACACATTTTTATCTGTATATTATTATTATTATTCCACTTTAAGCGATTACGTTAAGAGTCACTGTGAATTCCTCGTCACCGTAGAAACGATATCGTACTAGATAAACCTGCGAACCTGAATTACGGCCTGCGCTACCGTCAGAGCTGCTCATATAGAAAGTTACTCGACATGTCTCGACCAATCGGAATTCGACAATTCGACACAGCAGTGGTGTAAAGTATGACAGACCGTCTGGTGAAGTTTAAGGTTCAGTAAACATAGACATTCGGTGCTATTTCACCCAGTCGTTCGGTTCGAAAGCTTTGAACCCTTGTCGTTGAAAGAAAAGGCGAGACAGAAAGGCACGACTTGTCAGAAACGCATCGAGCGAACATGGCGTGGCTTACCTGGTTTGAGTTTGAGGTTTGGGGAAAACGCGTAAAATGGACTTTTTCCCGCTCATTTGCAACCCATGAACAGGCACACAGTGTACACACACATATACAAAACAAACATATACAAGACCATTTACAAGACTTCTTGATAGACATTTTTGTCAATAAATATATTTTAGTAGTACAGTGGGATATGATTGTGGAAGGAAGAGATGGGAGTATATCGAGTTATTTCTCGAAAATCTTTATTTTGCGTAGTGCTACATCTGTCACTTGAATGCTTTGGGTTCAAATCCCAACACCGCCAAAGAGCCACTGATGGACCCACCTACACTAGACTGGATTCTGCTTCGCTTGGAAGTCGCTTGGAACTAAATCCAAAAGAATAAATATATGTTATTTACTTTAAGGTTTTGTAGTGTGTGCAGGTTTTTTTTAGTTTTATTTTAGACAAATCTAAAGCTAATATGGCTAAGACACATGGCTGCCACACTGGTCTTCCTTCTTCACATTACGCTTGTCAATACACCCAGTATTTATGGAAAGATATTTCCGTCTAAATGTAAGTAACCATGTATGTTTTATTTACAAGTTAAAAGACTGGCACCAGGTTGTCCATGTGTTATCTTACATTTTAAATAAATAAATAAATAAATAAGCTAGGTTAATGTGGTATCAAAGTTGGCGATCCGATTTCTCTGAGAACTTTAGATGGCTGGATTAGACTTTTTATTCAGCCGCCCCAGGAGGTCGAGATTTGAGCTACCATTTATTTACCTATAAATAAAGTTTGTTGTCTTATTAGTTATTAATAATAATTCCTTTGATCGTATATCTTTATACATTAATATTAGAGAATATGGTGGTCTCAGAATAATCCAGAAACGCACCATTTGCAACACAACTGATAAGAGCGATGCTAGTGACTGAGTTTAAAGGGGATTTGAGCGCATGCTAAGGGTTACACAAAAACATTCCACGTCTTTCTCTCTCTCTCTCTCTGCCGCCAGCCAGTCATGTGAGTTGACATCATGCAGCCGGTCACATGACCACAACTGAACTCTCATGATTCATGTGACCTCCTCAGTCATGTGTCAGAGTGAAACACACTGTATATGTTTATATTCAAATCTGTCCGACTAAACTCTGCTTCAGGTGTTGCTCTGCGCTGTATTTTTCCTTGTTTCTGTGAGACGTTTAGCGGTTACGTGTCGCTCTGACATCACAGTGGGACACCGTTATTGCTAGAGCGGTTACACGAGGAGAAAAGAAAAATCGATGAGAAATCCCATGTCTAAAATAAATAAATAAATAAATAAATAAAGACAGAGACGCAACTAAATATCATATATTGATGTGCAAGTTATTTAGGCGTGTTCCTTTACTTCGTCTTAGCTTGCCTTTGTGTTCATTTCACTTTACTAAAGAGAACGAAACAGACCCACACACACAAACACACACACACATGATCTCTCATTAGGAAAGAAAGTGAGCAGCTGCTGCTGACATGAAACACGACAGTGTAAAGAGCTAAAAATACAGACTGGATCCAGAGATTGGACAGCTTAAAGCGAGCCAGTCTCAGCCAAAGCAGACGTTCTGCGTCGTGTTCCAGCGCTGCTATAAAAGGACAAGGATTGTTTGGCCAAGCGCACCGTCTGACGAGAAAGCTGATTGCCCAGCACAGGATTTCCTTAACCGGTCGCACGAAATTAGGGAAGTTCTCTGGATTCTCTTTTTGTTGTTGTTGTTGTTTGGAAGACGAAACTCTTGGTCTCTGGAACGTTCCGTTTGTCTTTAAGGCTGTCTGGTGAAATACTGAGGCGGAGCCATGAAATGAAAATTAACCAGGCACTGAAGCAGCCTTTCTTCTTCTTTTTCTTTCCCCAGTGACGCCATTTTAAGAGCCATTAAAATGCATGAACGTAAATAAATACACAGTCCACGGAATGTGGATTAACTGCATAACTATATAAAATATATATAACACATTTCATTGTTGTACGCACTAGAGCTGGGTGATATGATAAAAATTTCATATCATGATACTTGAGGACAATTTGATGTATGTATGTATGTATCTATCTATCTATCTATATATATAAACAGTAGTAAAATACACAAAAACATGTTAAACTGAGTTTGACTTTGATACTTTAACACCTACAAAGACAAAGAAAATGAGGGGTTTTTTTCAATTACGTCGAATCAACAGCATCCATTCAGTACCATTTAATTTGTAATGATTAAAAACGTAAAAAACACATAACTGTACCAATGATATCTCAGAAAAGTCAAAATCGTTTGTCGCGATATTGATATTATATTGATAATATCACCCAGCCCTAGTAAGCACATGTGCTCACTGCGTTTCAATCAGAGGCCTGGGATTGTGTGGTGCGCTGCAGCGGTTCAAAATCAGAAGCTGTTGTTGAAAAGATCTCAGATCTCAGCGGTTAATACCGCTACTGTGATTCGATGCACACGAGCGCACGTGAAGTAACGTAATGTAACACGACGCAACGCAGCGTCCGAATAAATAAGTGCCTGCAGCTTGTACAAGGAGCATTCATTTCCATGCTTTATTGTACTTTGTTTAATAAATAAAACATCTTTTTAAATACTATAAACGTGTATTAGTGCTGTTGAGGACCTTTACACTAACACAAACAGACGCATCGAGCGCTGTTGAGGACCTTTACACTAACCCAAACAGACGTATCGAGCGCTGTTGAGGACCTTTACACTAACACAAACAGATGCATCGAGCGCTGTTGAGAACCTTTACACTAACACAAACAGACGCATCGAGCGCCGTTGAGAACCTTTACACTAACACAAACAGACGTATTGATCGATCTATTTCGAGTAAAAAGCATCGAAGGATGAAAGAGGCGTATGAACAGGGAGATCTGATCCTGGAGAAGTGCGGTTCCTGCCAAGACGGCTGATAAATATGGTGCCAGTGCACCAGTTTAATTACATTGAGGTTTTCAGACTTCAGAGGGACAACACGTCTACTGAAGAAAAAGCACTTTACCCTAATTCGATTTTTTCCCCCTCCTGCAAAATTCGATTGTAATATTTCTCTCGCGGACACTAAGTGAGCACAAGCAGAATAGGACGGGATGAAATCAATCCAAGATCAACAAAATGGTGGGGTGGAAGGCTTTCTCAGACACCCCCCGGTTCAACCTTTGACCTTTCGACAGTCTTCCCCGGTGGCCCCAGGTGGCTGCAAATGATAAGGCCATGCTATAAAAAGCGTCTGCTTAAAATGCGTCCCCCGGCTGTGACCCGTATACAGTGTCTAAATGTGCTTGTGGAAGTATTTAAAGGAATATGGTTTCAAAATAGAAAAAAAGAAAATGTCTATGCCAAACCTGAGGGTTAGAATACATTTCCAGCAAATTGTGAATGAAAATCAGGCCGGAAACATACAGTCTAAAATACAGCTCACGGAACAGACTGATCTTAGTGCTATTTGGGCGTGGCCTAATATTCTAATGAGACTCCCAGCCTGTTATACCACTCAAACAGAACAAAATAAAATAGTGCAAACAGGAGTGTCAATGTGGTTCAAGCTAGCAAATTAACTTTCGCTTGCTGGTTTGCTTTTGTTTGATGGTTTCCTTTCGTTTGCTGGTTTGAACTTTTGTTTGCTTGTTTGCTTTCGCTTGGTGGATTGCTTTCGTTCAATGATTTGCTTTCGTTTACTTTTTGTTCACTTAGTTAGCTTTCCTTCACCAGTTTGCTTTCATGCACTGCTTTGCATTCACTGGTTTGCTTTCGTTTGCTGGTTAACTTTTGTTCACTGGTTAGCGCTTGCTTGCAAGGCTAGTTTTCTTTCACTGTTTTGCTTGTTTGCCTTCGTGCTCTTGTTTGATTTTGGTAACTTGTTTGCTGATTTGCTTTCGTTCACTTATATTTAGCTTTCCTTAATTTCGTTCACTCCTTTGCTTTATGTTGAGGTTATTTTTCGTTCACTGGTTTGCTTTCGCTTGCTGGTCTGCCTTCATTCCGTCCTGTGCTTTGCTTTTGTTTGCTAATTTGCTTCCATTCCACTCCTAAAGATTTGATTAGCTGAGGAAAATGCCTACAGTTTGTCAATATATATGTGTATATATTTTTTTTCCAAGAGAAGGGTGAATTATAATTTTAGTTTTAAGCCGTAGTTTTCATCTAAATGAATCTTACAGTACAACCGAAGAGTAAAACTCCATTGATGTCTCAGCTTATTATTCAGTAACTAACATGAATTGGATAACATTAGCTGATGAGAAAGTGAGGAATGAATCTGGACTGGTTTTAGGCATTTAAGCAAGTATCATTACATCTAATCCTTTTCCTAATGCCAGTAATGTCATACAGCTGTATTAAACTACACCACACAATGCAGCGCTGCAATGTAAACAGATACGCTGTAAGTATAGATACAGTGCTATTGGGTTACAGATGATGGGGTCAGTAGGAAGGAGCACAGAGAGATGTGATTGGCTGATGCAATTACCATTGAGCACGAGCAGGCCATCGGCGCCAGGATGTGGGCATCCCATGCGGCCTGGACATGAGAGAAAAAGAGAGAGACACACAAACGGAGCGCTGAGTGACACACTGGAATGAGCTGCCATGAAGATTCAGATTCCCACGACTCGACATATTAGCGACAGTGTTTAATAGTACAATGTTTTAAAACGCAATTCTATTTTCAGGTTTCTTCCTCATGCCATCTCGGGGAGGGTTTTTTTCCCACTCGCCTCTTGGTTCTACACCTACAGCTATTGTTGTCAGTGCTACACAAATACAACTTAGTCGGAGTACTACAAAAGAGTACGAAAAGAGTACAAAAGTACTACGGAATACACAAAGAGTGAGGAAAGAGAAAGACGCACTGCAACAACCCTGCCACACCCAGAGAACCTAAACGCGCATTGACATAAAAAGCTCATTCGGAATCGAAAATCTTTCGGACTGGCGAAAATCTCTGCCGGTAATATCTGCCACCGCCAAAAATCTTACTATCAGCTGATCCCAGGTGATTATTTACAGAAATATTACTACTAGGATGCAAAATAAAACGACCGACCTTGTAGCCCAAATACGTTTCTTCCAAAGCCACGCCCCCAAAACACACGTTCAGGACGCCTTACGATGCCTGACTAGCTATACCTTTTTTGGTTACATGTTGGTGTGTCATGTCGTGTTTGTTTTTCTCGTCTTTACAGTGCCTGAGGTGCCACAGAGATGCCCCTGTTGTTTTCGCAATAGGAAAACCTGCCGTAATCCTTTTTTCGTTTTGTTTGCGGTAATCGTACACACACACACACACACACATATATGTATATATATACATACACACACTACAGAAAACCGAAATAAAGGTTCTACAAAGGGATGAAAAAAATACACACAGGCATATTCCTTTCATCCCTTTTTGAAATGTTATATAGATATATATATATATAAATATAAAGATATATAAATATATAGATATAGATATATATAAATATATATATATATATATATATATATATATATATATATATATATATATATATATATATGTGTGTGTGTGTAACACCTACCATCGCGGAGGCTTTGAAACTATCAGTCGCAGTGCAAAGGAAGCGCACAGGAAGGAGGAAGCAGGAAGAGGGAATCGCGCGAGTCTTACCTTTCAGAGGCTCCTGCTCGGCCCGGATGATGTCGATCAGAGAACTCTCCAGCGAGTGCATGTTCAGACTGTCGTACATTCTGCTCCGGTCCTAATGCGGAGACACGGAGATAGACAGAGAAATAGAAAAGAGAAAAAAAAAAAAAGAGTCTTGTAATACTTGATTTGTTTTTCTTCTCGTTTATTTACCATTTTTTAACATGGAAGGAGTCTCCAGTGTCAGCGTTTTGTAACAGTTTGTTTTTTTTTGGTTTTATTCATTTCAATAGAGAGAAAAATGAAGGGTTTGTGAGGGAACGACTTTTTATAGCTGCGATAACGTAAGCTGCTCTTTTGGACGTCCCACACCATTAAATGTAACTGTAAACCGATTTTTTAAAAAGTGCGATTCTTTAATAAAATTGATGTGGTGTAACATGACGTGCTGTTGACTCTGCTTCAAGTCTCTAGTGCATGCTGGGAGATTCCTCCTGCGCTGGTTCACGTGAGCGGTGTGTTTATAACAAGTGGATCCCCTTTTTTCCTGGAATACGAGGCATCCAGGAATGCTGACCTTTAGAAAACCCTGTGGACAGTAAGTGTGTGTGTGTGTGTGTGTAGAACGGATAACATCTCTTTCTGTTTTGCTATAAATGTCAGTAGGGCATCCTGTGCATTTGTCCTGACAAAAGCAATTCCGTAGATGCGTGTGGACAGCGAGGGGAATGTTTACTGCACACACACTCACTACTCTCAAGGAGAACAGGACACACACACACACACACACACACACTGGGTGCTGACATACTGTATTTGAAAGCATATGCACGTGTCAAGCGTGACTGTAAATAACTCCGCACTTGGCCTGCGTCCTGCTGTAGCTGTGTGTCTGATCGTTTTACTGCATTTCCAGTCTCCCACTTTTCAGATGAAACCAAGCTCTGGATTATGTTACGCTGTCAACAAGCACCTGGCTGCAGGGTTTGCGCCATTTCCAGCTCAACTACATTATCATAAATCGCACAAAGCTAGCCAGTTTCTGTTTTTTTTTCCTCCTGAGTAGCAGTGTCCCTGAGTACCATTAGGTCCTGTTGGTGCAAATCTTGAGCAGGTACCAAATGGACAACTGGAATCTTTGACAACGGATGAGTGACCAATGTTACTTTGTGCCATGACGTAATTACTACATAGAAAAGTTCACACTATTAGTAGTCATATACTTACAGCGAATAGAAAACTAACAAACAAACAAAAACAACAACACATCTTTATGCACTAAAAAGCAGCCGAACGCACCACAAACCAAGCCAAGGAACCGATCTGAGATTCATCTCACGTCGAACCAGTTATTTCCAAGGAGGAATTCTGCTTCCCTGAGGGAGGAACGAGTGAAACAAAAAGAGCAGAGATTCAACGTACTTTTGCTAGCGAGCTAATAAAACACAGACCTATAAAAGTAAAAGAAAGGCTAGTGGAGGAATGTTCCTCCAGTGGAGGTTTACAATCGGGTCAACTCAGGATATGCGATAACCATGTGTCCCCCTCTCTAGCACCCCCTAAACATTCTGCACTTGCACATCCACTGCTGCATGGAAGGTGCTACCTAGCAAAGCTAAACATAGCCTTAGCGTTAACACCGAGCTTCCAAAGATAAAACGGCGAGAAGCTGCCGAGCACAAAGGAGAGGAGGAGAGAAGCAAGCACTCTGAGCCTGGTGCTTTTATTACTGACAGCTTTGAAGCCATCTGGAGTTCGTGAGCACTTTGGCAGTCCGGTTATCAGACACTCCACACATTGTCGTTTTTGTTTTCACTCGCGCCTTCTGCCCTTCCTTTCCGACTCTTGGACGCGTCGGGGTCACTTTCTCTAGTCGTGACGCACGCAGGACCGCTCAGGAGAACGAGGCAGGAAGGAAGGACGGCCACGAGGAACGTGCGGAATTCCAACGGGCAGGAAAGGCGCGAGATCGAGGAAGAGGAAAAACGTGAGTCGAGACAAACCACGTCGACGACGCTGCAACTCAGAAACAGAAAGTAATGACACGACGGACCAAAACACTCGGATCGGCTAATTTTAGAATTTACATGCAGTGGTTAGCATAATATTAGTTTGTTTAGGCTAATTTTAGTATTTACACGCAGCGGTTAGCATAATATTAGCTCGTTTCGGCTCATTAAAGTATTTACACGCAGCGGTTGGCATAATAATAGCTCGTTTTGGTTAATTTTAGTATTTACACGCAGCGGTTAGCATAACGTTAGCTCGTTTCGGCTCATTTTAGTATTTACACGCAGCGGTTAGCATAACGTTAGCTCGTTTCGGCTCATTTTAGTATTTACACGCAGCGGTTAGCATAATAATAGCTTGTTTTGGTTAATTTTAGAATTTACACACAGCGGTTAGCATAATAATAGCTTGTTTTGGCTAATTTTAGTATTTACACACAGTGGTTAGTATAACATTAGCTTGGTTTGGCTAATATTAGAATTTACACTCAGTGGTTAGCATAACAGGACATCTTTGATGATTAAAGTAAAGAATTTAGGTTAAATGAAGCGTCACTATCCTGCGTGTATTCTGCACAAGCAGCGAGATGTGTCGTTTCAGCGAAGATAGTATTAACTACCGCACATATGACATTACTTACGGTACCGCCGCATTGACGATACTAGCGTTTAAAAAATACCGCGGCATGTTCTTTCTGCTTTTTTAAAGAACCGACGTACAGAGCTTTTGTAAAGAAGTTGCGAGCTCTGATTTTCACACGATGGTGATACCGCCCCATGATGCAATGCAGTTCTCTCCTCTGTGGATCAGCGTGATTGTGTAAAACACTAAAAACAGGCCCGGTCGAGCCAGGTGACTGCATGAATACAGACGAGTGAGTCCAGGTGCTCATGCCTGCTTCACGTGTAAATGAGGTGGCCTTTCTATCAACACACACACACACACACACACACACACACACAAACAATGGTTAAGCTCTGAAAGATCCACTTACACACCCACACTCTCTCACCCTGTCTCTCACTCTCATACATACACTCTCTCTCTCTCTCTCTCTTCCATGCCTTGCTCATTTATTACTATTCTTTATTCTTCTGCTTAAATCATTTGTTTGAAATTTCCCAATAAGTAATGCATTACATTAAAAATGATAATAATAATAAAAACTCAACATTCCAATGTTTCAATGTTCTACATTTAGTCACATGTCACCGTGTTTCCCAGGGGGCGTGAAGATTTAGGTCCTCTATAATTCGGTGCATCATCAGCCGGCACACCACAGTCCAGTCAAGTATTTCTCCAGACTAGACTAGTAGAGCACTTGAAAAAAAAAAAAAAAAAAGCCCGTAGCTCGGTGATTCTAGTTTTCTAGACTTGAACCAGCTCAGTTTCGCTAAAGGCAGCTTATCAGATCAGACACTAGCTACAAGGCTAGAGATATTCTGATTAGCGAACTGACAACGTGGCTTGGTTAACAATGAGAAAAATGCAATTATACAGAGAGGCCTGTGTTCCAAGTGAGATATGTTTCCAAAAATAAAGTAGCTCATCTGTTCAGAGTCTGTGGAGCTGCTGTAGTTGAAAGTGCTAACGTGAAGCACCGCTACGAAACAAAACAAACATAACCACGTCACACTGTCATGTTTACCACCATAAACGTATTGCTATTAGCTAAGCATTACAAGATAAATGTTGTCACGATTTGGTCACGCTAGTTGCATATCCAGATTTTGTCAATCCGTACACGATTGTGATTATTGCGTCCAAAAAAACGTTCGATTTTGATGAATTTTTTGTCGAAATTAGTGATGCAACTTACGAAGTTGTTTTTTTTTGCGCCCCTTTTTACGGAAAACCACTTGTCTCTGCGAAATCGCAACCGCACGAAATTTTAGCCGTACTCATGTTGTGTTGCGACGACGTCACCGACGCGTCTTGGGCCAAATTTTCTCGAGTTCGCTTGATTTTGCGTTCATTTCTGCGACCGCAAAATCGCACAATTCTGGAGGGACTTGATTCGTATGAGAGGGATTTTTTTTAACGGAACGTAAATATTCTCACGAATAAATCGCTCTTTTACGACGTGTGAAAATCGTACAGCGTAACGTAAAGTAGCGTAAACACCGGGTCAGTATGGAGAAGGCTGAAGAATCGGAAGGTTTATGTTTGCGCTAAAAGGATGTTACGATCGTCTTTGCTTAGGAGAACGAAGCGATTTTTGTTTTCCTTCTGCGGTTTACGTGGCACGAACGCATCGTGTTGAGCTACCGCTAATACTCACGCTGCATCCGTACAACCTTTTAAAATTTGGTCCATAGACATGTTTTCAAAGGAGTATAGATTCTATCCGAAATCTAACACAAGCCTAAAGCTGAGCTGATTCAATTGTACTGAATTACTGAATTGTTAATTTGGTAGTTGAAAGAGCTCTTCAGTTTGTCAGAACATTAAGAGGTTTTATTTAGAGATGTGTAGGGTTTCCTTTTCAGGAAAAGGCTCCAAGTAAAACCTTGAAAACCTTTTCTCTCACACACAAACGCAAACACACGAACACACTGGGTTTGTACCTGCAGAGGCAGCAGTGTGTTGCTGTTGTTGTCGGTGCGGAACACGTTGTCGTCGCTCCAGGTCTTAGGGCCGAGTGAAGCTCCGGAGCGTGGGAACTTGGGCGGGGCGATGACGCTCCCGCTGCTGAACGGCTTCTTCATGGGCGAGATCTGGCCGAGCGAGACGGGCACGGCCATGCCGACGCCGCGCCCTCGATGGTCCCTGCCCCAGGACACGCCCGGAGAGTTCCAACCGCTGCCCCACAGAGACTGTTTCATCAGGGGCTGTGGAGAGAGAGAGAGAGAGAGAGAGAGAGAGAGAGAAGAGTTACACTAATCCACTGAGTGACGGAACAAGAGATGGAGGGAATACAGAGATAGAGAAAAAAGCAGTGTGAAACTGAAGACAAGACGGAGCGAGACAGAGGGAGAGAGCCGGGGGAGGGGAAATGAGGTAAGAGAGAAGGGGACGAGAGTGCAGGAAAAACCGAGAAATAGAGAAACGGTGGAAGATATTACGAGGAAGAAAAAAAACATATGAGAGAGAGCAAGGAAGAGAAAATAAGGGAGGGACAGAAATAGAAAGGAAAAAGGAAGAACGTTAAAGAGAACGCAAAATGAAGGTGTGGACAGAAAGATGACGAGAGATAGAGAGACAAGAAAAAAGGAAAGGAAAAGAAACATAAAGATCTGTATCAAGTCAGTATGGGTGTGAATATTAATGAGAGTGTGATGTGTGTGTGTGTGTGTGTGTGTGTGTGTGTGTGTGTGTGTGTGTGTGTGTGGTGCAGAGAGGGGTTTAAGAAGCTTTAAAGCTTTTCCTGACTCCATACCCCCCCCACCCCTCCACACACAGACAGAGAGCTTACAGATAACACACAAATATACACACTTTAATCTGTGCACATATTTGAACATCATATAACCGGGTATGTGTGTGTGTGTGTGTGTGTGTGTGTGTGTGTGTGTGTATGGGTTTTTCTCTCTGTGTACTCTTTCCATCTCTCCTGTGCATATTAACCACACCCATCTACACAACCTACAGTGCCTGTGTGTATAATTAGATATCGGGCTGTGTGTGTGTGTGTGTGTGTGTGTGTGTGTGTGTGTGTGTGTGTGTTTGTGGACAAGATGAGTGTTTTGGTGTAAATGACTGATAATGGTGTCGCCGTCTAGACGTTGGGAACGAAAACATGAGCTGCCTCCAGAACTGCTGCATTTCAGGAGGGAGCCGTAACGCCTGTATTCTGAACACGCACGCAACACACAACTCGAATGCCTGAAAACAGCTAATACTAATAAAAAGTGTTTATTGTGTACTAATATAAAAGATAATCTAAAGGTTTCGGGCAATATACGGCAGATTTGTACTTAATAAAGAAGTGTTAAGTTCAAATACTAACCGTTTTAACTGTTAACTGTTCACTGAAGCTAGCTAGCATGTAACTAATGCTAAAATAAGAAGCTGTCATGGAACTATATTAGCTAAATTAGCATTAAACAGTGTTCACTTGAACAGCTCATTTGAATTTAATCTGAGTCTTTTGATGATAATACATTATATAGAGTGATATTTTAGGCATTTGGTTATTAAAAATTGGATAACTGTTCACTAATGCAAGCTAGCTTTCGCCGTCTTGCTAACGTTACAACAAGGGGCTGTCATGCAGTTAAATTAGCTGAAAATATGTAGCTAGCTAGCTAATACACCCATAAGTCTTAATTTAAACAGATCATTTGAATTTAGTATACAGTAATGTTGGAAAATATATATTTTATAGTTATTATTAATTACATAGGCCTAACTGTTCACTAAAGCTAGCTAGCTTGTACAGTCTTGCTATTACAACAACAACAAAAAAGACCTAGTTTTACAGAAAGTAATAAAAATAAACACTACCATGAATAAAAGTATTAAATGCAGCTAGCTGGCTACACCGATGAGCTGTCTTTTCTAGCTAAGATAAATAGCTAGCTTGATAGTTAGCCTTTATGGCTCTATAAATTAACGCATTTAGTGCGGTAGTACACATCCAGCTAACAGTAAACTACATCAGAACGTTCGACAGTTTTAGTAACATTACAAATACGTTCAGAAAACAAAACTCCAGCGCTGTGTGATGATCCTAGACTCAGGTTTGCATTCGACTAGGTCTACTAGGGCTAATTATTTACTTAATAACTGAACCAAAAACTGAAAATTACTAAGATATCCAAATATAAAGTGTAATTATGGGCTTACACAACTACACACACACTCACTGCACAACACAAACACACTTACACATCCTAGAGGCCTTTAAATAACATCACAATATCTAGTGTAATAGAAAATTATAGTGACTTACGTCTATATTATAGTGACTATAGTGAATCAGTGAATTTTATCAAAGAATGAAACAGCATTTTATAATCACGATACAATTTCCCCGACTATTTAAGTTTGTAAACATGGAATAAATAGAAAAATAATTTAAAAGGTAAACGACCTTGTCCTTCGCAATATGTTTGCTGATCGCCATTTAACCCTTTAAAGTCTCAGCTTATTATTATTATTAAGTAATTACTTTGAATTATTCATTAACTATAGTGACTCGTTTAGCGATTTAAATTATATTACTGTGATAAATATTTGCATATGGTCCTATCTGATATTCGACTTTTCCTGGGTCCATGATGGCCCCGATCACGGCCATGGCACAATTTATTTCCAGATCTCCGATAACGATAAAGTAAAGAGTGACAATAATATATCATGGCGATAGTTACACTATAATTATCAAAGGATAATCGCATTGGCCGCGTTTAATAACAAAAGCCCTGTGATCTATTATTCAGTACTTATGCACAGATGAAGATGCTGATTAAATGAAAGGTTGCCAGATTGGCCGGTTTCCAGCATAATTATCGTTTTTAATCCGACCCAACCCTCTGAACCAGCCTACGACTGCACAATATGGACAAAATATTATAATTACATTGGCACATACGGTGTAGACTGGTTTTTCTCAGAGTTACACATACTCCATGTCAGGGTGTGTTCCTTCCTTTTTCTTAAAATGTTATTTCATCATGGAAACGAGTTCAAGTAGCCGATACGATTAGCTTTTTAAAAATACCGTGCTAGTTGAACGTCACGGTTTATCACTTAACCAGTTAAGCCTGCACGTCTAATCGAGATGCGCATTTCATTTATTTGTATTTATTAATCATTATTGCGGTAGTGGTCTTCACATTACTAGTCAAAGATGCATATAAACGAGCACTGGAACTAAATTAGGTCGGATTGTAATTAAGACGCATCGCAGATTCGGACGTTTGCTTTAATTAATTGCGTTACATTTAATTAATTATATAGGAGCAATATGATATTTTTATGCGTATCTTGCTGCTCTGATGCCTCATACAGTGATTCTGTGCAACGATGTCTTACAACGCAGCTATTAAACACGTATTAATGGATTACCGAGGCGACATGGATGAAGCTCGCCCTTTGCACCACATCACAGCACACAAAACTGATTTGCATACTGCAGTACTGCGATACATGTATCGATATTAAATCCTAATAATATCGCGATATTGAACGATATATCGTGCACCCCGTGAAGAGGCTCGCTCGGTGGTCTGCTGTGTCACCTGCTGCTGGTTGTAGCTGTTCCTCTGCTGCAGGAAGGTGCCGTGCTGCGGGCTGAGCGGGGAGCGGCGGCTGGGCGCGTGCTGCGGCGGAGCGCCGCCCATCTGCGGCGAGAACGGAGCACCGAACCCGTGCGCGTTCACACCGGGAGAGAAACTCTGGAAGAAGCCGGGATTCACCGAGGAAGGGATTCCTGGGTAGAATCCTCCATCGGGCTCGGTACCAGGCATGATGTGACTGTTGTTGGATACCGGCGGCGGGGGGGAGCTCGTGTGCACGGACCACGGTGCACCGAACCCGGGGAGGGAGGGGGAAGCAGCCGAGGTCTCGTGATGCGGGAGGCTCGTAAAGGCCGCTGCGAGATGCGCACTTGCGGGCTCCATTCGGATCTGGACCTTGTTGGGACTCACGGATGCGCTCGAGGGCGCCGCAGCATCGGTCAGAGCGTCTTCCGGGAGTTGACCGGGGCCTTCGGGGGCGCACTCGGAGTCTGCGTGCGGATTGTCGCTCCTTTCTCTCTCAAGGTCACGCAGTGACGCGACAGCACCGAAGCGGCCTTGTCCGGCCTTATAGTCGCTGAAGTCGTAGTCCGTGTGGGGATGACCGTTCCCGTGGTTGCCGCCGGTGGGTTGCGATCGCTCGGCCGCCGCGTTTCCGGCCTCGTCGCTCGACTCGGTGGACGCGACCTGACGCCGCGAGGCTGTCACCCCCGCGGGCTCATCCTGCATGTTTCGCCGGGGCGCGGCGGCCGACGGTGAGCGCGGGGACGCTGCTGCGCTGCTGCTTTTGCACGAGACAGACTGCAGAGACGCGGCGGGGAGGAGGAGGTCACCGGTGACCGGGGAGAGGCTCGAGTAGGACGATCTGAAAGCGCCGAACAGTGCGCTGCCGCTGTCGAGACTCGCTGTCTGTAACAAGCCGAAGCCGTAATCACCCATTTATTTGCGTCAAAACACGGGAATAAAAACGGGAGCTCGCGAATATCCGCGGGCCTTTTTCTTTTCTTTTCTTTTTTTTATCCAAGAACAAAAAACGGGAGCGCGCAGTGACCTTTAACTTCCTATACAGCGTATAGAGAGAGAGGAGGAGCTGTCGGGGGTCGGCCGTCGATAAATCGTCGAGCCGCGTTTAGTCTCTGATTATATTACAATCTGCGGCTATTTATATTTTATTATTATCATTGTTTTTTTTTTTATCCGGACCGTTTTTTTCGCCGACCGACTGCGCATCCCCCGCTTCCTCGGCGTTACCCGGCCGCTCATCTGATCTGCTGCGGCAGCGGATTAAAAACTCATCCGCTTGCGTCATGGCAGTCATTTACATAAACCACGCCCACTTTCCCGCGTTGAACCGAGCAGGCACTTCGCCGCAGTGTGCACGTCACCTCATGAATTATTCATAAGGTGCAGCAGCAGCACAAGGCTTTGCCCTACAGCTCGGGCTGTGTCCTAAACCACATGCCTAGGCTAGTGTTTCTCTCCAGTGCTTCGGCATATTATGACAGAGCAGTAGGGGAGACGTTTTGAGCTCCTCTGCGTGGACCAAATGTATAAGCAGACATGTTTGCAGTCCATGCTTAAATGCACGTGACCTGAACAGCCTACAGCTCCTTTAATGTCATTTAGCTGGACAGAAAAACAACATGTGCTAGCCTGTTTAAAACGTTAAAATAGGTGCTGCTATTTGCATGTTTGCTTCTCTGAACCCATCTCTCTAAAACCAAATTCAGACCCTGTTTCTAGTTCATACGAAGCCATATGGTAACCCACAGCACGCGCTAAATAACACGGCCCAATCCTATAAATAGCTTATTTAAAAAAAAAATCTAACCGGATGACAAGGTGATGGATTCTCCATGAAAGCTTAAACAGCAGCATCATCCTCGCACCATCAAGGAAAAGCACACCTAGTTTCTAAGCAACAGCAGTCTTTTACAAAAAAACACACACAAAAAAAACCCCCACCAAGATCTGCATGTTATGGCCCTTTCAAGTCAATGTAGCTTTCAATTTAGCTTAAAGAAAGCAAACGTTTCACTGGTCGAAAATTTCTATCCCCCTAACCAGCATCGAGCCTAGGTCTCCATTGTGCTAATAGTACGATTCTAATTGAGCAGGTCAAGTTTGATGAAAAGTCAGAAGAGGCGAAAAAGTAGAAAGAAACTGAAAACAGTCTGATGGGGTGTCTGATGGGGCGAATGCCAGCTTGAACTGCTCCTTTGTGTGATTAATGGAATTACACAATAAGAGCTATTTCATCAGGTCACATTGTGCAATAATTAATGTAAGCTAATCATTGACAAAGACACACACACACACACACACACACACACACACACACACACCTGAACCGCCCTGTGATGGTCAGGCCATCAGGAAAGTTTCAGCTGTTGAAGAGATAATGGCATAAATAAAAGGATATAAGCTACAGTAGGCTAAAGATGTTATAAATAAGCACTTAAGGTACTTATTATCTATTAAGTAAGCAATTAAACACAACACCTGTGATGTTTATATAAAATAATCAGCGGCTTAATAAAGAGGAGGACCTGTTACCGCTCCGAGTGTTTCATTCCTCTTACACCACAACAACTTGACAACAATTTCCCCTTTTTATTTAACGAAAGATTAATACGTTCGTCCACAAAGCAAGTGACTTCCTGTTATCCCTTACGTTACAGCATTTACAACCAGGCACTCCCTCAACAACTTTTATTTTTGTCTTAATTTTTAAGTTAATAAAAATAATTAAATAAATATAAAATAACCGCAGCTTGGCATGCTCCCGAGAAACCAGGAAGTGCAAACCGTTCTGTCCTGAACACTGTTCCGTCTTGCTGACTGTAACTGGAAACGCCTTATATAAATATTTCATAAATGTCTACTTACGGAAAGCGTAGCCAGAGCAATGTTTAATATATTTTTATATATTTTTCATTTTGTATTTGTTTATTACCAGCCTTAGACAATTCAGGCCCTCCAAATGTCGCGATGTTCAGAGGAGCGTGCAGTTTTTCAAAATTAGCGCAGATTTTTCGCAGATTCGGGCCGAGACGCGTCACCGCAACCCACTTTCATCCAAAGTGCTCTGCGATTCACGTGCATCGAACGTGAGCACAGCTACTAGGTCTCGTTTACCAACAAACATCACTGCGAAAGACATTGCGAAACGATTCCGTACGATTGTGATTCCGCAAAAAAAAAAGAAGCACAAAAAAAAAATACTTGACAAGTTGTGTCGCAAATTTTGAAAAAAGCCGCGCTTTTTTTTGGGCCGCGACGATCACAAAAATACTCCTCGAAATCCTTTACAGACAGATTAATGCACTTTTTCGTAGATTCTTCTTCATGGACTCAATGGTACTACAATCATGGAATAATTCATGTCATTGGGCCAATCAATCTTCTAAATGTATGAGAGTCAGCCTTATAGCTCAAGGCAGCAAACATGTTTGGGCTAATCGGCTACATCTGGGATACATTTTCAGAAAATTGGAATACATAGATTATATTGTTAACATTCTAAATTCTATCAGGGGGAAAAATATGCAATTTAACATTGCTAACAAGACCCAGGATCCACATTAACAACAATCACCTGACTCGAATCCAATTGAACAGGATTTAAAGACGATATATTTAGAAGAACGGGCCAAAATCAAACCTGAATACTGCGGCCGATTCATTTCGTCATACAGGAAGCCCCTTGAAGCCGCAAACAATTACAAACAAAGGCTTCTCCACTAAGTATTAAATACATTTCACTTAGCGTGTTCAATACTTTTTTTCCCGTGTCATTCCGCTTTATTACATATAACTTCATTCATGGACTTTAACGTTGCGAATTCTTTATGTTACCGGATTTCTTGAGTTAATACCGAAGTCTGGTGAAAATTTCATGTGAATAACCTCATTGGAAAATATATTTACTGAAAAAAGTGTTCATGCGTCCAATGCTTATTTCCCCTGCTGTCTATTATAACTTCGCATTAAAATACATTTGTAAAATGATGACGGCTCATGTGATCATAGCGCGCGATCCGATCTGAGGTTCTGAGCGGTCAGTCTTGGCCTGCTGGATGTGTAATGTGACTGACTGGAATACGATGAGCAGAACACACACACACACACACACACACACACACACACACACACACACACACACACACACACACACACACACACACACACACACACACACACCATATACGTACAATCTAATTTATGCATTGTCATCCTATAGAGATGAGATAATGTCGTTTTTACCTACAAGTAATGACCAGCTGGCCTTTTCATTTTGTGTGTGTGTGTGTATGTGTGTGTGTGTGTGGTGGGGGGTGGAGCGACGCAGACACAGTAGGAGGATTGAATGATCCCGATCCCGTTAGTGAGCAGAAGTGCTATAATATAACCACACGGCCATCTGCTTTCTCACAGCTCTCTCGCCGCTTTTACGGAAAAATGAACGTTAATAAATAGTCCGTTTTAGTGGAAATGACAACAGCGTGATTAACACCGTTCAAACTTAGCCAAAGACGATTAACACACAATGACGTAAAAGTACATTTTAATTAAGTGTCTGTTAGTATACTAGATTTATACTAGAAAGAGCAATACAAGAAATGCCTATGTGTATGAAATATATGTCTTGGTTGGTAGGTTATTTAATTAATATCTTTATCGTGGAGACAGTCTATATTTCTACACTCACTGGACACTTTATTAGGAATAACTAATACTGGCATTCAAACTATATATATATATACACCATTTTACACTTTTCGTAAAGAAATAAAGAAAGATAACACCGATGATCACAATTAAAAACATCAATTCAATGTTAAAATGTCACAAATGCGGCGGAAATTTTTGGTAGCTAGCATGCAACTGACGATGCTAGCATGTATGGTCCACTTACACACTGCTAGCATCGTCAATTAGCATGCTAGCTACCAGAAATGTGCTGCATTTGTGAAATTTTTGTGTTGAATTGATGTTTTTGTAATCGTGAACATCTTTATACACTGTGGTCTCCATTCAAGACACTCCTCTAAGACACATGCTCTGTGTGTGTCCCTTTTTTCATTCATCCCCACCTCCTGTAGAACCATAAACACACACACACACACACACACACACTCACACACAGAGGCACACAGATGGGACAGTCTAACCGGTCAGAGGGCAGGTGTGGCAGATCAGACCGGTGCTGAGCAATCATTGGATGTGATTAGTCTGCGTAAGTTGTGGGTGGAGTGAACCTACACACCCATATCACTGTGCACTGTGTATGGGTGCTTAAATATTAGCACTGTGTGTGTGTGTGTGTGTGTGTGTGCGGGGGCTGTTATAATGGGGCAGGCTGCCAGCTGCCACCCCCCCCCCCCCCATCCCAATGTATACACTTCTTAAATAGAGGAGGGGGAACGTAAGTGTGTGTGTGTGTGTGTGTGTGTGTGAGTGTGTGTGTGTGTGTGTGTGTGTGTGTGTGTGTATGTATGGGGGTTTCTACCACTTTTCAGTGTCCCAGCTGCCCAGGTCTGTTGGACAAACTGAATATGACACCTCAGTATGAGGATGAGCAGCACGCTACACACACACACACACACACACACACACACACACATCACATCACACACACACACACAGTGCTAATATTTAAGCGCCAGTGCACAGTGCCATGAGTGTGTAGGTTCACACCTTAGCTGTAATTTAATGCAGTGTTCGTAACACTTCTATATTTAACTAAAGACTAAGATTGTGTTTTTTCAGCCTTACTATGCAAAACACACACACACACACACACACACACACACACACACACACACACACACACACACACACACACACTGTAATGATGTTAGCCTGAATGCACCTGTTCCTCTTGACTGGACAAAGCTGGAAGGTTTATGGGTGATTACACAGGCTGACACGCCTCCTAGATATAGATTTGATCTCCATTTGATTTGGGTTGATATATTTTCAGCCTGCTTCACTCATATGTCCGTAATGAACATTCATGAGGTAGATTGTTTGTTTACCCCATCATCCACCCCCGCCCCACCAAATGCCTTTAGAGGAGAAACTAAAAGTAGATAGTCTAAGCACACACACAATTGTCCAGTCCAGGTACAGATTACACACAAGGTTCAAGTTTTCTGGAGTGTTCTGAGTAGATGTTTGGTGTTTGGAGGAAACCTTGGCATGAACCCAGACTTAAAACAAAACCATGTGAAAAATTGAAATCCCTTACCTTTAGCTATTCTGGCTCTTATGTCTTTATAACTCATCACAGTTCACAAATATACGTCTAGGGAAAAAAATTAATAAATCTAAGCCGAAGCCATAGAATTAACGATATACTATATATTATGAAATTGGGAGTTTGTGTGTAGCTGTTCCTTTGTCATAAATAGTCATAAATAAACCATACATCCATTGTATTATCTTATTAGAATGCATACACTAGTCCAAAACAGCGGGTTTAACATGTTTGCTTCACACCTCCAGGGTTAGGGGTTCCATGTTGGAGCTTGCATGTTCTCCACGTGCTTCAGGGGGTTTTCTCCAGGTACTCCAGTTTCCTCCCCCAGTCCAAAGACATGCATTGTAGACTTATTGACATTCCCAAATTGTCCGTTGCGTGCGAATGCGTGTGTGATTGTACCCTGCGACGGGTCGGCACCCTGTCCAGGGGTGTCCCCCAGCTTCTGCCCCGAGTTCCTGGGATAGGCCCCATGCTCCCCTGCTCCCCTGTGTAGGATAAGCGGTATGGAAAATAGATGGTCATGACAACAAATCAGAACCTAAACTTGTGTCTAGATTTTTCCGGTTGTGTCTTATCAAAAAGGTGATTGTTTTTATTTATTTTTTTTTAATTACTGAAGAAATGGGCTTCCTGTAATAGATGCTACCAAGTGTTATACGTTGTTATAGCGTTTGTTATATACATTCGCTTAATACGTAGTTCAAACAGTAAACCGTATCCTGTGCTGATCATTTTTTTCTTCTCCTGCTGGACAGGAGAGGAAAAGGGAAACCAAGAACTATTACACCGAGACAGATGGAGAACTAAGGTGAGAGAAGGGTGGGGTGAGAAAAAAACCCCACGAGGGCATCTCGTCTATTTGTTTGTATACGTCGGTGTTTTCATGGAGCACCTCTACAAGCGTTTGTTTGTGGAAATGTGTACGTAATGACCGCTTTTTTGGGGGTTAAGTGTAATCAAGATGATGAGAATACATGACAGGGACAGGGACAGGGGAAAAGCACCTCGTAAGGGGTCCAAGCACCAAGCACCATCTTTTGTTTTTTTTTTGTTCCAAAAAATAACATTTGAAACTAATCTCATGTGTGCCCACGCAAGGTGATAGAAGATTGACAGTGAAATATGAGGGAAAAGAGGGAAAGGTCGTGGGGATTTAGCAGGCAGGAGGCCCAAAGGGACCCCACGGAGCAAAGATGGCAATAATTTGTAGGGGAGGTGGGGGGGCTAAATGCAATGAACCTGTCAGAAGATCCAGAATTCCTGTGGGTTCAAATTCTACGGCTAAACCGTACACGTAGACACCTCTGGAGTATGTGAACATCTGCGCCTTCATATGTGCAAAATGAAAATGAATAACTCTCTCTCTCTCTCTCTCTCTCTCTCTCTCTCTCTCTCGCTCTCACACACACACACACACACACACACACAGAGTGCTATACTCATTATAGTCGGTTACACTACAGCAGTTTGAGCGAAATTAGGAAGGTTGTGGGAATGATTGAGTGATTGATCGGGAGGGGTGAAAATGTGTGTGTGTGTGTGTGTGTGTGAGAGAGAGAGAGAGAGAGAGAGAGAGAGTGTCAGTGAGGTGTTATCGAGATGAGGACTTCCGAAAGAGCAGAAGGATGGGAGGTCAGAGGTCAGTGGAGATAATCAACTTCTCAATCAAGACGAGTCTTAATGACAGTGATCACAAGATATCTCTCTCTCTCCCTCTCTCACACACCCCCCCCCCCCACACACACACACCCTCCTCATTATCACCTCCGTTGATCCCAATATCATTATCATCAGGGTCGTTATTGCAGTATATCAAGGCGATGAAGGTGGTTGACTCAGCTGTTCCTTTGACCTCATTAACACTCCGCATCTGTTTTTTTCCCTCATACATACAGTACACTTTTATGTAGACATCTTACATACAAACCTGTAATTATATTTGCATTATGTAAGTAAATATGAGCTTGTAGAATAAAAAACAAACAATTGAAATCAAGCAGACGTAAGCGTATTGTTATTTCCCCGATTCGCTCTTCAGACGACCTTAGGCTTCCAACAGGAGGTCAAAGGTTAACAAGTGTCTTTCAGCTCCTTCTCCATTCTGCCAGTGAGCAGGTGCAAAGAGACACGTGCATTGTGCGTAACAGGTTTCTTCTGTCCCATAGAAACATGGATAAACAATAAACCGCCAAACACACTCTTATTTTGGATGCGTGCCAGGAAAAAGCAGCTGAAAGAAGCAGCAACGGCGGCAGGATGAGCAGGACGAAGAGGAGGAGGAGGAGGAGGAGGAGGAGGAGGACTTATTAAATCTATCTCATTTATGTTTTGTTTGAAAGGGAATAAATATCGTCTCGTCCGGCATGAAATAACACTGTCTGTGAGTAAGTGTCCTGCGTTCTTATTCTTGAGAAAATACAGGCTCTGAAAATGGCGACCTATGATGCAAACGTGGAGCCAAATGTCAGTGTGGACAAAATGGAAACGACAGATTTTATCCAAGAATTTAAAATGACGATGCAATATATATACATATATATATACATATATATATATATATATATATATATATATATATATATATATATATATGTATATATATGTTTTAGAGTTTGTGTATTTTAGTAGGGATATCAGTTTTTCTTTTCTGATACGTTAATAATACTGAAACCTTGAGCATCAGCCGATCTCGACACCGATCTGATACTTGTCTCGATTTTTAACACTTGAAGCACTTAAACTCAGCAAAATAAATAAATAAATAAATAAAACCTCGCTTAGTCAGGAGACTATTTTAAAGATAATTTTATTAAATCCAAATCAGCTTTATCGGAAAGGGTTTAAACAACGTTTTTCATGCTTGTTCAATGAACCGTAAATAATTATTCCACACGCGCTTGTTGAACCGTCCTTAAGACACGAACAGTTTACAGGCGCTAGGCGATTAAGGACACAGTTACAATAACTTAGGACACTAAAGAGACCTTTCTACTGACTCTGAAAAACACCAGAAGAAAGATGCCTAGGATTCCTGCTCACCTGCGTGAACATGCCATAGACCTGCTGCAGAGAGGCATGAGGACTGCAGATGTGGCCAGAGCAATAAACTGCAATGTCTGTAATGTAAGATGCCTAAGACAGCGCTACAGGGAGACAGGAAGGACAGCTGATTGACCTTGCAGTGGAAAATTACATGTAACCCCCAGATGTGATGGAGAACTTGAGAATGCCTTGGTGGAAGAGTGGAGTAACATCTCACTGCAAGAACTGACCAACTGGTGCAGTCCATAAGGATGAGATGCACTGTAGTACTTAAAGCAGCTGGAGGACACCACATACTGACTGTTACTTTAAATATTGCCCCCCCCCCTTTGTTCAGGGACTCATTATTCCATTTCTGTTCATCAAATGTCTGTGTTCAGTTTATGTCTCTTTTTATGTTAATACAAATATTTACACACGTTAAAACATTTGCTGGAAGTAAAAGCAGTTCAATGTGAGAGGACGTTTCCTTTTTTGCTGAGTTTATATATAAATATATATATATAAATAAGGAGTGGGATATATTTATTAGGCAGCAAGTGAACAGTCAGTTCTCGAAGTTGATGTGTTGGAAGCAGGAAAAAATGGGCAAGCGTAAGGATCTGAGCGACTTTGAAATCGCGATGGCTATAGTATAGACGACTGGGTCAGAGCATCTCCGAAAGAGTTTCGTTGATTATTTTCTCATCACAGCACACCACATCCTACCCCGTCGTGTTTTACTCCTTACTTCAATGACCAGGAAGGACTCCCATCCAAAAATACTATTCTGCAACGCCATTTGTACAGCCTACTGATACAGCGTCAGCACAGCTACTCCGTGAATAAATGAACGCAAGATTCAGCAGGTGAAGCTGGTGGATTCGGTTTGGATTTGAACCCGAGATGCGAGACAAGCATCAGCCGTTACTGTGTTACTATAAGCGAAGGAAAAACAGGCCTCTCTCTGAATAATGCAGCGAGTAACCCAAACCTCTGAGTGTAAATTATGTATGGCTGCTTTCCTACACACACACACACACACACACACACACACACAGGTACACATATACAGACAATACAATACACGAACATCAATCGCAATATATAATAATATTTTTAATAATCTATAGGAATGATTATAAGACCAGGTTTTACCCGTGTCTAAATCTTTTTTTTTTTTTTAAACCTTTTATTCTGTAGGATAGACAAAAATGATTTCTTCTCAAATTTAAAAACAAATACTACACACAGTGAGTAAATTTTTTTCACTTCTTCCAGATTTACAACTACATCTATTTTCTTATTTAAACAAATAAATTAATTTAAAAAAATATATACCTTTCTCCTTTATTTCAGCTTGAAATAGTATTTTCCCCTCAAACAGTATGTGGGAAAATTCCTGACACCTGTATTTAGGGGGAAAATACTGATATTTCCATTATTTTTGAGGCAGTGATTCATATAGTGTCCAGAAAATGAGCGTTTTTAATCTAGAACAATTTTAAAGCATTATTTCAAATGTACAGCTGATCTGTTTGTCAGGTTGGAGCTTAACTGGAGTTTGTAATGCTTTGTCTCCCCCCCATGGATGAATAATGGTACGGTCTCATATTCTCTCAGACTGCCATATCACTTTTTACATCGCCTTTGAAAATCTTTTTCATTTTCCTGTCCAAAAAAAAAAGAGAAAAAAAAAAGGCAAAAAGCAAACAGTTGAAATCAATGTTACCTCCATGTCTTATTTCCCCTCATACCTGATTACACACACTCAGACACGACATTGATACACTATATGGCCAAAAGTATGTGGACAACTGACCATCACACCCGTACAGTATGTGGTTCTTCCCTATCCGTTGCCACAAAGTTCGAAGCACACAATTGTATAAAAAGTCTTTGTACGCTGTAGAATTACAGTTTCCCTTCACTGGAACTAAGAGGCCCAAACCTGTTCCAGCACGACGACGCCTCTGTGCACAAAACGAGCTCCGTGTAGACATGGTGTGTTAGAAGGTTAGGTTGGAAGAACGTAGAAGAACTCGAGTGTCCTGCACAGAGCCCTGACCTCAACCTCATTGAACGCCTTTGGGATGAGCTGGAACACCGACTGCACCCCAGACCTCCTCAACATCCCAACACCAGTGCCTGACCTCACAAATCCTCACAGCCACGCTCCAAAATCTAGTGAAAAATCTGGAACGGGATGTTCAACAAGCACATATGAGTGTAATATTATTTTCTCTCGTTGACATTTATAGCCAAAGATTAGTCTTAGTAGCCTATTATTAGAACTTCAGAAGCCATATATACACCGTACATCAGCACGTGAACTAGACCTGCATGATAGCAGATTATTTGTTGGTTACAGTCCAGTTACCTAGTGTCTAATAAACTGATAACTCATTGCATATGAGTATGTGTAGGCTACAATGACAAATAAACTTGTGGTTTAACTACACCTACTGAAATGTAACAGTAAAGCTCGGACCATTTCCGAAAGATTTATAGTCTCTGAGATTCTGATTTTAACCCAGAAATAGTATGGGTAAGATGTTGGACTGCTGATTGGAAGGACATGAGTTGAAATCCCAGTGCTGCCACTCCTGAACCCTTGAGCAAGGAGTTCAACTGCTCAGTTGTATAAATGAGATAAATGTAAGCTGCTTTGGATAAGTGCCAAATGCCATATATGTGAACGTAGAAAGTTCTCTTCTCCTACACACCACTAGAGGGCAATCTAAGCCTGAGTAACCGCTTTCCATCACCATGATCATGAGTCAAAAATCAGGTATTAAGTACAGCTTCAACTTCTTCACTCAGTTAGAAAAGTATCGATTCCTAAACCAACTTGAAGTGTGAACAGAGAAATATAAGAAAGATTCACGAATTTCGTTTTAGCCGATTTTATTTACCGATCGTAAATCAGTGCCTCTTTCACAAAGGAACCAAGGAATGTGGGAAAAACGTTAGCTAAGGCTAATGCTGAGTTCCTGGTGCCTTGTAAGTTGTAATTTGCAAGTTGTAATAATGTTATTTCCCCACCTCGGTACATTGGATGTGGGAAGTGGAAAAAACATGGACGCTTCCATGAAAGTGTCTTTTGTTCGCTCTGTCAGAGCACGTAAAGCTCATAAAATGCTACTTTATCTGCACATGTACAGTTACAGGCCTGAGTAGCTATTGGTTCTGTTCTACTGTAGGGAAGTTTAACATTCACACAACATCTTGTACTGAAATTGCAGCAGAGCAACAACAGTAGACAACGAATAGCTTAGCAACAAGATGGCCACCTAACACTAGTGATAACTCAAACGTTGATGATGACCTTCTCAATACAGTGACTAGTATGGTCAGTGTTACAGATATAACCAGGTACCGTGTCTGTATATTAACTGATCTAAAGCCAATATTGTTTTAAACACATTTAAATATAGAGAAGGGGCAAGTTCCCGCTTTTCACAGCGCGAGTGGCCATTTTGATTTGACGTCACTCCGTAAACAGGGAACGAACTGGTAGTCAAGAACATAGACATATATAGATGCCGCGTTGGCCGCTTTGGCCCGTTGTGTTGATAAGTCAACGCGTCCGCCATTTTGACCACATATGAGTGGGGAAACTGAAGACAGGTGGTTTATCTCCATCTCTAATCCTGACAGTCTGACCTGTCCTGTCAAAGTCCTCCAGCTTGAAGTGCTCACTGCACAGCACGGAGGACTCGCTTGTGGAAACACCTTCCCTTCTTACAGCTACTTCCCACTGCCTGAACTGTTTCTCTTTGGGAATCCTTCAGAGTGTGAGAAAAGTTAGCCAGCCAACTAACTACAGGAAGACTCACAATATGTCAGTCGCTCAGCTGAAACGAGGAGCTTGTCATAAAACTCGGTTTGGAGAAAAACGGCAGCGTAGATGAAAATCTCGATTATGGGCAATTTACCTTATAATATAAACTCTTACATAAGCTAAGACGTATTACTGTTGCCCGGACCAATATGATGGTGACGTTGACGTACGATCCAGCGGAATTACAAGTTACAACTTTGCCTCGAATGCAGCATAAGTAACAGCAGCTTTACTGCTAATCTCTCACATTTTAGCTAGCATGCTAGGTACCTTTAACAAATTATTAGCTGTCACAATACAAACTGCTGCGATTTATTATAAAGTGTACATAGCAGCAGAAAGATTTATGTGATGGGTGTTTGGATTCATTCTGGTTAAAATTCAGATTTGTTAAGAATTTAGATTCTACAGACACTGTGACAAAGTAATGGCACCTCTGCAGGTTCGCTGCTCTCCTGTTCCTAGTCTAGGTTGCGTTTCTGAGTTTCTGTTTTTGTTTCTTGTCTTGACTTAACCTTGTCCACATGAATAACTTGCATGAATTCTTCAGACAATCTCGTGTGCTCGCGCGTCCATCCGGCCTGCCACGGGTTATGACCGTGATTTGTGGAAAAGCCTCACTAAACAGACTTTACACTTACGTCCAAATGTCTTCAGTGCACCAGTGTTTCAATATCCACATATTTTGTGCACTTGCTCACAGCTGCCTGCACATCAGCCCATGTTGTTATTGGATCATCTCTCGCTAAAGTCTTTTTTACTGCCTGGGTGCATTTTAGGGACAAACTGCGGTGTTGTGTTTCAGCAGATCCTATGGTGACCACAAATCTCATAAAGTCTGAGCATCTCACTGGGATAACTGATGTCTGAAACTCATAAACATCTCGGACTCGTTCCGTGTGTGTGTGCGCGCTCCACTGGAGTGCACTAAAATGTTTGGCTTGTACTGAACATAAACTGTTTTCTTGCTCTGTTTCCCATACAGACACATAAACTCTTCTGCTTTACCACACAATCTCTCATGTGTGAAGCTGGAAATTGAAAAATAAGCGCATCATTGATTAAAAAAAAGAAAAAGAATGATGAGTCTTGTATTTTGCAATCCTCTACATAACCCCACCTATTACACAGTTGCTCAAATGGTTTGACATGGGATGTTAATTTGAAATTTTTATTACCACGTAGAAGATAATGAAAAATAGTCCATCAAACTTTATAATTAACGTTTGATCTTCAATGGCGTCACTTTGGTTAACACTTTCCTACATTACTCATAATGCGGTCTGACTACCTGCTGATTGTGGTATCTGTGGGATTTAGCCTTTGCTTCCTCTCTACCTAACGAGAGGGATGCAGCGACGCTTTAATCCTTTTTTTCTGTCCTGCTTTCTCACCTCCTCTTCTGTACATTTTGCTCAAACCGATCAACTTGCAGAGCTTCAACTTGAACCCTATTTCCTGCGTGAACGCCGTCAAGCTCGTCATCTCCTAGATCGCTTTGGAGCTTAATGTCCACACTTTGGTTTACACCGACGTCACCACTACTTCTCATTATGATGATGTTGGATGTCGCTAACAAATGGTGAGTAAGAAAGGAAGCTCTCATCGATAATGTTGAAACGGTTCAAATTTTGTGACGTCAGAGTAGGACAAACTACCCCCTTCTCACAGGAATAATGAAAATACAGCACCAACCAACCAAATTAGCACCAACGTCATTAAACACATCATCAATATGTGCAATGTGGACCACCTACAGTAACCATGTTGTCAGGTTCGTATTATCACGGGTTTTTTGTAACACTGTCCATATTTTATATTCACCGTCCAGTTTAGTTGCTACCAAGTTTGGTATGGTGCTTGTGTTTGTCTAGATGCAAAGTTTGATTTGTAAGTCACCTGGTCCCAGAATTCCAAGCGAGGGGTCATCCAGAGAATCGGCAGGGAATGTCCCGGTGCTGGAATGTTTGGACACAGCACTCCAAACACCTCGGTGCTCAAAGCTGTCATATTGACTGAGGACCTACGGCTTAGTACAGTGTATTCGCTGATGGATTGCCGGGATAATGTGTTTCTAAAAGAAGAAGCTCACTAACGCCACGTGAAAGCTGCAGGTGTTGATGCTCGTGTTAACATTGCTTACTTTTGAACACACTTTGTGTTCAAAACACAGCCTAACAAAACTAAATTATGGCCATCGAACAATATTTTAAAAAAGGGAACCTATATACGGTATATACACAGAATTGAATTTGATTTGATCAATATTTAAATTGCATATTTCAGAAGTGCCAGTTCCTGTTCTGGTAAAAGTGTATAGGTAGAAAATACTATAAAATATAGAAAATGTTTTTATTTTTATTTTTGTCTGTCTATCTATCTATCTATCTATCTATCTATCTATCTATTTATCTATCTATCTATCTCTGTCTGTCTGTCTGTCACTCTGTCTATCTGTCTGTCTGTTTATCTATCTATCTATCTATCTATCTATCTATCTATCTATCTGTCTGTCACTGTATCTATCTATCTATCTATCTATCTATCTATCTATCTGTCTGTCACTGTATCTATCTATCTATCTATCTATCTATCTATCTATTTATCTATCTATCTAGCTATCTATTTATTTGTTTTTGTTTATAAAATTGGTAACAGTTCCAGATCTCACAGTACCACTTGGATACAAAAAATCTATCAATAATTAAATAAATATTTTTTGTTTCTTTCTGTCTGCAGTTTGTAATTTTCTTGTATGATGTTTATTTGTATGATATTTATTTGTATTGCTTTTAATTATATTTTAAACATATTCTTTTGGCGAGGTACCAACTCTTTTTCTAGCAGTACTGTATAGATATAACATTTTGGATTTATTTCATTTCATTGTATTTTTTCATTTTATTTTCTTGAGGTAGCAGTTCCAGATCTCACAGTACTGTATAGGAACAAAAACTTTCTTTTCCCCAAATTGATTTGCTAGATCTGCTTAAAGGAGCCATGAACAATTTAAAAAAAACAACAAACAAACAAAAAAAACAACGTTCCCGAACTGCCTGTCACTAAAAGAGCACAGGCTTTGAATAGAGAACAGCTGAGATGATTCTGAAAACCACATCACTTCTCATTAGATCATAAAAGAAGCTCCTGTCATGGTCCTCTCATTTCGCTCTCTCGCTCTCCATTCTTTCTTTCTTGCCTCTGACCCCATTCGCTTTTCTTCTGTCTTTGGTGTGCTTTCATGTTCGTTGTAGTGCTTCTTTCCACAGATGCCACCATGAACATGAAGGCCTCTGCTCTCAGATGTTCTGATGCTATCACGGACCACTTCTAAGAATGTTTAGATGCCTCAATTTGACATATTCTGTCTTTATAAATACACATGTTAGATGTTTAGATGAGTCAATTCAGCATATTCTGTCTTTCTAAATACACACTTGGCACAGAGTCGCTCTTTGCTCTCACATGGAACTGTTTACGATGAAACCTTCAGATAATTCTTATCAGATTGATTCCTTTTTCTTTGAGCTCGGGCTCTTACAAACACGCAAACACACACTTTATACCTGCTGGGAGTATAAGTAAGAGCGTGTGTCGGTTTGCCTAGAAACGAAGTTTGGATGGCTCTCGCTCGTCTTTTAGCCTGCAGTCTGACTCTGGCATCACTGGCATGCAACAGCTTGATTGGATAACGAGATAGAATTGCACTCTACCAAACTGCACACTTATTGGATAATCGAATGAAGTCAGACGCTGGCGTCCTGCTCGTCTTTTCCCTTTCATCTGGACCCAGTCGAGGTTTCTACCACTTTGTTGTTTCCCCTCGCAGTGTCTTCTCATCTTTCCCAGGAGAGAAGGAAACTTTGAAACAGCGTCTAATTTTGGAGCCGGCTAACCGCTCATGTCAACAGACACCGGAGCAATGTTATCTCTGTGTGAGAGACAGCAAATGTTTATGCTTGCCTCCGAGGCTTGTGTGGCTTACTGCCATTACCTGGAGAGTTTGTATGTGTGTGTGAAAAAAGACAGAAAGGGGAGATTATCAGTGCATCCTGAATGCTAGGGTTCTGGTTAAAATTCTTTCCCACAAGCAGCACTCGATGGAAAAAACCCCCCAAAATGTTGAAGAAAGGTGTTTTGAACAGTGTACATAGATACGGAATCCCAAAGTAGAGTGACTTATAGAAAGAGAATAACATTGTGCAGTTTGATCAGACTCTTTTTGTGGCAAATAATATGTTGTTAATATTATAAACCTGTTATCTAGAAGCTATTGAATATACTAGATACTATATAATCAGATTTTACAGCAAAATGTTGCCTAAAATTTTTTTTTTTAAACAGTTATTTGAATGTTATTTTTTAATTTGAAAAGGACTTTTACACTGGGATTTATAATACATGCATATATATATATATATATATACATATATGGCAAATATTTCTTCTGAATCGTGGACGTATTGCAGTAATTTGTTTATTTACTTACTTCCTCACCTATCTACCTTGCAGTCCCGCCAAGTTTTTTTTTTTGTTGTTGCGATTTTGCGATTGCAGAAATGAATGCAAAAAAATCAAGGAAACTCCACAATATTCGCAGGAGCTTGCGATTTTTCAAAACGACTGCAGCTTTTCCGCAGATTCGGGCCAAGACGTGTCATGTGACATCATCACGACGTGTGTCCAGCCACAGGCATCTTAGATTCACATGCCTCGAACGTGAGTACAGCTAAAAGGTCTCGTTTACCAACAAACATCACTGCGAAAGTTCAAGTAATTTTCTGCAAAAAAAAAAACCCACAAAAAACTCAAATTGTATTGCAAGTTTTGAAAAAATCCACAGCAAAATCGAGCATTTTTGACCACAACAATCACAAAAAAAAGCTCTGGAAATCCTGTACGGACTTACTTACTTACTTACTTACTTACATTATTTCTTTTTTTTCAAAGGTACCCCGTTCCTGTTCCTGACAGTTAAAACATTTATGAGGTTCCTACATTGGGGTCCAAAAGTCTGAGAGCTCATTTAAAATCTTGGAATTTTTATTTTTAATTAATTTAAAACTGGAAATAAAATGAAGTTGGAAAATTACATTAAAAAAAAAAAGAAAGGAAATAATCAGTATTCAATATTCAGCATTCGGCACTAATTGTATGTCACTTTAAAAGTAAGCAAATTCGTGATATTGGTTCTGTTACCTTCAGTGTATAAAAGGTCAGATTTTGCTAAAGTTTTATCGTTTCCATTGAAGCAAGTGTTCCTGTGGGAAGCATGTGGATTTGTCAGGTTTTGCACAAACCCATGGAGTCCATTCCTGCTCAAGTGCAAGCAAATACCAAAATACTAAGAAATTCTGATGTAATGTAAATTATATCTGATGTAATTCTGATGTAATTCATATGTAAATATGTCTAAGGAGTCCACATTTCACTCAGGTGATTGCTGATAGTATAATTTGTAATGCGAAAGTTTGTAGTAAATTTTGGAACCCTGTTGTACAATGGGCCTTATAACACATTTATAAGCATTTCATAACTCTTTAATAAATGAATGCTGAATCATTTAGAATATATTCTACTTATGTAGAAATGAGGTTTTTATATAGTATGTGACTTTTTGTCTTCATATGGATTTCATGGTTCCACTTTTTAAGATTGTTAGAGTGATTAAAAAAAAAAAAAAAGAAGTCATTTTGAAAGTCATTGGTTTGTTTTCAGTAACAGAACATTCTTGGAGCTTTTCAATCAGTAAAGTATCCATTCCCTTGCTATTCATTGATTTGGATATCTAATGTATACATTATTGCTTGATAACACTGATAATAGATTGGATAATTGTATTATTACTTCAGTTTGAGGTCATGAAAATCATTCATTCAGGTGTATTCCTGCCGCACACCCACTGTTCCTGGACCAGACTCTGGATCCACCATTGACCCTGACCAGTATCATGTAGATAATGGTGAGAACACAGTGTAGATTGGATTCCAGTCCATCGCAGGGCAGAATTCAGACACTGACTCACACCTATGGGAAATTTACGTCACCAATCCACCTACTGGCATGTTTTTAGAAAGTGGAAGGAAACCGGAGAACCCAGAGGAAACCCATACAGACACGGGGAGAACATATCACACTCCACACAGGCGCAGGATCTCAGAATCAAACCAGGGACACAGTAGATGTGAGATGACGACACTACACGCTTACGACATCGTCTTCTTTCATACAAGTCCATTCACTTCTTTTTTTTAAAGGGTGCTCACTAATGTGCTTTGCTTGTTCAGGTTTTCATATAGTAAAACCTGCACTGTGGGGTTGACAGGGGCAGTGGAGGTGAAGGTCAAAGGTCATGTATTGTCTCTATTGTGCCCATAAGCCAAAATGGGCAGGAAGAGGAAACCATAAACATTGTGCAGGCCGTTTACAGAAGTACGGGTTGCCGTGGAGATGGGGTTGAAGGAGTTAATGATTAAACGGTTCGAACCGTTAGCCTGAACGATGAGCATCCTGTCGTTCATGACTGGCATTCATCAGAGATGAAGGGCTGGGCTACAGAGGTGGGATCTGTTTGAGAGGGAAAAGCAGACACAGATGGGATCGTGTGTGTGTGTGTGTGTGTGTGTGTGTGTGTGTGTGTGTGTGTGTCTAAGAGTGTTTGTGATGGCTAACACTACCGCCAAATCCCTTCTGTCTCTGTTATCACTCAAGTGGTGTGAGAAGCTTCTTCCACATTCCATTACACTAAGATAAGATATCAGTTCTTCACTCTCCTCAGAGCAGCGCGCTCCAATTAGGCTACACAAACCTCTGAACGACATCAACACAGTGTCAGTGCTGAGCCACAAACACAGACATGCAACTCATCTCTCACGGGAAGGAGTGGAAACCGAGACTCAGACGCAGGTGCCGGGCCCGTATAATTCTTCCTGAAGTAGCTCTACAGTCAGTAAACTTGGTTAAAGCAGAATATATGGACACAAAGTGTTCAAGACATACAATGGCAATACATACACTTTTTTTACAATATACAATTTTTTTTTTTTACAACACAGTTATTTCCTGACTACATTACGACAACAAAACTCAAACTGTTGTTCTATATGTATGTATACTGTACAAACCGTCCATAAATACCAAGACACTCTACAGTCCCCATTGATCACATGCTCAACCTAGCTTTCCTAAATAACCTTAGTTTACAGGAAAGTACTTTTTGTTGACTTTTCCTGAGAAGTTGCTGCTGTATTTCCCGTGCGAATTATTCCCCAAATTATTTCGATCCGATTGCAAAAAGCGCCCTTTGCGTTTCCATTTTCGTGAACGACAACATATTTGCCTTTTGATCGTACAGGTAGGATTCTGCCTTAAAAACGACTCGGTTTCCGTTTGCACTTCCTTAGCATCCCGCGTCCGCCGTCACCGAGGTACATCAGTAAGTGAAATTCTGTGGCGACAATTTTGAGCCGAAAATCCTCTACTAGTTTTTAAGAGTTAGAGATAATCGCAACAGTTCTTGAGGACACTTCAGTCTCAAGTGACGTCTTCTTGTTTTTGGCTGAAACGATTCTTGACTGGCTGGGGAAGTTTGTGGCATTCGTAAACACAGATTTTATTGACACTGTCTTTGGGAAACTTTGATAAAGTGAACGACAGGCTTCGAGTCAAATAACACAGGGCTGTTAGTGGACCAGGACAGACGGTAGCGAACAGAGTCATATATTCTTTTTAGTCAGACCTCACGTCCGTCAAAACTTGTTGTACCTCATTGACAAAAGGCATTGTAAATGCAGTTTATTTTCAACAGGGTTGATATATGAGGATGAAGTGGAGGCTCATTTTCTTTCAAAATGTCAGAATGATACACGTTAAGACGCTGTAAACTAATTTGGTGACCGAATGATTTAGTGTATTTATACGATCATGTACACTCTATAAGAAATGCAAATTCATAATGGAATAAACAATTTGGATGAGCATTTTAATTGGAATAAAGTACAAATAAATTTTTCACACTCATAGGCCTACTAGGGCCTTATATCCAGCTTGGAAGCTGACAAAAAAGTATTTGAACGTTGTTGGTTTTTTTTTAGATTTGAATTGGCGAGAATTTGTATTTAGGGTTCTGATTTTTTTAAATCTCAAAATTATAACCCCTTAATTTCCACTGATATATTTTTAATTGCAAATTCAATTCAGTTCAGTTTTATTTGTATTGCGCTTTTAACAATGGGCATTGCCCCAAAGCAGCTTTGCAGAAATATATAAATAAATTTAAATGTATGACTTAATCCCTAATCTTACTCTAGCAAATTTTCAACAAAAATGTACATTTATTAAATGCAACAAAATGATTTAAAATTCTAATACAAAATTCATATTTAAACCCTTTTGTCAGCTTCACAAGCTCCACAGCCATATTGGCTTAGTTCTTACATAAATTTATAATCATGGCATCACTACTGGTCTAATATCATGACATAAAGACAAAAAAAAACTGGATCCAGTTTCCAGTTCTCCACATTTTCAATCATGAGAACCTTTATCACCAGATGGCGCTGGTGCACCTAGGCCATACACGGAAAAAAAAATCCATGAGAGATATAAAATAAAGTTAAAAATGGAATAGAAAATGAAAATAGAGATAGACATCCTCTTAAAGAGTTAACAAACAATGAATAAATCAGCTCGCTTGCGCACAGTCACGGTTTGTAAATGTTATGTCGTTATGTGCGAGGCTACCATAAACACTTTCCTCTGTATTCAAGTGTCATAAACAGCCTTTATGGGTCCTGAAGAAGTCATAGCCTTCACAAGTCATAAATACAGACATAATTACCTTCCGTCAGGGCCAGAATTTGGTCTGGTAGGCCTTATCTTTGATAAATATTTACTTTCCTTGGGTTACATACAAAAGAGTGCCACTGAGGGGGTTGCATACCTTCAGGCCTGCTCTGAATATCTGTCTGAGAAACAACATTAGCTACTGAGACTTTTCTAACGCAGTCAACAAAAAGTTGATCTTATTTCATCTCAAATTTACCTGTGGTAAACTGTTACAAGTATTTAAAGTATTTAAACTGCGCCCTGAGACACATGACATGTTTATATTGAAAGATTCGTGATTTAGTGGTTTTGGTGCTGTTTTATTGGTTGGTGCTGTATTTTTGTTATTGTCATGAGATGTTAGCAGTTTCCTGCTACGCTGATGCTAGTGCAGTTCCAATGGCGCTTAATAGGAGAACATTTCACTGATCTCAAACATACGCGATAATAGTCAAAGTTTACTCTTAGCTACTAAAGACAGAAGGGCATGTTTAACGTCATATTAATTAGAAAGTTCTGACATAGAAAGCTGCAACGACGTTGACGGAAGTGCGAAACCTGAAGCTATTTGTGTTGGAGCAGAATGTACAGATGAAGAGGATTCCATTACCAAATAAAACTTTGACGCCAAGGATGATCATGTGTTAATGATAAAGATTAGTACGCAAATCGTTCAGGGTGGAATTTTTCCTTTAAATACGCCCACGTGGCATCTTTATTAGGCTAAAACGTCTTATCAGTTATTGCAGAAATATTTTGGTTCGAAATTCCACTAGATTTAACTACAGAATGTTTCGTTTCAGAGTTTCAGAGGTTAATTTCTTAGAATTATGAATGATATGTCATAGGGAACATTGAAGTACAAGTATAAAAATGCATATCATATACCTGACTAGGGTGCTTTGAGGAAAACAAGGCAAAAACAACGTTCCTCACGTAACCCTAGCATGGCAAACTGTTGTTTGTAGAAACGAATAAAAAAAAGGCAAAGAGACAAAAGAGAGGAAGACAAAGAGTAAGCAAAGAAGACGTGGGAATTTTCTCTTCCTCTGTCTTTCTTTGCCCCTAATTGACTTTCTCATTCACACACAGAGGCCCTGTAAATGGCTCCATTCCAAACACCTCCCTACTCCCTACATAGGTGCACTACATACAGGAGGCTATAAAATGGCTTCTTTGCCCTATATGGCAAATATGAAGCCATTTGGGATTCACACTGTATCTCAGGAGGCTTGTTCTACCTGCAGCTGGAGGGGAAAATGGCTCAACTTTTCCGTTTACAGTAAACACTTACGGGGGATCCCCAGTCTCATAAGAACGCCCTTTAATAAGGCAAAGTGTATAGCAAGCATGCTGACTAATCTAGATTATGGGTTCTCTAGACTGCAGCTCATCACAACATGTCAAGTTCAAGCACACAAAATACCACTGGTTACTTCAAAAAAAAAAAAAAAAAAACCAACAGAAGTTTCCTGGACTTGTAAGAGCTTATCACATTGTCTCTCAGGGGCCATGTAGCAAAAATTCTTGACACATGAATGATTCCCAATGAACCTTGTGGTTTTTTTTTTTTTTTCTTTTTCCATTGCATTCACCACTGAAGTACAAGTAGAAAAGTAAAGAAAAACAAAAAAACAAACAAACAAAAATAATGTCTCAATTTAAACAGAGCACTCCAGAACACTTTTTTTTTTTTTTTTTGCTTCATTGTTGGTGGCTAAAACATACGTTCTACCAAAATGATTTCAAATTAAATTGAAGGTTATTTAGGAAAAAATAAAAAGAACCATGGCAAAGATTCTTGGAAACTTGCAGGAAGAATTATGCAAATTTATTTTATGGACATTATTTAAGGTGTGTTAGGAAACACACTGTCAGAACACACCTTCAAGGGTGCACCTTTCGTACATAGTAAGGTGCATGCGGTGTACTTTTTGCTTTTTAACACTATACAGTGTACACTATATCCAGGTGTCCGGGTGAAAGATATATATTAAAGGTATAAAAGAAAAATGTAGCACCCCAACAACAAGCAAAGATACAGTTTAGTAGCATTTTTCTTTCCTCAGCATGTATGACCATGAGAACCACAAACAGCTACACTAGCTACAATGTTTAGTAAATGTATAGTAATGTCAATAAAAGCTTTACAAGTTTTATATGTCTTTTTTTTTTAAGGAAGTTTAATTAAGATTACTGTTTATACTTGTTTTGATGTAGATGTTTGTTGAAGTTTGGATGAAACTCTTGATTGCAAGAGAAGTAATTAAGCTTTTACCTACAGTATAGAATGACTATAACAACTTTGATAATGGTTGAAGATGTAAATGACATTTTTCACCAACCGGTCATTTCTTTTGGTAGATGGAGTTCGGCTAATAGTGTGTGTGTGTGTGTGTGTGTGTGCACAAAGTGGGCAGGCTCATGGGAGTCGCTTTTGCGAGCGCGCGGAACCAGACCTCGTCAGCTCTCTACCCTCTCTCACTTCAGTTCAGTCCGAGTCTGAATAGCAGAGGGGAGGCACGCAGTGCCAGGAAAAAAAACAAAACACAAAAACCTCAGGATAACCCCTCTGTCTCTCAGTTTGGAGTTTGGAGCGACCACAAACCCCATCAGACCCGCAAGCCGCGCGCGCCGCACCGCACCGCATCACGCAGTGTGCTAAAGAGAGTGGAGGAATCTACTGCACAAGAGCTTCAAGGACAAACTTTACTGTCATCACACTTCTCTTTTAAGTTCAGTTCTAGACGGGAATCTGTTTTTTTTGTTTGTTTGTTTGTTTTAAATAGCTATATTTGAAAGTAATGAGTTCGAGTTGAAGATCTGCGCTCCTGGAAGGAATCAAAAGTAACAGACTTTTATCCGGGAAGCAGATTTAACATTCATCTGGGCCAAATAAAGCAGAACAAGGTAAAGATTTTCACAATATTTAACTGCACTGAGCCATTTGCATTACTTTCATAACTTTATTGATGTATGCATTTATATATTTATTTATTACATGCATGCATCAGCGGTTGTGCAAAACCCAAGGAACCTTTTTGAATTCTTATTGACGTTTGGGTTCTTCAGGGAATGCCCTATACTTTGTTGTTGTTGTTTTTTTTTTGGTTTTTTTTTTTTTTTGCAAGATTGCAAAGATTCCTGATGCACTTTTCAGACGTCTGCATTCGAGACATTGCGAGGAACTTTTTCTTAAGATCTTCATTTCGTGTTTTTTATTTATTTATTTATATATATATATATACCCTCGTGCGGTACCTGATTTTGCATTTCTAAGCGCTCCTTAAAATCTCGTAAAATTCCTTTATTAGGAAAACTTCGGGCATGTCGAGGAAGGGGGAAAAAATAGCTCGGGACTCTCCGAGCATTAAACTGCTCGCTTTGAAACTCGTGCCAGAGCGCGAGGGAACCGGGGTGGGTTTTTTTTCTTTTCTTTTTGCGGTTTTTACAACTCCGGGAAGTTAAAGGCGTATCTACAAGCGCGCTTCAATCAAGCCCGAGCTCGCACGCGCTTTTAATTTAGCCCCCGTGCACCGGGTTGCGGTTTCAGATGAGGTGGGGGAGATGAGGATGAAGGAAAGAAGAAGAATAAGGAAGCACAGCCTTTTAAACACAGGTGAAACTGGACGCACGCGGAAGGCAGGGCAGGAAGCGCGCGCCCGGTCTACTCTGTGTGCGCGAGGCAGCAGCTCAGTGTCTCTCACGCGCTCTCACAGGCGCTCTTGACAGGACCGTTAATGCCACCAGCCGCGACGCTTCGTCCTGATATTCTTTCAACAATATTGAGCCTTTTAAACCATTTTACACTTTATTTATCCTTTCTGACACCGTTTATGAGACAAACCGACCGATTTTAGACAGTTTTTAAAATATTTGACAGAAACATCTAGAGTCTGTGAGTGAGTTAACGGAATTTTTTTAAAGGCTGGCTAGCTAACTATCGCCTGCTAACGCCGGTCTCTTTTTTTTTTTTAAATGAAACTTTTGTCATTTTACCACTGATTTAATGTTCCCCCTTTTTGTACACAGTAAAATCCTTTAGAATACTTACACGAGTAGTTTCACCATTTGCTGTGGTAAAATGTTGATATATCTTTGTGTTTTTGAGAAATTAAGAAATTTCTAACAAAAAAAAAACATTAAAATTGGTTAGTCAGTCAGGGTTGCCAGATTGAAACGTATATTTTCAAACTGTGTAGCATAAAAAGAAAGACTGGTATTAAAATATAACAAAAATGATGTTAAGTCATTGTAGTGGTAAGCATAATACTATGTTGGAGGTAGACAATTGTAGAAGAACCTCATCAAGGTATATAAAAGGAACCTAAGCACAACTGTTCAACTATTGATGTTACATTTGTATTGTTTTTTCTTCCCAAAAATACACAGTCTTCTTTATTTCTGACAGTCTAACCCGGCTCAAATCTTAACTTTGATCATCTCTAACAACGAACCAACACAGAACAAATTAAAAGTTGAAATATCACTTGCAGGTAAACTTCAATCATGGTGTGAGTCCATTGTTTTCATCGAAATCATAATAAAAAAATATATAGGAAGCTAATTAAGATCACATCGGTTGAGAATTTGGCTTATTTATTTGTTCATTTTTGGTGTATTTAATGGGGGAAAAACATCAGTTACTTGCAAATTGGTCTATTATTTGTTTTTAGTTTGCTATTAGTACTACTGGAATAATTAGTTAACCATTAATATTTGATTTATTTATTTGCCTGCCTGACCTGGCCTGGTAAAAGGGATATTTTCTGTTTGCTCCGTAAAGAAAAGAAGACAGAGAGGAGAGGATTTGAATAAGTGCATTTAACAGTGAGGCCAAGTCATTGTTCCTGCATTCTCTCTCTCTCTCTCTCTTTCTCTCTCTCTAGTCTCTCTTTCTCTCTCATTCATGCTCTTTCTCAGAGAGGCAATGAAAAGTGGAACAAAAGTGTGAAAATGGGCAAGGCCTATGTCACATAGCGTATCTAAACCCTCCATTTGCATTTGAAAACTGCTGTGCAGAAAGAATCCCGCCACTGTTGCAATGGCCGTGTGTGTGTCCGGCGAGTGTGACAGGACGGCGTCGGTATGCATCGCCTGTTTGGGTCGCTGTTTGGGTCGCGCTTCTCCCCAGGTCTCCGTGTCAAGTTCTATAGGTACAGAATCAGGGGTTTCCCACTTGCTTCTTTTCACTCTGTTACCCCCTCATTTCCATACCTGTTCAGCCCGTAACGCCGCTGAGTATTCCCTCCGGAATGCTCTTTCCCAGCGGGATCCATACAAACAGCTCAGCTTACGGTTCTCACACACTGCTCACACACCCTCTGAACAGTGCCTCTGTGCTCTCTGGGTGGAAACACGGAAAAGGCGGCCGTGGACCGGATTCCCACTGTGCCTTCTTGTCACCTTGGTCTTGATATGGTGATGTGCAGCAGGCTTTCACTTGAGGCTGAAGTGACTAAGACCTAATTTAGAGCAGATAAATGCTGACTTATGCAGAACTGAAGCTTGGCAAGATTTTGGGTACTCGGACTGCAAAGCTTGAACAGATCTCTCTCTCTCTCTCAATTTCTCCCACACACTTTGAAACAAAAGCATGACGGACTGGATTCCAACATTTGTTTGCACTTTTCGTTTTGATTTTAGAGATGCGCACATGTTCTTGATGGAACTGCCCATTTTAAAGCTTGGTTTTGTCGGAGTCATCTATAGATCACTTCCCCCTTCATGGCCAACAGCATCTCTTGGCTCATAACCTTGGACTCACTGGAACATAACCTTAAGCACAAATGTTCTCACGTCTTATCTCGCCTCTCTCAATCTGACTCACTTAGAACCAGCTTACAGCTCATTTTTCCATTCATGCTGTTGTGCACAGCAATGCGAAATGTTAAAGATGCACCCATTCAGTGCTAAGAATCCATATAATCACTTTGCGTTCTAATACGCTGGATTGGTATTGGATCTACTGATTAATTTTATGCTGTGAATGTGTGTGACAATAAGGACACAGCTTGTCTTACAGTAGGCCACCAACCTGCCTGGATCAAATAACTTGGAAACCGATACTTACTGCGAGGATGTCAGTGTCGGATCAGTATCGGGTTTCGGCTGATGCTTGGAGATCTGATACTCGTATCGTATTAAAAATGGAAAAGTGGGATTGATGCATCCCTAATAGTAGCGCTGGAATTACTGAGCTGCTGATGAGATCAGGGTTGTCTTTTATTCCACCTGATTCTATATAAGCAGACCTGTTTTGGAAAGGCAATCTGAACTGTACATTTTTAAGAAAATGGTACTAAACCGTAACTTTCCTTGTCTGGTGGTACCTTCAAAGGTGCACCTTTAGTATATATAGTATAGTATCGTATGTACTTTAAATTATTTTTCAACGTACACCACGTCCATGTTTCCAGGTGGAAGATGGAAGATTCCTTTGTGGGAACCACCCCAGTGACACCTTAGTACAATTTTCCCTGAGATTGTATGCCATAGCCTTTCAAGATTTGATCTGACGGTGCAAAAAAAAAAAACTAGATCATCTTCTGGCTAAAACTTCACTCTGGACACATACACGCGAACGACCATGAAGATCTACGGTTTGCAGTGCAACGCCTTGTGCCATACTCGGCACCCCTGTGCTGTTTGAGGCTTACACACTAATGGCATTCTCTGTGTGAGCGTAGTGTAAACAGACTTGTAACAAACCTCACCAAACTCTCTCTAAGTTTAGCTTCTGCAAACGCCGTCCTGAGCTCTGGCCAAGAAGGACGAGAGCCTGGCAGCACAGCGTTCCAGTGGTGTCTCTGGAGCTTAGCATTAGCCATCATTCTCTCTAGCTAGAGTGTGTGTGATTTGGCTGCCCAGGCGGAGTGGTGTCACTTTGGTTTGGCAGTCAAATCGAAATCAAGCCCAGAGCTCTTAAGCGAGAGAATGGGAGTAGCTGTTGCTGAATCTTTTGAGTCCCGTCGCGTTTCAGCATAGCAATAACGATAAATGTTATTGTCCAGATTTGTAATTTAGATACCGGCAGGAATTTTAAGCACCATCGTCTCGGAATGCTGGCGAAACCCCAAAATCTGTTTGTTTCTGTCCATCCATATCTCCTGGATTTGCGTGCGCAATGGCGCTGTAATATTTTCCTGCACACATTCCAAAGTGTAGATTGTGATCAGTGTTGTAGAAAAATATTGTCTTAATGCCAAGTTTTGATGCCAAGTTACTCTCCTCTCTTTTTTTCTCTTCCGCCCCACTGCTAGTGTATGTGTGTATGTTGTGTGCATCAGAACACACACCCTGAGCTGTGAATATTCACGGTAGTCAGTATGAATAACACACACACACACACACACACACATGTTAGTAATGAAGGCTTTCTGGAGTTTGTGGGCAGCACCACTGGAGTGTGATTGGCATGTGGAAATGCCCATGTGCTTCCGCACTGTTGATGCCGCTTCTGTGCATGTTCCCTACATGTGCTCCTCATCTGCGTGTGTGTGTGTGTGTGTGTGTGCGTCCTGAGAACCTTCTAGGAATAACCAAAGTCTCCAGTGAATAGCTACACTAAGCCGATTCTGGTTAAAAGGCACATTAACACCGCTCACAGATCAATCAACTCACCGAGTGATTGATGAAAGACATTATCAGTCTGAGCTGACCGAGCTCTTTCATCCACCCAGTGATGGATCACACGTTTTCCAAAACGAGCACAATTAATTAATGACCGATTGTGTGCGCTTGTAACTTTGACCATTTGCACACTGTCACTTAGAGACCAAACAACTCACGCACTTTTTCTGTTCTGAACCCTATTTTTAGGAAAATATTTAAATGTGACTTAATGGATGAAAATCAGACTATTAGCAATGGAAACCAATCAGTCATTCTCCCAGGGTTAGCTGGGATTTTGTGCAGCTGGTGAGGAGTAATTATAATCTCTTTGTCGGTTCTCTTTGATGGTTGCAGTGAGATCAGAGAAAAGGTTGTGGAATTGACATTTTTATTTCGATTTGACTTTTATGCAAGCGATTAAGAGGGGATAAGTGATGGTCATAAAAACACTATGGACCATTACTGTGCTCAAAGAGTTTAAGCTGTTTAGAATTATCCTCTCTTAATCCTCCAGCCAGCCTCATAACATACAGGCACACACAAACACACACACACATGCTCGATTTGTCACGCATCTCATTTTCTATATGACCTACAAGTTAAAAAAGTTCTTGTTCCAGCAATGTATTATAGAACGTATAAATAACAGCAAAAAAAAAAAAAAAAAAAAAAACAGCAGCAAAACAAGGTTGACACGATTGTGGTCGGGTTCTGCCTTCAAATTATCCACTCACAAATTATGATCAGACATCCTCCCTGGCTCTAATTAAACATTTGGCGTTATTTGTTCCAGATGGCGTTGTTTTGAAGTTTAATTTTAGCACGAGAACGCCATGCATTGTGGGAAAGGCGACTGCATCCAAGGAATCTGACCGAGTCCTGGTTAACGTTCTCACGTTCTATGACCGTCAGAATCTGGGCGATGAACGTCTTACGTTCTCGAACTAGAACTTCAAAGAAGACACGGTTTCATAACTCTCTTTAATGTTCTCACGTTCTGTGACATCATCAGAATCTGTCTGATGAGCGGTCTAGAAGTTCAAAGAAGACAGGATTCCATAACTCCTGGTTTTAATGTTGAACTTTCGTTGACATCGCCATTGACATCTGTCTGATGAGCATTCTAGAACTAGAACCTCAAAGAAGCCAGATCAGACCGAATTGTCTGATTCAGTCTGTCGCGTTCCATTACTCCATAACCGTAGCGCTACCAGTGCAACAGAATCCTGGTTTGATGTTCTCATGTTCTGTGACATTTCCAGAATCATTTTGATGAGTGTCCTACAACTAGAACTTTAAAGATATCCAGGATTCCATAACTCAGACCATATCTTTACCAAATCTGGCAGAATCCTGGATTAACGTTCACCAAAATCTTGGTATACAAACCTTTCCACTTGCATCACCACTCCACTACATTGGAAAGTAGGTTGCAGGAACAAGATTAGCTTTTTTTCTTGCATCCAACATGACTCATAACTGAAACTGGATATAATCCATACATACAGCTGATAGTTACACACTTTACAGGGATTCCCTTGGGAATTAATCTCATTCTTCCAATTACTAACTTGGAACCTTAACTTCTAAGCCAGAACTTCTCATTAAAATAGGCTACCAGGAGTGGGGTTCGAACCCACGCAGACATACATCCATTGGATCTTAAGTCCAACGCCTTAACCACTCGGCCATCCTGGTAAACACAACAGCTGAGTGACATTTCAGCCCAACTATTTCCCCTCAAACTGGTAGGGCATTGAAAAGGGAGACATTCTTCTGTTTCTCAGTCTTTGCATGGAAAACAAGTTCACTGTGGTGCACACGCATTTCTGCTCTGCAATACAACATAATCCTTTTTCCCCCTTTTCCAATCTGTGCAATTTGTTAAAACAGAAATGGTTCTGTACATTATGGGTAACTTTTCTGCACGTACACTTTATCTTTCTTTGCCACAATCTATGTTTCGGGAAATTGATCAGATTTCATTCCAATTATTTGCTCCAAGGTCTGCAACCTTGTTCCAAAAACTAGCCCAATTTGCTGTAAATACCACGACCCTGGTCACATTAAAGAAACAAAGGTATTTTAACTGCAGTGATGTTTTGTCTGCCAGAGAAACTTTCCTCCAATATCTTAAGCCTTTAATGTTTCAGGTCTAAACCTGAGTAAGACCCAACAGTGACAAACCAAACGTCTGGGAGAGTGGCGAAGAACAGAAAGAATGTTGGCGTAAATTTAAGCAAAACCACAAGAAACAAAAAAAGGACGTTTAAGAGAAACTTTTAAACATGGAATAAAGGACGGGGAGGAGGTGAAAGAACAAGAGAATGAGATGAGATGAAAAAAACAAAACAAAGAAAGGCAGAGAATGAATGAAGAGAGAGAGAGAGGTGGTGAGAGAAAGAGAGAGAACGAGAGGGAGGAGGGTGGAAGAGAGGTCATTAAAAGGACACCCGCTCGCTCCAGCTGCAGTAAAGAAGGCAGTAAAGTATCGGCCCAATCTGCCATCATTAGCCTGATTATATCAGCAGGGATCGGGGTTAGCCATCAGCTCCGATCGATGGGGTCCAATCAATAGACAGAGGATAGGATCTGAGTGAGAGGGGTGGGAAACTGACCAGCACTGCATGCTGGGTAATGAGGGAATAACATGGACATTGACATAGACTAGTCTAATATCAGTTTTAGTTTGAACCAGATAAATGTTTCTGGTCTGAGCCACCTGTATCCACAACCTTTACATTACACTACAAATACGTGTAACATTTTGTTCTATCACTTTTTCCTAGCGCCTTTCTAGCGACCTTTACATGCTAAGTAACGTTAAAAAGGAGTAGAAAAAGAATAGCTGAGATTTAAAAGAAGCAACCTACTGTCCCTGTAGAATCTAACATGACCCTACAGCTGCGATTCGTCATGAGCGAATTCGTGAAAAGTCGAATTAGCGGTCGAGCATTTCTGTGTTTGAAATTCAATTAAATCCGTCTCGCAGATAACGTTTCTGCAGATTGGATGACGCCTGCAAAGTTAACATTTTCCCCACATTAGCAAGACTGGTGATTTATGAAGTTTGGGATCCAATTATGCTACAAAAAGCAAATTCTGACAAATATTTTCCGAACCGTAAAGACCCGGTTATATTATTGCAATGATAAGATCAGACTTCCCTCGAGCAAGCTTTAAATTTCGAGTGCCCGGGAAATAATGAACCGACGTGACAAACAAACAAGCTGAAACGCTCCAGAATGAAAACAAATAAGCACATGTGCTTCACATCTGTGTGCGTGTGAGTTTCACCGCCAGCGGCATCAGTCCGGTTGCAGATACCGTGTTGGCTGTCAACATTCTTATGTAACGTGGGACGTGATCATTAGTCGATGAACCAGTTTGCGATTTTGCACCGGTGCAGAAATATCGTCGTCGATCCTACGCACGACGAAGGAGAAATATGAAGCAGGTTTGTGTATACACACGTGACCGTATGTGCATTTTACAAGATGTTCTTTGTGTGTCACGTGCACGTACACGCTTCAGTTCGGCTCCTTGAGTATGCATGTTGAAATTCAAGGGGCGTTGAATTGATGTGGACTGAAGTACAACATCAAGTACAGCAAGTACAACATTGTATTTGCTGGATTATTATTATACGAGTTATTTTCCTATCCAGAATAATTGCAGAGTAAATGCGACGATGAGATTTAATTGAATTTGAATTGAATCTCAAATTCCTAATTACGTTTGTAAGTAAGACAGTAATTTGTAAGACAAAGTACAGGCATAAGTGGGCATGGTGGCTTAGTGGTTTGCATGTTTGCCTCACACCTCCAAGGTTGAGGGTTCAATTCCTGCTACAGTGTGTGTGTGATTTCACTCTGCAATGGATTTACCCCACTTCCATGGTATCCCCCACCCTGGGATTGTATCTCCAGCTTCCCTGTAAACCAGCAAGATTAAGCAGTACAGAAAATGGATGGATTACCACCTTAATGTTTGTGGAGATATAATCCTCATGTTCCAGCAGATTCTTTATCACAGCTGCATTTGCTAATCACCGGTTAACAACTTGAAAGTTTTTATACCAAACCCCCCCTCCCCCCCCCCCCCAATTATATATATATTTAATTACCGGCCATTTTAAAAGGCTCCAAAAAACTAAGGGAGCAGAACTGAAAAGACTTTATGTTTATGAAATAACACGATATAAGTGTTGCGTTCATGTACCCCGTGAAAACAGGAACATTGTAGATTTTATATTTGACAAAGGTCATCACAACTGATAGCTTCTAACACAATGCACATCTGTACAAGAGACACATACTGACATATTAATTCTGTCACACTCATTGCTCATTGCAGTCATGCTTTATGGTCTTGTACACTCATGTTTTTTTTTCTCTTTCTCTCTTTTTCTCTCTGTAGCAGGATGAGGCGAGTGATTGGCTGCTTCGCAGTGCTGTTGTTGTCGTCGGTGCTGGCTGTGTTCGGGCAGAAGCTACCCACTCGCGATGAAGGCCTGTTCCAGATGCAGATCCGGGATAAGGCTCTGTTTCACGACTCGTCTGTAATTCCCGATGGAGCTGAGATTAGTGGATACCTGTTCAGGGACACGCCGAAGAGGTATGCCTACACACACACACGCACACACACGCGCACACAAAACACTTTATCGCAGTTTAAAGAAAATGTCGCATGTGCAAGACTTCAAGAACTCAAGAATCTTTTTTCCTGGACGAGCTGCACTACACTTCCTGATAAAAACCTTATAGGTGTTCTGTAACACATTTTACAAGATGGGAAAGACTTCACGCAGAGCCGCGTGTGGATATGTTTTACGTGTCCTAATGGAGAATATGGAATCGATTACAGCCAGCGCACAGCTGACGAGGGCATAAGGAGGCATGCATTATGGATGAGATGCTGGGAAACGTGGGTGTGTGCGCGTGAATGAGAACCACTTTTGATGAAGAAGCAGGTGTCTCTAGCGAAAGACGATACCCACATTCACAGCACTTCTGCAGTCTCTCTCTCTCTCTCTCTCTCTCTCTCTCCCCCTCATATGCACAGGGGGCAAGGTTGTTTCAAAGGGCATGAGTGGAAACCCATATAAATCAATCAGCTCCAACACGCAGGCCTCATATGGTCATGCCAAACTGTTCCCACAGTTCCTTTTTCACAGGTGCATATTTTATGCATCAACTACGCAATACAGGTGAAAACGTACGCTTGGGTTAACCAGCAAATCTACACGTATGACACGGACTCTTAGACGTCGTACTCATAATTGGATTGAAATTGCAACACTGTCCCGTGTGCTAGCCAAATCTAGAGCAAGAATTGCAGAGAATGTGTGAATGCTCTGTACTGTAATAGCTCAATAATACTAGCTCAAGTTCATTATTCAGGCACCCTTTAGTGAGTTAATAAATCTAATAAATCTTTCATGATGTACTGCTGAGATGGGTCTGTAATGAAGCAGCAGTCACAGCTCTTTGTTCAGTGTTAATATGCTGTGAACACGTGTAACAGTGATAAGGAATTAACGTGATGAGGGTGATAATGCTCAGCGATTGCTCTCTCCATAGTCGAAGAAGTCGTTTTAGCAGACTTACATGGCACAGAGTAAACGTTTGTGGTTTACAGAGAATTAGAATCGCTCTTTAAGACATACAGATTAATATTGTTGGGGATAGTAGCATGGAATGGTCCACAGATTCCACACCCTGGTCCTACCTTCAAACCATGTCCTTTAAATGGTGTTTTCGCTGCTCAGCTCAGGAAAACACTAAACTGTGGTAGGACCAGAGTTGGGAACCTGTGGACTAGTGCATGCTACTGTACCCAGCAACATTACTCTGTTTGTCTTTGTATGTACTCCAAGACACATACAAAGGGTTGGGGACCTGTGGACTTGTAGATCAGGAATCATTGGGCGGTATTTTAAACTTGTCATGTTCTGGACAACTCTCAGGGTCATCAAACGCCATAGCTATGACTGGTTTAGGAACTAGCTTCCTGATTTGACTGAGGATCTCAAACTAGTGGTTATTTTTTTTTAGCAATAGTAATAGACTACTGAACGTCCTGAAAGGAATAACATATAACGCCGACTAAATAGTGTTCCAATAGTTAATTTATGCCAACCACAGACATGTTTTTCTGGGTCATGTTTTGGTCAATTTGGTATCATTTGCCAATACATGACCTCAAAGATGCCTACGATTGGCTAGTCTTGTTCTTAATGACAGGGCAGAAAGAGTAATGCTAATCTTTCATTCATGGAAAACACTACCAATTTTGCTTTCTTGGACTCCCGGCCATGGATGGCTGTGGTTTCATCAGGAACCAAACTTGCCATCTCGAACAGAATGGCTTTCCTCAGATCTGTTAACGACAGCATACGTCAGATTCTAGCGGCCGTCCAAATGGGACTGCTTTTATTCCGGCTGCATTGGAAGGCAGGATACGAGTCATATGCTGGCCAGGCCTGAACTGTGTTGTTGCTTTTCACAGGTATTATTTTGTAGTGGAGGAGGACAACACGCCGCTGTCGGTGACGGTGACGCCGTGTGACGCTCCACTCGAGTGGCGGCTGACGCTGCAGGAGCTGCCGGAGGAGGCCAGCGGAGACGGATCAGGTAATTATGGTCAGGTCTCGACCGTATGCATCACTTTAATGGGCTGCGCAAATGCATCCTAAACGATCATTTTTACGCACAGGATAATATCGCACTAGATCGAATGTACATGTGATATAAATCCCTCGCAGCGTAGCTGAAAGTGTAGTCATGTGCTAGAGAAACAGCCAAATGGAGAGTCAGTGATGGATGGGGTCTTCAGCTCTCAACCAATCAATACAGCTTATGGCTTAATGCACACTTATATATCCTTCCGTCCGTCTCCGGACAGAATTAGAATTGGACATTCAATCCTTACGTGCTTTATTGAAGAACAGAACAGTGTGTCCTGGAGACCTTTGCCAATGACATCCTTTCAATATGCTGCAGTGTCTTCAGATGACAAAGTCAGAGGAGATTCTCTTACCGTAGTTTAGGTTTCATTTCTGACCATCAGGCTGGATCTACTTATTTTAACGCCAACTAGCAAACGACTTTGGGATGTGTTGCTTTTTTGTTTAATCAGCCAACCAGACGAGAGGTCGGGTAAAAATAGGCACGGATTGATTTTCGAAAGACTGTGTGAATGAGCCCGACTATCCCAAGTGCATAACCATGAATCTGGTTAAATATCCGTAAATATTTGTTGTCTGCGAGGTGGTGTTTTCCAGAGTAGTCTCCGTGTGTGTGTGTGTGTGTGTGTGTGTGTGTGTGTGTGGGTTGTTGGGCGTGTTTCTGGTCTAAGTGTTACCACACTTGATGTGCTCATGCACTGCATCTGACGTCCACAGAATGGAAAGTAGGAGAAAAAAGGGAGCGATGGAGCAGATAGAGATCATAAATGCACGGCGTAGACTTTATTAGGAGCTGTTTTCGGGTTCCGACCCAATCAGCGCATAATTCAAGCACAAAAGTGGGTCGTGATTTTTTTTTTACTTCATTTACTTCCTTTTATATCAAAGCATGGTTGCAGCGCACGTTCCTGTCCTGTTATGCTGTTCTCCTTCCCTGCCTGTAGGTCTAGACCCTGATTTCTTCGTACTCTCTGATCTCCCATCTATACTGTTTCTGCTCTCTCTCTCTCTCTTTCTTTCTTTCTCTCTCTCTCTCTCTCTCTCTCTCTCTCTCTCTCTCTCTCCCCATCTGGAGCGTATCTGAAAATGCAAATAGAGCCACAACACACCGGACCTGGAGTGGAATCATGGTTTTATTTAGAGAGAGGATTAGAACTAGAGAGATAGAATAATTCGAGAACGAGAGATTGAGATGATCAGTATGCATTTGAAAGAGATGCCTGTTGTGCATGTGTGTTTTGTTTCCAGCTGAGTATAAAAGACCTCCATGTGCGCACGAATGCATTATGTGACCAGCATGTGTGTCTGTTTTACAGTGTGTGTGTGTGTGTGAGAGAGAGAGAGAGTTAGGGAGACTTTGAGAACCGTAATGTGTACCATGGCACTTCTCATCCCTCTTGCATTAATCTATTCATTCACTTTTACTCAAGGGTGCAGGTTGTATTATTTTTTCAGAATGTCTACATTTCCGTCTTAGTTTATTTTATGACTGGATTTCGCTACCGGTCCTGAGAAAGAGGCATTCGTCGTCATCATCGTCATGATCATCGTCATTGTCATTATCGTCTTCTCCCACCCCAGACTCAGAGAAGATTTTTTTTACAGCATAACATGTACTGTAAATATACAGGAACGTAGATAATTCTAGACAAGTGCTCGGTCTCTTGGTACATAATCCTCAAGCTTTTTTTGGCATGTTTGCCGAATGCGTGTTTGCGTATGCTGTCTGTTAATTTAGTACGTGCTCTTCGGTTGACAGACAAAATATTATGCTTTCTCGGCCGGCTTTAAGGAGAAGGCCCGGATGAGGACTGTGGGCTGGAGAGAGGCTACAAGGCGCCTCTGTACGGCCGTGGAGCTTTTGGGGGAAGGCAGAGTGAATGCTGGGCTCTGATGTTGAGCAGTATTTGGAGAGAAAACACTGCAGCTAGTGGCAGAAACGACTAATCATCCACTAAGTCTCAGGACAGTCAGGCTGACCTCATCAGGATTGACATGATAAAACATAAGCTGCAGGTTGCTTTCCGTTGCTACCTGTTAGTGTCAGGTGAAGGAGGAAAGGAAAGCAAATAGTCAAGTGTGTGTGTGTGTGGGGGGGGTTATTGGTTATTGGTTAGTCCGGGGTGGATTAGTCGGTCACAGACATCCAAACATCCAGCTGATCCAAACATCTGTACAGCTTTCGTTTGCTTAATCTGTGCAAAAAAGCTTTTCTGAGAAGCTTCTTCTGAAATGTGGTTCCACAAAGATTCATGAGGCGCTTGCGATTCTTCCAAAACCTCATGCAGATGTGTTTGTGTTTCCTAGGTGAGCCGGAGCCTCTGGAGCAGCAGAAGCAGCAGGTGACGGCCAGCGAAGGCACCGAACTCTTCTCTTACAAAGGCAACGATGTGGAGTCATTCGTCTCTAGCAGCTCACCTTCAGGCCTTTACCAGCTGGATATTCTCTCCACGGAAAAGGACAGCAGCCTGAAGATCTATGCCACCACCACGCCAGAATCAGATCAGCCCTACCCAGAGCTGCCCTACGACCCCAGAGTGGATGTCACCAGCCTGGGCCGTACTACCGTCACGCTGGCCTGGAAGCCCACCCCTACCGGCTCACGAATGGGCCAGCCTGTGCACTACTGCGTGGTCGTCAACAAAGAGCACAACTTCAAGAGCCTGTGCGCCGCGGAGGCCAAGATGGGTGCTGATGACTCGTTCATGGTGGTGCCCAAGCCGGGTCTAGACTTCAGCCCGTTTGATTTCGCCCGTTTTGGCTTTACTTCGCCAGAGAACGACCTCACTAAGGACCGCCATCGGTCTCTGAGTGCCAACCGAGTGCCGGCTTCCAAGCCGTGGCGTTCTCCAGGTACCAATCCCAGGCCCTCGGACATACGCAAGATCTGCATTGGCAACAAGAACATCTTTACCGTGTCGGGGCTGAGGCCGGCCACACAATATTACTTTGACGTGTTTGCTGTCAATGTAGCCTCCAACGCTAGTACGGCTTACGTCGGGACCTTCGCCCGCACCAAGGATGAGGCTGAGCCCAAGACTGTCGAGCTGAAGGATGGAAAGATGGCTGACATCTTTGTCGAGAGGAAGGGCATCAAGCTGCTGCGCTTCGCTCCCGTTTCCTCCCACCGACGTGTTTCCCTTTCTGTCCACTCCTGCTTGGACGCTGTTCACGTTCAGGTACGGCGAGACGGTAAACTCATGCTCTCACAGAACGTGGAAGGAGTCCGTGAATTCCAGCTCCGCGCCAAACCCAAGGCCAAGTACCTTATCCGGGTACGCGGATCTCGCAAAGGCGCGTCGGCACTGAAGGTGCTAGCAAGCACGCGTGCGGATACCAAGCGGCCCTTCCCTTCTCTCCCTGAGGATACGCGAATCAAAGCCTTTGATAGACTACGCACGTGCGAATCTGTCACTGTGGCCTGGCTCGGCACGCAGGAGCGCAACAAGTATTGCGTGTACCAGCGCGAGGTGCCTGATGGATACGGCGAGGAGCAGCGGCGCCGTCAACGCAACCAGTGTGCCGGACCCGAGACGCGTCGCAGGGACGAGAAAGTACTCTGCAAACACTTCCACAGCGCCAACCCGCACAAAGCCGTAACCACCGAAACCATCACAGGACTGGAGCCGGGCAAGAGCTACGTCCTCGACGTCTACGCCGTTGGTCATGGCGGACACTCAGTCAAGTACCAGAGCAAACTGGTGAAAACGAGGAAGTACTGCTAAAATGAAAATAAAACATATATACAGAAAAATAAAATAAAAAATTCCAACAAAATAGACTCTGCACAGAAGTAAATATATTATATATATAATGAGAGGAAAAGTTTATTTAACTGGAAGTGATATTCTACTAAGTTGTGTTTTTTTTTTTTTTTTTGCTGACTGACTACTTGGTGAGCCTAGTGGCAGAGCTCGAACTGCTTCTAGAGCGAGATAGAGTCCTGTGTGTTCTTCACAAGTTAACGAGTGCCGTTAACGAGAGGTCCTGGGAGGTTACTCATCCTGGAATCATTCTGCTTTCCGTCGTGTTGTGAGAAACTATGTTAAACTCATCTGCATATCGTTTGTGATCGCATCGACCCCTCCCAATCCGCTCTCTCACTGAGTACACTCACATTTAGAAAGAGTTCTTAAGTTATTTTATACCTCTTCATTTTTGTTTTGCTATTTGAACTGTTTTTTGTTTTTTTTTGGCTTGTTACTTGTTATAATTATTCCTGCTATGAAAAAAACCCCCCATGTTGTAAAATTCCCTGACGAAGTCGGGCGGTTTGTCGAGGTGTTGTCCCCCCCCCCGCTGCCTTTGTCTGTATATTATCTCATTCTGTGAGTGAATCGCTTTGGGATTCTGTAAATGTGCTCTTCTCTGTGTCCGCTCTGCCTGTCACATGTACAGAGTGCTTCTGCCAATATTCATGTACATAAAACCCTAAATATAGAGGCCAGTAATCCCCCCCCCGGTGTGGCTTCTGGTGTTGTCTTTCTCCACAGGGATTAATCACTTGCTCATAAAGAGGCGCACGGATAGGGATCAGCACCCGTGTCCTTTAAGCCATGTCCGGGACGTTGTACGTGGATTATGGTACAACATGTCGAGAGGTTTTAAAAGGGATAACGTACATCATCGAAGACGCACATATATCACACGCAGTCTCAACTGTGGTCCCGTATGCACGGCGACTTACCGACATACTTCACCGTAAGCAGGTGATTTGTCCTGACAAGCAGGACAACGCCAAAAAGAACCAGACTGTCCATTTTCCACTTAGTCACGACAAGGTGGGATTTATTGCCTTCATCCTTCATGCAGCCAATCAGTCCTGAAACCAGACCCAGTCCAGATGTCGCTGCTAAACTCTTGATAGCTGGAACTGTCAAGGCGTGCTGATATTATACACAACTTATACACAACCCCGACAGATCGGCTCAAACCTCAAACAAGTCGGAACCACACTTTCTTTAGCTCGCTTGCCAAATCCGGGCCGTGGCGTGCAAAACAATCTGGCTCGCGCTAGGCTTCCAAACAACCCGATTCAGGCTTCGTGCGTGTAAGAATGTACAGGCACGTGAATAAACAGCGACATCCAAACCAACGCGTTAACACGAACACTCGTCCCGTCCGGTCACGTCAAAATTTCTCCTCGTTTTCTAAAATCTGAGCGAGAGTTGCTGCTATGATGCTTGTCTAAAAACCCACCGATAATAGGACTAGATTAAGATTACGCAAAGCTCACGGGACCGCTTCGAATACGGTAGTGACGACGGCAAAACATAAACGGGAAAAAAAATATCCTTGTTAGCGACTTCAAGTCATTTTGAAGAATGTTCGTGTTTATGTGATGCTTGCATATCCTCTAAGTCTAAAACCAACTTTAGACTTCCAGTCTCACACACACACAAACACACACACTCAATGCATATAGGTGAGTTGCGTTTTTGCTTTGTGTCTACTTCAAGAGCTTCTCTGCAAGGTCTCAAGCGTCACTCGCTTTCCCCATCGTCCATCTCACACGTTATCCAGAGATACAGGAGTCACCAAGAGCATCATCTGGCTCGGATTAACCTTCACACTTCTCTGTATTGATCTGGAAGACCTCTCCCAGTTAGTGGCAGGGGATTCTGTATACACTTACCCTTACCCACTTACATTTTCCCTCCAGTTCCTTGATGAATATTAAGTTTAGTAATATTCAAATCTAAATATTAAGCTTTGGACAATTCTGTCGCCATTAGTTAGAGAAACAAAAAAAACCCTCAGCAAAGCGAAGTATCGTAATATGTGTTGTGTCGTGATATATATGTGCAAATACATTTTCCATTCAGGCCAATGTGCACGCGTAAATAAATATTCGATCTTCTGTTTTCCATCCCCATCACACTTTTTTCGCATCCAGACTCTCAGCGTGTCCCTTGTCCTGGAACGATTCTTCACCACAACGATAATAAGTCCATCAAAATCATTATCCAAAATCATTATTCACGCCGTAGATGAATAAACCGTCTCAGACTGTGTATGAGAATGGAAATGAAACTATTATTTTACTACGGGTTATTTCACTGAGGGGTTGGGACGGTGTCCCGTTCTGAACTCCCGGTGACACTTTTAGAGAGCTTTGGTGAGGAACGCTCTGAAGTCACTGTGGCCTACACATACGTACACGTGTAAGCTCCTCGACTGACCACATAAACACTCTAACACGCTGTTTCCATTTCTGGCACCCGTGTGCGATTCTGTTTGTAAAGCGACAAGAACAGAACGGACGAGGGCAAGCAGAAAAGCCGCAGCGCTTGGACGGGTTACTCTGACCTAAATTTCGCAGGGTCTACTCGAAATTTACTCACTGACTCAACACATCGTACGCACTGTCTAAATCAGCAGGGTTTTTATTTATTTAATTTTTTTATTATATTTTTAGATCCCAGGCATGAGGAGTCCACTTTCGGGAAGTAACGTGTGAACAGAGGAACCTTTTGGGATATGAATAATCACTCTGTCGTGTCTGAATGTGAACAGTGCGCTAGATTTTGGCAGGAAATGGCTAGCTAAAATGCTAGCTAGCACTGTCATCGATAGTATCATTGAGAAAAAACTAGCCTGCTAGCTAACCAGCTAATCATCAAGATCGACAAACTCGACCATGTACGTTTACTTGCAAATCGATTTATTTTCTGTTTGTATAGCAAGTCAGTATACAAGTACACAGCCACTGGTCAGCGATAAAACACATGCTCGCAATGCATGATGGGAATGTACTGTATGCCGTAGTGCTGAAAATAATGGTTCAGTATTTAAAAGAAACCCATGGAAGCGTATTGTAGACAAAGAATGACTTGGCACATACAGTCACATGACCCCTTTGGGGTTTTTTTTTGTTGTTGTTGTAGATTAGTCTAAATAAAATGAAAATGAACGCATTTTATGCCACCGCCATTTTCCAAAATGTCTCCCTTGAGTTGAACTGTAAGATTTTTTTGGGTAACATTTGGATGGAGTTGATACAGGCTGTTGAGGTACGTTTACTGTTGATTACACTTTAATGCTGTCTAGCAAAATAAAATGTAAAAAAAAAAAATGTCAAAGATAATAATAATAATAATAATAATAATAATAATAATAATAATATAAAGTTTCTCTCAGGTGAATTTTGATAATGTATTATGTCTGTTGTTATAGAGAATTTGCGTGTTATATCTGCACAAAACTAGCCATGGATGTTATAGTATGGATCCCTGTTGACACCATGGAGGAAAAAAAAGAAAAAGCTTATTGTGACTTTATATTGCACAATTCTGACTTTATTTCCTCACAATTGCTGGTTCATATTGCACAATTCTGACTTTATTTCTTACAAGTTTAAATCTCGCAATTCTGACTTTATTTCTCACAATTACAAGTTTAAATCTTATAATTCTCACTATTTCTCGTGATTTTGAGTTTACATCTCACAATTCTGACTTTATTTCTCGGAATTTTGAATTTATTTCTCACAATTACCATTTTACATCTCACAATGCTGACTTTTTTCTTTTGTAAACTCGTAATTGCAAGAAAAAAAGTCAAAATTGCGCAATGTGAACTTTTGCAGAAACAAATGTCAGAATTGCGAGATTTATTGTGAGATATAAACTCTGAGATATAAACTCAAAATTGTGAGATATAAACTCAAAATTGTGAGATATAAAGTCAAATTGTGAGATATAAACTCAAAATTGTAAGCTATAAAGTCGAATTGTGAGATATAAACTCAAAATTGTGAGATATAAAGTCGAATTGTAAGATATAAACTCTGAGATATAAACTCAAAATTGTGAGATATAAAGTCGAATTGTAAGATATAAACTCTGAGATATAAACTCAAAATTGTAAGCTATAAAGTCGAATTGTGAGATATAAACTCTGAGATATAAACTCAAAATTGTTAGATATAAACTCAAAATTGTGAGATATAAAGTCGAATTTTGAGATATGGTAAATGGTGCTTTTATCCAAAGCGCTTTACACTATGTCTCATTCACCCATTCACACACACTCACACACCAATGGTAGCAGAGCTGCCATGCAAGGCGCTAACTTGCCATCGGGAGCAACTTGGGGTTCGGTGTCTTGCCCAAGGACATTTCGGTATGTGGAGTCACGCGGGCCGGGAATCGAACTGCCAACCCTACGATTAGTCTACCACCTGAGCCACAGCCGCACAGATATAAACTCAAAATGGTGAGATATAAACTCAAAATGGTGAGATATAAACTCTGAGATATAAACTCAAAATTGTGAGATATAAACTCAAAATTGTAAGCTATAAAGTTGAATTATGAGATATAAACTCAAATTGTGAGATATAAACTCTGAGATATAAAGTTGAATTATGAGATATAAACTCAAATTGTTTTGGCACCCTGTCCAGGGTGTACCCTGCCTCGTGCCCGATGCTCCCTGGGATAGGCTCCAGGTTCCCCGTGACCCTGAAAAGGAGTAAGTGGTTGAAGATGGATGGATGGATGGATGGATGGATGGAAACTCAAAGTGTGAGATATAAACTCAAATTGTGAGATATAAAGTTGCAACGACCTTTTATATATATATATATATATATATATTTCTCCATGGTGGAAACGGCCTTTTGTATAATGGAGTCTTGAACATTTTGTCTATAAAGTCAATTAGACTGACATGGCAGATGACCAGCAAGGTATTTTTCCACAGTTTAGTGGTGATTGCTTACTCATCACTATCTGCTAAAAGAAGGGATTCTATCAACTTTTTTCAATCGAGTTCAGGTTTGAATCTTTAAGATCCTGAAGCTTCTGGCCAGAAAAGTGCACAAAAGATATCAGCAGGTGTGTACACGCAACTTTTACTTATTTTTACGATTTCTTATCATTTCCACAGATTTACAATCCTGACAATGATCCATCTTTTACTCGTTTTAACATGTAAAAGATAGATTTGAGGATTTTCTTCCGCTATATAAACAAAGATTGTTGCGTTTGTCCCCGCGGGTCATTTGTCTCCCGGGTCTGTCTCCGTCCTCGCCATTTTCTCACGCTTAATCTACACAATGATCTCTGTCTCGTCTCCCTGCGCCCTTCCTCCCTCTCTCATCCTTTCTTTCTCTCAGATCTAACACAGAGAGAGGCATTAAAGGCCGAGCTTGGAGGAGAGGAGGAGTGGGCGAGGCTGCGGTTGTGAGAGTGGAGCGGGGTCGGAGTGGCAGAAACAGAGCTGTGTCTGAACAGACATGAAATAACAAGCCTTGAGGGAGAGAGAGAGAGAGAGAGAGAGAGAGAGAGAGAGAGAGAGAGCTTTCTATCACTCACACAGCGTCGTGCAGCAATATGTGTACACTTGGGTTAATCTGCTACAGAGAGAGCTGTGTGGTGCCAAAGCTAATCGAAACTGCAGAGAAAACATCATTAACTCAGAGAGAGAGAGAGAGAGAGAGACAGAGAGAGAGAGAGAGGGGTCACAGGTGAGGTCAAGACGAATGCACTTTCACCTCAACTGGGAAAAATGTTAAAAGCGTGTACTTTAGTGTGAGTCACAGACCCCACAGTGTTTATTCACTTTCATCCACACTACATGTTAGTAAATGTGTGTATGCATGTGTGTGTGTGTGTGTGTGTGTGTGTGTGAGAGAGAGAGAGAAAGAGAGAGAGAGAGAGAGAGAAAGAGACCTAATGAACCACATAATCAACACTGAAAAGTGAAAGTTGAGAGTGAAAGTTGTAGTTGGGTCACTGTGTGTGTGTGTGTGTGTGTGTTTGTGTGTGTGTGTGTGTGTGTGTGTGTGTGCGCGCGCATGCACTATGGGGTCACGTTTGGGGTCATCGGCTCCTAATCGTTTCAGCCCTCTTTACAGCAGTGCTGCTGACAGCGGAGTCATCAGGGGTCAGAGGTCGCGGAGGTTGGGGGCAGGACGGTAGGGGCCACACAAAGACTACTGTTAGAATAGCTGCCTTTATCTGGACAGTACACAACACACACACACACACACACAAAATACATAGTAACACAGAAGCAAGCAGACCTATACATATATGCACACCTGTGTAAACTCAGCACGCACACACACACACACACACACACACACACACACACTATTTACCTCCACAGTGACACCACTAAGAGTGTAAGAATGAATCAGGTGAATTATAAGGATTATTTTCTTCACTGCTGCTGTGATGAAATGTTCCTCCAGTAAGGCGTGTACACTGGATCAGCATGTGACGTTGATTATTTATCTGCATGCAGGTTGCAGATATGAGACACTGACCGATGTCAGCGTGGACCCCTGTGGCAGAAACATGTCGATCTGAGAAAGGCGTTAAAAAACCCCATTGCATTAATTGCAATAATGTTTGTAATCTGTTTGTAAAATGTTTTGTGTCCTCTTGGCGTTCTCCGAGTCATCTTCACGAGGAAGCGTACCCGGGACGCTTTACAAACAGCAGACGTTTCCACATACTCCGAGCACTGTAGTTGTCTAAATGAAATCTACTTGTTGGGGGCATTTAAAAATAATTATGCAAAAAAAAAAAAAGGATGCTTTTGGGCATTTATACAGTGCATCATTTAGCTTAGAAAGTGTAAGCGAGTCTTTAAAGAGAGCGATGCAGTGCTGCTTTAGTCCTTTAGGTGGTCCAGCTCTTTCACTACCTCACCTGTACATTCAGCTCAACCTGTTTCATCTCACGGCTCACAAACTAGCCGAGCCAAGTATCCGCTGCATCTCAGAGCAACTGCGTCGTATAGCCGCACTGCATACTGGGACCTTCGCACCATTTCCAACATTCGCACCAACTTTCACGTGAATATAAAGGGCACACTTATATAGCGCTTTTATCCAAAGCGCTTTACACTATGTCTCATTCACCCATACTCACACACCAATGGTAGCAGAGCTGCCATGCAAGGTGCTAACTTGCCATCGGGAGCAACTTGGGGTTCAGTGTCTTGCCCAAGGACACTTCGGCATGTGGAGTCACATGGGCCGGGAATCGAACCGCCAACCCTACGATTAGTGGACAACCTGCTCTACCACCTGAGCCACAGCCATCCAACATGATGCTGAATGTGAAAAAAGAAGCTGTCATGTGTTTTCTTTTTTTTTAGGAGCCATTGTATCTATGGCTATGTCCACAATAGTCCCATAAAAATTATAATAATAATATTATTATATTATTACACAATAAAAATTTTCATTTTAAAACCCTCTACACTGGTGTTTTCCAAAAATCGCCACAGTGAAACATCTGAAAATGCTCGCATCCCTATACCGCGCACGTGTAGAAAAAAACGTAAGAAGCTGTTGGCCTACGCTGTTTCCTTCAGGCGTTTCATTTAAAAATGCAGTCTGAAGGTTGTGTAAAATGACATTAATCTTTAAGAGCGCTACCAAAATGGATACAACAACCGCAGCACAATGTCGTCCACCATCTTGTTTGTGCTTGATTGAGTCGAATGGGTCACGTGACTAAAAATCCGTTATCATTTTGGAGGATCTCCATTTTCTCAATCCACGCTACAACGCAAACGCGCCGGTTTCGAATTCATCCAATAGGGCGAGTGTTTATCAAGTGTTTTTTTTTTTTTTTTTTAAGTCTCAGCGTGGACGCAAGGCCAAAACATAAAGCGGAAAAAAGTCGTGCTTTCAAATTCACGTGGATTCATGCGGATATCACCTGCGCTGGCAATAACACGCTTCATGTCGCATCAGAGCAGCGAAAAACATCTGGGTTACGCGTGGGTTCCCTGAGAAGGGAACGAGACGTTGCGTGATTTCCCTTTGAAACGGAACAGCTAACTTCTCCCGGGAACAACGAGAATACAGCACCAACCAACAGAATACCGCGCCGATCGCTAAACACTTCAGCAACATTGCAATATAAACGTATTTAATTTGCTTAGGGGTGGAGTTTTCCTTTAAAATGACACTCCATGACTAATCGCCTACTGTATATCTTTCCTTCAGCCGAAAACACACCGTTTAACCACGTCAAAGAAGCCGAGGTTTGCGGTTTCCAGTTTGCACCGTTAAACCGAGCTCAAATAAATAAAGCGCGTTGCTCCGTTCGCTTTTCAAACAAAAACCAAACAAATAAAAGAAAACCCGAAACCGACCCGACCCGACACTTTCGCATGACCACAATCTCCACCGAGCCGAAGAAGCGGCTCATCAGGAAGCGCGTGAGATAAACACGGCCGGGGAAAGGAGTAAACAAACGCATCAAAACATAGATGTGCAGCTGATTAGACCGGAAAGAGAGAGGGGTTGCGGAAGGTGTATTATCAATAACACACTTAAAAACACACAAAAGTGTGTGTGTGTGTGTGTGTGTGTGTGAGAAGCATTTAAAAGCCATTCAACACTTGATCAAAAGGCTCTCATGGAAAGTAACATTGTGGTTTATGTTTAAAGAACTGGACTTAAAAGCCTGCTCAGATGTATATGTATATGTGTGTGTGTGTGTGTGTGTGTGTGTGTGTGTTTACATGTGTGTTCCTGAGTGGCTGCATGTGTGCGTTTGCGTGTATCCTCTCCTCGGTCTCTCTACATTTAGACAGCTGGTTGTCCACATGTTTTCATGTCTGGACAGCATATCCATTTCTCAGGGATTCGCCCCCCGGCAGCAACCTGCCTCCAATTATTCCTGGTTACCAGATACTTTGGTAGATCCAGTATGAAGAATCAGTGCACGGGATTTGGAAGAACCGATACAGAGCTTGGAGATAAAGAGAGGCTTCCAGATCGCACAAATGTAATCAGTGTGAAGTGTCTTGTGATTGTTCTCGAGTGTGGGTATCTGTAGTTGAGTATTACGTGAGTAAATACAGCTAGACCTAAATCCCATCAGTATAAAAGAAAAAAAAGATTGCTAATTGTAGTACGTGCAAGGGTTCAGACACGAAATACAGAACTACGAGACAAGCCTGGACAAAACAACCAACAAGACATCGCGACGAGCCAATGGGTGCACGTCAGTCGGCTCCCTAGTTCAGTAGTCAGGGCGGTGATCAGGGAGTCGGCCATTTTAAGGGCTGAAAATCCTTTCGCTCGCTAAAAAAATCCCACAGTGCACCACAAAACCCAGAGAGCATCGATGCTCACTATGTTCCCGTACTGAAAATGACGTCATAGTTTCTGAAACCTCTCAAAAAAATGGCGGACGAACTCGTCAAGTGTTAGTAGCTTGTTATTGTTATTGTAGCTGTCGAATGATTTATTACTTTAGCGATGCTTAACTTTATTTGACGTTCTATATACGGTGTGTTTGAGTCTTTTAAGTGTTTAATGATTTTTAAAAATAAACCCACTAGCTTGCCTACGATCCTGCTTGAAGTAAGTACCATGACAGAAACTCGTGTGATTATGCTAACAAATTTATATAAGGTATAATGTGAGAAAGATATCGGTCCTCCTTGTTGTTGGTAAATGCCAGTGGTTTACAACGCGAGTACGTAGTCATGTTGGCGGAAATTGAGTCATCGGTGTCCCAGCGTGCAGTGAGACAGGGTCCTTACCTGCACCCGAACTCGTGTACACGATATACTGATTCACCATCTAGAGAGCTAGGAAACTGATTAATGGCGCTTTTCCACCGCACGGTACGACTCGACTCGGCTCTGTGCGCTTTTTGTTTTGTTGTGTTTCATAACACCCTTCCTCTGTCATGTGATAGAAACTGGAGGCAAGCGAGTGAGCTTGATGTTATGTTTATAAGGGTATTTCCAGAAATCACAGAAATTGTCCATAGTAAGTCTTCAAAACACTGGTAGATGGCGTTAAACCTTGGAAATCCATATTCATGAAGAGTTCAAAATCAGGAAATGAATGAACCTGTGAACAACGAAGGCAGGAAAACAAGCCTCTGGGACTGATCTAAACGTACAAGACTTTACACAACACGGAAATTATACGTACACAAACTAATCAAGTAATCAAGGGGCAACACGGAACAGGTGAACACAATCAGGGAAACTAAACAAGAACGGGAAGCTGGCGATACCTGAAGACAGAGTGCTAAAATGAGTGTTTGGTGTAATAACAACATATGAGTTAAAGATACAGGTTCTCGACTGACACGCTTCAACTTTATCAAGTCATAACGTTAAAGAGAGGTTAAAGCTAAACAAATCTATGATAAATGTTTCTCTTGATGTTCATCTGGCAAATTTTTTGAAGGCCAATATCGTAAGGGTTTAGATAGTGTATGGTACCTAATCATTTCAAGGATACCATCAAGTGGAGTACTGAGAGAACTGAGAAAAGTGAGGTGTGTGTTTCATATAGAATTTCAGATATATAAACAGCTGTGTATTTGGAAGGTGGATGACTGAGAGAATTCAACAAAATGCCATCTGTGTTTGTTCACTTTAGTGTTATATTTTATGACTTTATAACCTTTCTGACTTCTGCCGCTTGCTCTGAAAACGTCACGTTTTGCTGTTGCTCTTTTCGGATCAGCTCACTTAATAGCTTAGTAAATTGTATGTGGCTTCACATTTTAAGTTGCTTGAGACAAATGTCAGAGTGTGGCACATCTAGAGCTTGTTTGATCTGTTTCTAATTCCTAATGTGCATCGTTGTCTGTGACTTTTCTTGCCCATTCCTCTGGGACATGTGGCCTAAATACTGCCCCAGTTCACATCCACAATGTAAGACCAAAAAGTTGGAGACAAAGCATGTTAATGAATTTCGGTAGAGGTGAACTGCATAGGCTGGATGTCGAGAGATGGTGATTAAAATTCTTTCAAGCTTAACGTTTCTTGTTAAAGTTGAGTGATTGAAGGAAAAGTAAACCCTGCATGATTTGCATACGAATCTTTCACGTGATCATCAATGGCATCCAAAATTTATTTTATTTTGAGAAATTCAGAGTCGACGTGGGTTTTTTTTTCAGATTAAACTTATCTTGCCGACATGCCGATTTTCTTGTTGTTAACGGGTTCCTACGTTACCCACAACGCCAAAAATGCCACAGCTCCAGGGTTCTTGGTTCAATCCTGAGCTTAGGTTTCTGTCTTGTGTTCCAGTTCTCCGGGTTTCTCCCACCTTTGAAAACACACCAGTAGGTGGACTGGCTTTGCTATATTGACCCTAAGTGTGCATGAGCATGTGAACGTAGAAAATTCTTCATATCCTGTTATTGAAATTTGACTAATTGATTCCATGAATATCCCGCCTTGTGCCCCATGCTTCCTGGGATAGGCTCCAGGTTCCCCGCAACCCAGTAAGGATTAGCTGTACAGAAAATGGATGGATGGATGGATTCCATGAATGAGTATGCTACAAATAAATAAGGTTTTTAACACATTGTTGAGGATAAAACCAATGAAACCAATGGACCCGAGGTTGATGTGGGAGGAAGCTAGACTCATAAACAACACCTATGTGTTTACTGAGTATAGCTTTTTTTCCAAAACACAATAATGCAACACAATAGCTATGTTTCCATCCAAGTTGTGAATTTAACTTATGTAAAAAAAAAATGGAATATCGCATAAAACATTAGCAAATAAAGCACCGCTTCCATCCCGTGTGTTCGAGAGAAACAAATCTTCACTTCCGGGGAAAGTGCTGCAAAGTATCAAGATATCAATACAAATGAACGTTGTTGCAACCAGGGAAGTGCATGAATCCACTCAATCTGATACACCCTAACGTTATAAAAACAAGAGGTTGATCATACTGGAGTTTATGTTGGAAGACAGAGATGTGACCTTTGGCCTTCGTCCTAGTATTTTGTCCATATCATCAAAGTAGCCAAAATGCGGTCTTGGCACCTGCTCCACTATGTCCTAGCAAGTCTCAGAAACCCAAGATTTCCTGTATCCTTTAAGGATCATCTCCACTCACACTTCTTGGAAAATCCGCACATTTCCTTCATGATTTCCATCAAGAATTTAAGTCAGTTTTTTCAAAAATGATGTTGAAAAATGTCCGGACCTCGTCGTCTATCCAAACGTACCTCTCGCTCGCTGCCATTTTTACTTTTCAAAGCCAATTATCCCAATCCCATGATTTGTCGAGGCATAGTCACATGACTCTTCTGATGCTCATCGAGGAATTTATTCGGTAAATGTGCTTCCATCGTAGTTTATGTGCGTGTCTTCTTATCGAATGCAGAAATTATCCACCTCAATTAAGCGCATACGCTTTTCATGTACAGATTTTAATCGCATCTGGCGTTTCCATCCAGCATTTTTTAAAAAAATGTCATATCACAAAATTTGCATAAAAATATGTGGATGGAAACATAGCTAATGATACACTAAGTTCAAGAAAAAACAAACGGTAGGTTTCTATGTAGGTAGGTAATTATATGCAAACAGACAAGGTTATCAGTCCGTACTGGGTTTCGTAGAGTTGTTTTTTTTGTGATTGTTGCGACCAAATAATGATTTTTTTAATTATATGCAAAAGACAAGGTTGTCCTGTGATAGACTTACATCTGACGGGTGGCAGTGGCTTGGGTGGTAGAGCGTGTTGCCTACTAATCGTAGGGTTGGCGGTTCGATTCCCGGCCGCCGTGACTCCACATACCGAAGTGTCCTTGGGCAAGACACTGAACAGCAAGTTGCTCCTGATGACAAGTGTGTGTGAGACACAGTGTAAAGTGCTTTGGATAAAAGCGCTATATAAGTGCAGACCATTTACCATCTCATCCAAGGTTTATTCCCTTGACCAGGATGAAGTACTTATTAAAGTGGAATGAAAAAATGTCTTAAAAAATGGTTTTCAGTCAGTCCAACCTGTTCTGTAGAATATAACAAGTTCCGTAGAATATAACAAACAACACTTGTGGAAGTAAATATATATATATATCTGAATTCACCCTAAAACAACATTTTAATGAACTCCCACAGAACATGGATGGAGAGTGAAAAAGTGCAGCCGCAGGGCTAGTTACAAACTTTCCACCAATCACAATGCAGCGTTGCCCTGACGTCACGTGAGCAACGCGGAAGCTCCGCCTAGTTGAAAAACATGTTGCCCTTGGTTACGAACTTTCCACCAATCACAGCGAGGCAAAGCGATATGGACGTTAGAGCTGCGCCGAGATTCTGAGGGGAAACACTGTAAGCAGCGCGAGAGAAAAGAAAAAGAGACAACTTTATCCACTTTACTCGCTTTCTGTCAGGACAGTTGACATTTTCATGATTAGTAAGTCAGAGTAATGACAATGCTGGGCATGTACGTGCCAGACAGGTTCGCTCTGAAGTCCTCCACAGTCCAGGACGGAGTCGGGCTGTACACTGCGAGACGAGTCAAGAAGGTTTGTTCGTTTTTAGGAGGAAAAAAAACCCAAAACAAAGACAAACTGACAGAAAACGGAGACTTTTTATTTTCAGCCAACGAGTCTTTCTATTGGGTTTATGAATGTCATGTCGTCTTCTAATCTCGTCCACATGCCAATTTATTGCCTTTTCACTTTTCTGTACTGAGGTGCCACGTATATAGCGGAGGTAACGTTGGAATTGAGGCCGCATCTCAAACCGGTCCGTCCTCCCTCCAAACGCGCACTACCTAGGCTACAGCGTAATGAGCTTCCCACGCGCACGTAGTGCACTAGGGAGCCTGTGTGGCGCGATTTGAAAGTCTCTGCTTGCTACATTTATAAGTAGCTTCTATAAGTTCCCTGACACTTATTATTATTAATGTATTATTTATTTTAAATTATTATTTATTTTTATTTTTTTTAAATAAAAGTTACACAATGTTGTTTTGCACCATTATTATTATTATTATTATTATTATTAGTAGTAGTAATAGTAGTAGTAGTAGTATTGTTGTTGTTGTTATTATTATTATTATTATTATTATTATTATTATTATTATTATTATTTAAGGAGGTCATTAAGAATTAAAAATAAAATTATTAGAAATGCCAGTGAGATAATACCAACGACAGTCTCATAGAGCACTAAATTGTTTAGGGTTTGTTTTAAAGTTCGTCCCTTAAAACATATCCATACATTGTGAAATTGTATTTCAATAAATGCACATGCAATAAAAACCTATTCCTTAATTTCAGCTGAACTTTAATTGAATTCACGTCACCTTCCTACGATCATTTGATTCCTCACAACATAAACCAGACATTTAGTAGAAAAGGAAATTCTGCCTTATGCTCTTGTATTAAATTAAAGCCTGTGTGTGTGTGTGTGTGTGAGAGAGAGAGAGAGATAGAGAGAGAGAGTGACTCTGAGACCCTGTAACTGTGTTTCAGGGAGAGAAGTTCGGACCGTTCGCGGGCGAGAAGAGGATGCCTGGTGATCTGGATGAGAGCATGGACCCGAGGCTGATGTGGGAGGTAGCTAGACTCGTAAACAGTGCATATATTTATGTGTTTACTGAACAGAGCTGTTTTTCAAAACACAATTATGCGCTAAGTTCAAGAAGAAAAAACTGTGGGTTTCCATGGATCACAAAAAATATATATATATATAAAGATGTGCATACATAAAAAAAAATAAAAAAATAAAAACATTGTCAAGTTGCCCTGTGGTAGACTGACATCCCATCCCGTCCAAGATGTATTCCCGCCTCACGTCCAGAATTCCCAGGATAGGCTCCGGACCCACAGCAACCCTGACCAAGATTAAGCATTTACGAAGGATGAATGAAGTCAAGAGTTAGTCCTGGTCTGAAGGTTGTGAGTTCAAAACCTGAGCATCACTGAATGTTTGCACCTTTTTGTAATAGTGAACGTACAACCTCAAATGTAAATAAATTTGGATTTAAAGGACGTGTACTTCTAGCTCTTTCTCGTACATCACATGACGCATATTCAAATTCATATTTTTCCTCCGTGAAAATAAATGTAAATATAATGAAAGTTCAAACAGTCTTTGAGTAGTGAAATTTATCCTGGCATATCCTGATCTGATCGAATGCGGCGTTTAATCTGACCTGTTAATCTGCGTACACGCCTAATAGGCCAAATGTACGATCCACTGATTTTAAATTCTGCTTTCGTTAAAAGGTACACACACATGCTTCGACTAGACTGGATGTCTAAATCATGAGCACTTAAAAAGTGGTTTGGCATGGTGAACGATACCGACGCTGTGCTTCGGTGCAGAAACGCTCGACTGGGCAACTCTGGTCGAGGGGTAATCAGAGCAGGCATGTAGACCGTGTTCTCAGCTCATACCGCTCAGCCTACGTCGTCTCCGTAATAACGGCTCTGCCTGCCAAGCAGCACCACGGGCACATAGCACCCACACCCCCACTTTTCCCTTCCCCACTCTTGCTCTCCCAATATTTGCCCTGCGAGATTCGGGTTTTATTTTCAGCTCCGTAACATTTTAATTAGAGCCTGCATCAGCCGGGGCCTGGCCGCATTACTGAGGTGATTTATACATCTGTCTATCCGAACGACATTCTCGGATGCGCGGCGTACAGTACGTCGAAACCTTAAATTACAGCACCGCGTGTGTGCTCGCTCTGATACCCAGCCATGGCGTGTAATCTGCGAACCCTACCGTGCTTTTATGCGCTGGAGGGTTTCGCCGCAGCTGTGCAATTAAGAGAGAGCAGCATTACATAGTTTGAGAGTGCGAGGCATCATTAGCTGTCATTTCAACCCAATAAAACTGGCACAGTCAGGCGAAGATAATCATCTGTATCCAAAAACAGAGGCAAGAGCCAAGAGACGAGCGTCTCCAAGGCAACTGCAGATTGAAGTTATGTAAGATTGTTAAACATCTTTGCATATCACAGCGTAAAACGATGGCAGCCGTTTCAGGTAAGGATAACACTTAAGAGTTATGCTGTTAAAGGAAGATAATTAGTGACGCCATCTCATATTAGACGTTACAGCGAAGCCGCAAAGCATAAAAGGAATGGCTTTACTGCTGACTGTTACAAAGCACCGATACTGGAGACTCCTTCCATAAATGTTCAAATAAAATCTCCTCACATGTTCGGCCTGTCATCATGTGATCATGCGTCCGTGGCGCGTCCAAGAGTTTTTGGCGGGAGGGATGATGTTACTGTGTCTGCTGTCAATCAGAACAACGCTAACCAATCACAGGCGTGTGTGAGCTCATGCGTACAAAAGAGGTCTGTCAGCGGCTTCTCCGAATTCGTGCAGCTGCCCTGTGACGTAGCATGAGCAGAAGTTTGTAAAGCTGGCGATAGGAGAGAACTAGCACTTGAGAAACGGTAATGGAGATGGAGCTGTACACACACATTTCCTTTTCCGATACCGATACTAAAACCTTGAATATGAGCTGATAGTGATACCCATCGGTTTTTTCCTGATAAGCGTTTTTCTACTAAGCTAAGCCTTGCTAAACGTCTATACATTTCCAGTTGCAAAATGAAATTTCCCATTGACCTTGTCCTTGTCCAATTCCAGTCTTTGCCATTTGTTCCAGGATCTGATATCCAATATGTTTTCTCCAATACCCGATCCAACATTTTTTGCAGGTGTCGGCTCAGTACTGATCCTGAGTATCGGATCTCTAAATTGCCAGTGATCAAATTGGGTGAAAATGGTGGGAAATGAGCTGTATGCAACTATTAGTTGAATGTCAAGACCAATAAGACTCAGGCTCTTTTGCATTCCTAAAGTGCCTCTGGCAAAGATGGATTAGTTGCATGTTTATATATATATATATATATATATATATATATATATATATATATATATATATATATATATAAAAGTTCAGTATGTCCAATAATAACTCTGAGAAAGAGAATTTTGGTGTCATTGGCATTTTTTGGATTTCTAATACACTCTACTGGCTGTTAACCAGCTCTCAAGGATTAGTCTGGTTCGTTTGCTCGATGAAACATGGTCAGTGTTCTAGATTTGCTCGTAAAAGTGTATGGAATTGTAAAACGCATCACCTTAAGTGCTGTTGCGAGCAATGCGAGAACTATATCAGGGTTAGAAACTTGGCCGTGACATGTTTATCCAGCATAGGTACATCAGGTGAACAAAAGGATGATGTAAGAGTTGTGTATTGGATCAGTTTTCTGGTAAAAACGCCACCAGTTACAGTATTAGGTCAGACGTTTTGTTTCTCTGGAGACAAAACATTTTGCCTGAAGGATTGTGTCCGTTTTGTTTGTAAGAAGAAGCTGTCCTGTTTCTCACCGGTTTAAGGAAGAAATCATTGTTTGGCCTTAAAAATATGCACATTCTGACTCGTTTGACTATCATTCCCTCTGTTTAAGCCAACGGTGCTTGATTATGTAAGGAATAAAACACAACGAGGCATGCCTTTACGGGAAAATATAGTCACCGGGTGACCGTGTTAGGAGGCCATTAGTCAGAGAAGCAAATGAGAGGCTAAGAGTTTGAGAGAGCCATGGCCCAGATAGTGGAAGCTGTTCACAGGACAAGGACAACCATAGCCTGGATAGTCCACAAAACTGAACTTTATGGAAAAGTGGCAAGTGGTCTCTGATGAGACCAAAATAGAGCTTTTTAGCCTTGGTATGAAGCGCTATATTGGTCAGAAACCAAGCACTGCTCATCACCCTAAGAAAACCATGCTGACCATGAAGCATGGTGGTGGGAGCATCATGCTGTAGGGATGTGGGGGATCTAGGCAAGGTTGAGAGCAGGATGGAGAGCAATCCTAAAGGAAAAACTGTTCCAGTCTTCATGAGACTTGAGAATGGGGTGGAGGTTCACCATCCAACAGGACAACAACCATAAGTGTACAGTTAAAGCTACACTGGAGAGGTTCAAAAACAAGAACCTGACTGTGTTAGAATGGTGGATTCAAAATGCTGCAGAACTAAAAGTCCAAGGGGTGGAACCAGATATGATCTAGCTCCTCCTATAAGCACAACCCTAACCCCTAACCCTTACCCCTAATCCCTAAACTGTGAGATGCTGTACAGCAAGAAACCCACTTGCCCAGCCAACTTTTCGGTTCAGCTCCTGCCAGGGACGAGGAGGGGGATGAGGTCCGACCACACCCCCCTGGACTTTTGGTTCCGTGTTCACTTATCCAGCCTGAAACACACTGAGATGTCTCCACCCCCTGGACTTTTGGTTTTGCAGTGAGGCGTACTTGAGTTTGTTAGAAAACCTATAGATTGTGATACACGTCTGGTATCCTAGAAACGCCTTCAGGTATCGTGATATGATATTTTTTTTACCTGTCGAAGTGCCAAATATCAGAATGTTGACTGCCTCCTCCTTTGCAGATAAAACACAGGGAATCTTACTTGCACTGACATGATCTCTAAGCTATCGCCATGTGTATGTTTTTGCTGCTGCAGGTTCGAGGGAACAGAGGTGACGTTCTGTACATACTGGACGCCAGCAACCCTCGACACGCTAACTGGCTGCGCTTCGTGCACCAAGCGCCGTCTCAGGAGCAGAAGAACCTGGCTGCCATCCAGGTACCCGAACACGGTCGTCGTCTCCGCTCAAAACACCAATCGAACCCTCCACGTTGTTAGTGTGTGTGTTAGTGTTTTGTTTCAGGTTTCAGAGGAGGGTGAAAGATTCCTGAGAAAATGCAAGCAGACAGCAAAACAGAGTAAAAACAACAAGAGAGAGTGTGTGTTTGTTATGTCTGTTGTAGAAGTGCGATTGTGCTGTGTGTGTGTGTGTGTGTGTGTGTGTGTGTGAGTGTGTATGTGTGTGGTGATGCTTTGAAGGTGGCTAAGATAAGAAGGTGTAATGATGCTTGGCCTAAGATAAGGAAAAAATGACAGACACACACACACACACACACACACAAACATGCAGATATACACAAAGTCAGCCACCATCGTTTTTCTCACGCTCTCTGTTTTTCTCCCTCTTCATTTTCTCCTTCATCTTTGTCATCTGTCTAAATGAAATAGTTCAGGGTACTCTCACACACACACACACACACACACAACATTCTTACTCAGTCACTTCCAGCACATGATCTTTTCAAATTAGAGCTGAGTGATGATTTACAAGGTTTACATTAATTAGTCTTTTTATGCATGAATTTACACACACTCGGAGCACGAGTAGGATACGAAAATGTTTCCCGAATTTGCGGGAATTTCATGAACACCAAATTTCGTATCCAGCTTGATTAACGAGGCTCATTGGGGTTAGGGTTAGTGTTTAGTTCTCATAGTCGTAAACAAAAGGGCTTATAAAACTCAATCATTAAAAACAGATAAATAACATTACATTTTATCTAATTGCGATTTTAATAAAACCAGGAAGTGAATACGGTAGACTGGGTTTTTTCCTCGATTATTCTTAATAGTGCACCTGTGCTGTGATCATAATAGGTTCCTTGGAAATTCTTTTCACTCTGAAAGGGGTCTCTGGATGCAAAACAGTTGAGAAACCCTGGTATAGATAAAATGCTTGAGAACCCCTGCTGAACATTAAAGAGCCTCCACCATATTTAACCGTGGGCTTGAGGTACTTTTCCATACGGCTACCTCTCTGTGTGTGCCAAAACCACCTCTGGTGTTTATTGCCAAAAAGTTATATTTTGGTTTCATCTGATCATAGAACCCGATCCCATTTGAAGTTCCAGTAGTGTCTGGCAAGCTGAAGACGCTTGAGTTTGTTTTTGGATGAGAGTAGATGTTTTTTTCTGGAAACCCTTCCAAACAGCTTGTGCTGATGTAGGTGATTTCGGATTGTAGTTTTGGAGACTTTCTGACCCAAAGATACAACTAACTTCTGCAATTCTCAAGCTGTGATCCCTGGAGATTTTTTGGCCACTTGAACCATCCTTTTCACAGTGCGTTAAGACAATATAGACACACGTCCAATTCCAGGTTGATTCATAACATTTCCAGTTGACTGGAGCTTCTTAATTATTGCCCTGATGGTGGAAATGGGCATTTTCAATGCTTGTGCTATTTTCTTATAGACACTTCCCATTTTTGTGAAGCTCAACAACCTTTTGCTGCACATCACAGCTATATTCCTTGCTCTTACCCATTGTGATGAATGACTAAGGGAATTTGGTCTATGCGTTACCTCATATCTACACATCTATACCCCTGTGAAACAGGAAGTCATGGTTGAACAATTTCCTGTTCCTAGTCACCCAGGTGTACTAAAAAAAAAAGAGAAGTAAAATATCAATGGGAATATACTTCACATATATTTTTCTCATATGAATTCATATGGGTGCCAATAATTGTTGCACACCTACATTTAACAAAGATATATATATAGGTCTTGGGTTTGACCCGTGACAAGGGGAAGGTTTGATAACAGAAAATTTGGAGTTTTCCAGTGTTTGACCTGTGACCTTAATCAGGAAGAGTGGATAAACTGCTTTCCTTCTTTCACCCCTCCATCTTTCACTGTGTGTGTGTGTGTGTGTGTATGTGTGTGTGTGTTCATGCGCATGTCTTTTATTAGCGATTTGATTAGCTATTCCTCTTCTTGTCATTCTGTCTGCACAGCATCACTCCATGTATGACAAGTATAACCTGAATCACAAAAACACATGTCTAAGATATTGATTATAATTAGGGTCTCACTTAGTCTTCTGTGTGTGTGTGTGTGTGTGTGTGTGTGTGTGTGATTATGTTCATGTTTGTTTTAATATCTTGAGTGAATAGTGTGGTTAGTGGGTTAGCAGTAGGATGAGGTACCGGCTGTTTAAACCGTATAGAAGCCTGACCTGAAGCTCTGCTTTCTTCTGTTAAGTGTAAATATCTCCATCAGGAGATACATCACCTCACTTTCTTACCTCGGTGTACCATGACACGAGCGTTTGCATTGTCCGACAGGACGGGGAGAATATCTTTTACCTCGCCGTGGACGACATCGAGACGGACACAGAGCTCCTCATCGGCTACCTGGACAGCGACATGGAGGAGGAAGAGGAGGACGAGATCGTCAAAGAGGAAGAAGAAGAAAACAAAGAGGCCAAGAGCGTCGGCACTCAGCCAGGTTTGTGTTGAGCCGAGACGGAGCAGCTACCCCGCTTCTGTTGCTGGTTCTTAAAGCGGGGTCGGGAGACCTCAAGGTGGCAGAGCCAGGGTGTTGTTAAAGTGGTGGCAATCACGACCGCTCAGTTCTTATAGTTATTACTTGGTTTTAGCTGCTCATTTATGGCTCCAATAAACAGGCAAAAATACTGCACACTTTAAAACAACAAAACAAAACACTTTTAGTAGTTTTTTTTTCTTCTTGTATTGGATTTTCTTCTAAAATACATCTGTGATGAGAGGGTCTGTGTATTTTTATTTACTCTTAAAGGGATCCTTGCTGTTTGAAAGGTTTTAGAACTTGCTCTAGACTAATCAGTATGGATATTTGTGTGTGTGTGTGTATAGAGTCAGTGATGAAGCAGGAAGATCACCAGTGTCTGCTGTGTGAGAGCAGTTTTCCCAGTGAGGAGGTTCTGGCTGAACATCTGCAGAGTTTACACCAGCGAGCCAGCGCCGAGGACAAAGAGTTCAAGTGCCGCAACTGTGGCAAAGAGTTCCCCGTCAAACAGGCACTGCAGCGCCAGTCAGTCCACACACACACACACACACACACACACACACACACACACTGGCACAACAATGATAAAAACGATCTCAATATATTTACAGTAATATGAAATTGTTTATATTGAGTGATTCAGAAATGTGTGTGTGTGTGTGTGTGCTTGCTTATGTGATTTATAGCGTTCTCCACTGCACTGAGAGTTCTGTTTCAGCTGGAGATGCTTCCCGAGTTCACCAGTGTGCTCTCTGTCACTGCTCCTTCAGCTCTGAGTCCAGGTACTGCGCCCACAAATACACACACACACACACACACACACACACACACACACTTACAGACTTACACACTTACACACATGCACGGAATTACCGTCTTTTACCTAAACACACAAGTGTTTGTGTGTAGCTTTGAACAACACAAGGAAGCCTGTAAAGGAGAAGCCAGGTTTATCTGTAAGGCCGAGAGCTGCGGGAAGAGATTCAAGAGCAAAGACGCGCTGAAGAAGCACAAAAGCAACGTCCACACAGGTACAACACACACACATAAACACACACACACACATTCACGTACACCATTAACAGTTTAGCTTATAAAAAGTCGTAGTCATAATTATCACTGCAACAAAATGGCTTCAATTATTATTATTATTATTATTATTATTATTATTATTATTGAACAGCGTATAAAATAGCACGTGATCCACACACATTCTATTATCAGCGTTTGTGTTGTACTCAGCTCAACTCTGAATACGGTGAAAATCTCTTTTTTTACGATTTCCAAGGTGACTCGAGCAGCATTAGGACACCCACACACAGCGTCGTGTCCGAGCGTTTTTATTTCTCACTGGACAGAAACAAAGCTACGGCTTCAGTATTAAAATTCACGTCGAGCGTGGATCTGTAATGGAACAAAAAAAAATTTGAGAAATGAGATACCTCTTTTTTTTCCCCCTGGTCCAATCTGGTCAATCCCTCACTCTTTTTCTCTTTTTCTTTTCTTTTTTTTTCTGAGTTGGATTTCTTCCCCTTCTTCTCATATATCTGTTTAAACGGCGAAACAGAGCCATTTCTAACACTGGCGTGAATCAACACGTTACCTGATATCACCATTTAGGATATTTCTTCAAAAAAATGTAAACAAACTGCGGAACCAATTTAAACAAATCTCTTCGTTGGACTACTGTCAGTGAGTATCTTTGGCTCTAGCGAGGACCACACACACACACACACATATGTATGTATTTGGATCCTGGATCCAAAGCATTTACAAGTCAAATAAATAAAAACATTGTTATTGAAGATGCTGGCTCTTTAGCTCAAGGAGAAAAAAACAGCTGCTGATCAACCTTTGACCTTTTGTGCAACGTTCTCCGTCTTTCAGCTGACCTAGCCGGCCTCGTTTGATTCATCAGGCAAACTTTCTGTTATCGTAACGTTGTTCCAGCCAGCCGTGCTATTGTCTGCCTCGAAGAATCATCTTTTCACCTTGCCGCCGATTTCATTGCGCGCGTGTGTGTGCGTTTTCTCTGCAGGCAGCACTCGCAGGAAGCTCATATGCACCATCTGCAACAGAAAATGCTCGTCTTCAGTCAACCTGCAGGAGCACCGCAAGGTCAGCCACGTCTCCTCCCCCTCCTCTCTCGTCGCTCTGTTCACCTCTTCTTCTGTTCCCTGTATCACTTCCTGCGCTCGTCTCATCTCATCTCTGCCTGGCTCTTCATCCGTCTTAATCCTCGCCTCATCCATCCATCCATCCATCCCTCTATCCATCCATCTATCCATCTATCTATCTCTCTTGTTGTTGTTCTTTTTTTTTCTTTCTTTTCTTTTCTTTGTCAGCTTCACGATTCTCAACGTTTCACATTCCAGCTTTCCAAATATATTCATCCCTCGCAGCGTCTCTACCAGACTTTCACATCGGCCCTCGCCCTCACCCGTCCGTCCTCTCCGTAGGAGGTGAGGTTTACGTCGACGCTCGAACGAACTTTTTTTTTTTTTCCCCGAAAAGGCCGTCTTCTGTTTCACCGTCCCGTCCCTAAGGCTCTCGTGAAATCTAAGAGTCGGAGAGAGAGAGCAGAGTATCAGCCGTTAGCCCTGGCGTCAGGATTCCTCCCGACGAGAGGAGGAAAAAAAAGCTACACAACGAACAGTATAAAGCCCAAGACTTAAGAGTTCCGGAGTCTGACGAGAATCCGATTTAAAACACGGCGCAGGATCTTAATAGATTAAGTATCGCAGGCAAAGAAGAAGGCATCGTGGGTAATGTAGGACATGTTGTTAAAAGCCATCAAAAATAAAGTCAACTCTGAATTTTCGGTGTTAATTATGAAGATGAATATTCCGGGTGGAGTATTTTCCCTTTAATTAACCATGATGGACACGCCGATATTTATACTTGGTACAGCGAAAGATTAACATTAGCCATCAATTTCGCTAGCGAGTGCATTGTAACGAAATACAATCCGTACTCATTTATTTTACTCATTTACCGCCTTCTGCCCCAGCAACCCCTACCACGAGGTCTGTCTGCACTTCTCAGGACAGATTCACTCCCCTTTACGGCCGTCCCAATTCCGCCAAGTGCCGAATGACTTCGCCACATGCTTGCTGCGCTGAAACAGATGTGATCGTGGCCTAGCTTTTTTTTTTTTGGTCTTCTCATCTCTTCCATAGCTCGCCGACCCTAAATGACCAGGTCCTGTCTGGAGCTTTAGGACCCAGGGGAGAATTAACGCTCTCTAACCTTCGTGGATGACACGGACGTAACTCAGCCGATATTAGTGTCGTTCCCGCTCGGAAACCTTCCGTAAAATGAGAAATGTGGCTTTTGGAAAAGGAAAGACTTCTTTTTGGGACGTGCTGTGGATTTGTCCACAAAATCCTTATTTCATTTCAGTCTCCGCAATGTTTAACAGCCTCTATTTGGTTCACGGAAGCGAGTTTAAGCTCGAGTGAGGGCCCGGGCGCGCCGTCTTTTAACCCGGTCCGACGGGGTTTTAGAAGTTAGAGATTAGAAAAGCGCAGAACTCAATCAGAACGTTAAACGAGACGCTAGGGCTAACGTTTAACTCTATCCTCGTAAAGCCATTTCTTCTTTTCAGGATTCGGCACAAAGCCGTCATTTCATCGTCAAGCCTCGACGTGCTTTCGGCGCGCCGCAGAAAGATACGAGGCTCAGCGCTCGAGCGTGTAAATGACATCAATTGTGAATCCACTTCAGCGTTATCTCATGCCCAGTGAACATTCGGCGACGTGAAAGCAGACGAGGTTTCGACACGTTTCTCGTCAAAGGCTGCTGCAGAACAGCGGAATAGTCTCGTGTGCTCCAAATCCTCAACGACGAAAAGCTAGAAGTTGGGAGAAAGAGTATTATAAAATCTTGCGTTTGTTGTTTTATCGAGTTACGGACTCTTAACGACTCACCCCCCCCCCCCCCATATGATTCAAACTCTAAATGTGCCGAGAGTTTGAAGAGCAAGCTGAATCACATCATCGTTATACAGATGTTATTGTTCTCTGAATGTGAGTCTCGAAGGACGTGGAGTGTCTCTGAAAGCCATTTCACTGTCCAGTTAAAGCGTCTGTTTGAACTTGATCTTGAACTCGTTCGCTTTTTTACTACTGAGAAAACGTCACCTTCGTGCAGTATATCACGATCATATTTATCCATTGCGTGAATTTGTGTGGTCTGTGCATGCGTGCATTCGTTCTGTTGAAATCCTTCAGCGGAGACACGTCGATCGGGGGTTATTGTATCGGGCGGGGCAGCTGTTTCAACCTCCGAGTTTGAATTATTTTCCTGGCTGTGGAAAAGCGCCCGAGTGTGGCTCGGAGACGCGTTTTAAACGCCTCCGTGTCCTCCTCGGAGTCGGTCTGAGGTGGTACGCTACAGAACGTTACCTGAGGGGAGCTGGAAAACGACCGAGCCTGCAATTAAAATGCCTTGTACGTGCGCCGGGAATTACAGAGTCGGTTTAGTCATGTGTATTTTGGCAGGGTGAAATAGCTTTGTCAAGCCCTTAGGTGCTGGAATATTGTATGCGTAAGATGTTTTGGAAACTTTTAGCACCAAATGAAAAGTCTGCACGGTAAGAACCCCCCCCCCCCCCCCCCAAAAAAAAAAGTTCTCTTATCGCCACAGTTTGGTCTTGCCAATTCCTGCCCACTAGCAACTCATCTGTACGACACGACAGCTGCTATCCGGGGAGGGTGGGGGCGAACACGTGCTTCCTCCGAGACACTTGAAGCCAACCTCCACGTCTTTTCAAACTGCTCCAGTAAACACTCGGAGGAAAGCGCTATCCGCCGTCTTCCGCATACGCGAGTTCGCAGATGGCCAGGATTTCTCTACTGAAATCAAAACGGCCGTGTCGCAGAAGAGCAACGATTTCTCTCCTCATCATGCGCCGTCACCCAGAGAAGGACGGGCTTTCTTTTAAATCTGGTTCCTCTCAAGGTCTCTTCCTCACGGCGTCTCACAGAGTTCTTCAGCTTTTTTGATCGCTGTAAAGCTGCTTTGTGACAACATCCGTCGTTAAAGGCGCTACGGAGATAAAAATCGAATCGGACGGCTAGGGTCACAGTTTGAAAAGTTGCAGAGAAAAAAGAAAAACACGACGTATTCAAAAATAACGTGTGAATAAATGACGTGCTCGTTTTCTGTTCCACCTTCAGGTCCATGAGATATTCGACTGCTCTGCCTGCGACAAGAAGTTCATCTCAACCAATCAGCTGAAGCGCCATATGATCACACATTCCGGTACGTTCAAACAAAACTGGAGAGGAAAGAATCCACTGGGAAACCATCTACACTGCTGACTACACTGCTGAAATGCATGTGTGTGTGTGTGTGTGTATGTCTGTGTGTGTGTGTTTGGCCACCAGAGAAGCGACCCTACATTTGTGAGATCTGCAACCGCAGCTTCAAGCGCTTGGACCAGGTGACGGCTCATAAAATCATCCACAGCGAGGACAAACCGTACAAGTGCAAGCTGTGCTGGAAAGAGTTCGCTCATCGTAATGTCTACAAGAACCACAAGAAGGTGTGTGTGTGTGTTTGTGTGTGTGTGTGTGTGTGTGTGTGTCTGTCCCGGGTGACCATCCAAGGTGTATTCCCTCCTCATGCCCAGAAGTCCCTGGATAAACTCTGGCTCCACCATGACCCTGACCCGGATAAAGAGCTTACTGAAGATGATGAATGAATGAATCACTAAAGCTGTCACCCATATTACATGATCACCTAAGCACAATTAGTTGAGCTGATTGGGGTTAATCATTCGATTCCAATATTGTGCAAAAGTCTTGGCACCCTATATATACCCTCACTGGAGCCGGTATCACGCAAGAACATTAGGTTGAAGTTCAAGGCCAGAATTGAACATTACTGAGATGCTCTGTTTTTGGCCACCTCCCGAATCTGTAGTTATGTCTGATGTTCCGGTATGAAATCCTCACTACGCAAACATAACACCGCTCCAAGACAGGCTGAGGGAGAGGAAGATGAGAGAGGAATTAAGACGGAGGCAGGGCAAAACAACCAGACGGACAGATTGTGGTTGAAATAAGGAGCCGTAAGCCTCTTATCTTAATGGAGATCATCAGCCCAATCAGCCACCGTGGAGCCCAAGCCACAGCCGCAGCCAAGCCCTGACCCCCTGCTGAGCCCCTATGACCTTCGACCTTTACTCCTGTGGATAGTGTCAACACCGAAACCGCACACAGCTCAGAGTTCAGACAAAGAGAGAGCGAGAGAAATAATGAGAGATATGTCTTAATCTATTCACAGTGCAATTATTATTATTATTATTATTATTATTGTTATTATTATTATTATGGGTTCAAGCACTTGAAATTATTTTTTCTCTCACATTCTTTCTCTCCTTCTTTCTCTATCTCTCTCTCTCTCTTTCTCTCTCTCTCTCTCTCTCTCCCTCCCTTCAGACGCACTCAGAGGAGAGGCCATTTCAGTGTGAGGAGTGTAAGGCTTTGTTCCGGACACCTTTCTCCCTCCAGCGCCATCTCCTCATCCACAACAGTAAGATACACATCATCATCATCATCATCAGCAGCTTCAGTTTGCCCTCTCAACAAGTCTGCACACTGAGTCCTCATGCTAACGTCAGCTTTCGGTCTCTCTCATCAGCAGGATAATGAAGGTCATTTGGTTTGATAATAATATAAGCACTAGACACCATCACTAAGCACATACCACATGCTAATACAGAACCGTGCTGATGTAATCCAACACTCACTTGAGTGCTAATGGATCAGTCGAGTGCTAATGTCACACCCAATGCTCACCACAGATTCAATATAGGGCGTGTTTAAACTGCAACTGCAGGAACCTTTCCAGGAACTCATGACCTGCGTCAGGAACTTCACAGCGCCGAACAATAACAAATCCATCGTTGCTGTGTGTATTGCTAGGTGACTCATACTGTAAGAAGTTCGACCTGCGTCGAACTTCTTACCCTTCTTTACTTAAGGATGGAGCTATAAACAGTAAAAAAAAAAAAAGTTTGTTGGTCAAACACCAGTGTCGCTGGAGTTTGACATTTTGAACAAAATACACTACGGCTGCGTCCCAAATTACATACTGCCATTCCAGGTACAATATCAAAAAGAGTACATTACGAGTACGCATGATAGCGTGTGGTTTGGCACATAGCCTAGCTAGCCAAAATCTCACTAGCATCTTCAGCAAAGTGATCTTCAGTATCAGCGTAGTGGTTGCCTGGCAACAATTCTTCTCTTTTCAAATGGATGTAAGTGGTAGCATCGGTTTTATCATACAATTTAATGTTTTTGGTTCAAACTGTATTCATTTAACCAACAGTATTGTTTTTCTGTCACTGATATTTGGAATAACTTGGCCATGTTGGTGCCCAGTAGAACCATTTTTGGGATTCAGGCGCAACAGTTTCAGTGTTTTTTTTTCCCCCAGTTTGTGAAAACACTGTTGCTAAGCAACTGGAAAATACAGATGCCCAAGTTAACAGTGTAGCTAGGTAGGTAGGTAATCAACATTTACCTCAGATTTGTAGGTAAATTATTAAGAAATGGCTTTGTATAACAAAACTCACAATTAGCATTGACCGCTAAAGGTACATCATGAAGGAAACGAGACAAAATGATCCGGAATATCAACATTTACCTCAGATGTGTTGGTAAATGGTTAGAAAAAGGCTTTACATGATGAAAATCACAACATAATTATACATAACATTTAATGCTAAAGGAACATGGATAGTGGAAACAAAAAGAAATTGTCAGGAATATTACCATTTTAATAAGATATATTGGAAAATTGTTAAGAAAATACATTTAACGATTAAAATCTCACTGTAATTACATTTAGCATTGACTGCTAAAGGTACAGTGATGGGAAAAACATGACAAAATGATCAGGAATATCAACATTTACCTCAGATATGTTTGTGAATTATTAAGAAAATACTTTTTATGATGAAAATCACACTGTAATTACACTTAGCATTGACTGCTAAAGGTACATTTATGGTGGAAACGAGACAAAATGATCAGGAATATCAAAATTTACCTCAGATATGTTGGCAACCTATTAAGAAAAGACTTTGTATGATTAAAATCATGCTGTGATTACACTTAGCATTGACCGCTAAAGGTACAGTGATAGTGGAAACAAGATAAATCCTCAGGAATATCAACATTTACCTCAGATTTATTGGTAAATGGTTAAGAAAAGACATTTTATGATGAAAATCACACTGTGATTACAATTAGCATTGACTGCTAAAGCTACAGTGATGGTGGAAACATGACAAAATTGTCAGGAATACCAACAGTTACCTCAGATGTACATCAGAAAATACTTTTTCTGAAGAAAAAGTTAGCATTGACTGCTGAATGAACTTCAACTCAAAGCTTGAAGAAAAGTAGGGAAATATGGACCATACTATTCAGACCCCACTTTGTCTTCCGTTTAAGTCATTCCCACCCCAATATGTGTGTGTGTGTGTTTGTGAGGGGAGCCGCTAGGATAATCCCCCCCCAAGGCCGGTCTAGACCGATGACACAGAGATTATAGAGCCACAGGCATTTCCTGCTGTCCTCCCCGGAGGCTGATGGCTGCGCCCCCGACCCTGCAGGACTCCACCAGCGATGGTCTTCTCCATCACACACACACACACACACACACACACACACAGGAGAGAGAGGGAGGGAGGGAAAGTAGGATGAGTATTTCATGACTGTAGCCAAGATCTGTGCTCTTTGAAAGTGTGTGTGTGTGTGTGTTTGTGTGTGTGTGTGTGTGTTCCCTCGGCAACATTTAAATTGTTGACACGATGAACAATGACGTCACTGATGTCATCTAGCACTAATGTATGACAATTTCCAATTCTAATAATCACCTCAAAATATTTGTGTTTAAATGAAAATGATTTATGCTAACATACATAGCATTTTATTTTGTGCACAGTTAAGAACACCTTTCCCTGTAGGACCTACAGTACTTACAGTACCTACAGTACAACTACCTACAGCAGTTGTTTTAAGAGAAACCAGTTTTATATTTCCTCTTCACTGGACTAGTTTTTTTTTCCAATTCGATTGATTTAAAAAAATATATATTTGTATAGCGCTTCTAGCAATCGACATCGTCATAAAGCAGCTCCACAGAAATCCGGACGTAGGTTTAGATTCCTGCTGAGCAAGCCAGAGGTGACAGTGGTGAGGGAAAAAAACTTCCTGATCCTTCTCGAGAACACGTGATGGGTTTTAGAAAGGAATTTTTCATAGGCTGCAATGCTTGGATAGGTTTTTAATTTATAAAAAATGTCAAAAAGCATGAACATTTGAGCGTCGTCCAAGACGTAACCATGACAACAGGAGTATAGTGGCATGTAGTTTGTAGAGGTGAGGAACGTTAAGTCTTATTAAAAAGGCGGTCGATTATTTTGAGGATTTTCAGTAATGTGTATAAAAGTCTCTGTTTAGATATGCGAGATAACACCCCCACCCCAAACATATAGCCTGGAAAATATGCTATATATTTTAGTTCTAAAGATTTAAAAACACATGCTGTTACTTGGATATTATATTACACACGCGTTTAAGGGCCTCTCGTTCATCCGGGTTCAGCGGCGCGAGTAACTGCCTGAGCGATTCCCTCTTTAGTCTTACTGATTAGTGAACTGGATCCTTGATGAAGAAAACGTTCCTTTTAAAAAGCGATGAGTGACACAAATAGCTGAGACCCCGCGCAACAGTAATAAGTGATTCAAGATGCTTTTTTCTTTCTGTTTTCACAAAAAAAAAGTCCCGCCGCACGATCCGGGGCTGTTTTGGAGTCTGGTCCAAACCCTAAAGAGTGTGATGAATGTAGGAAACACTTTCACATAGAACAGATTGCGATCGCGGCGTTTCTTTCTGTGGTAGCGGTTAAGAGACCGCGCCAGCAACCCGAAGGTTGTGGGGTCAAATCTCGGGAGTCCTCAAACAAGAGCTTTAACGTTCAGCTTTTGCACAGTTTGAGCGGTGTGAAAAGATGCGGAGTAGATTCGGGAGCGGGGTTTGAGATGGTGTGTTCGTTTCTGAAGAGATAATCCCAGTTAGAGGTTCTAAAAGGTTCTGGCAAATAAATAAACGCACAAGTTGTGTCGTATTGTCTTCGGTCTTATTTAAAACTGACGGTCTTTCCATATCCTCAATGCTCAATGCTGTTACAGGCTGCTCCTAGAAGCACTATATGGGGAAAAGAGCCAGGCTCTGGAATAGTATTTGCTGCATTTTTTTTTTTTTATTGTTTGTAACCCAAAGCAGAGTTTTAGCAGACATGCAGACGTGTTTTTTTTTTTTTTTTCCACTGTCCATATTTTCATGGAACGTTTCCATTATTTTGTGGTGTTCTATAAAATCGAGGCGAGGGAGAGGCAGGCTTTTGAAGGGGAGCCCTTTAAGCCAATGTGGCTTCACGAAAGAATTGCACAGACCCTTTACTTCAGTCTTATTTGTCGGCCGCCTCGTTTTTTTCTTTCTCGTTCCTTCCTCACCGCCCTTCACCGTAGACATGAGTGCAGACGCCCGTGTCCTTCAGCGTGAAAAAAAAAAATAGCTCGGGGAGAATAATAGAACAATTTCCAAAGCTAGACAGACACTTTGGGCGGCAAAGTGGCTCCCACAAAGCCGTCGGGACGCGAAAATGGCAGTGGCGCTTGAAAGAAGCTTTCACGAGGAGGACAAAAGCAGCCTCGCACGCTTTGTGCGGGAAGGAGAGGGAAATGTTCTGCCTCGGCGGACGTCTCACGTCGCGTCTGTTCTTTCCGTCCAGGTGAGAGGACGTTCAAGTGCGACCAGTGCGACGCCACGTTTAAGCGCAAGGACACGCTGAACGTACACATACAGGTGGTACATGACGGACACAAGAAGTACAAGTGTGACCTGTGCGAGAAAGCCTTCGTCACGCCGTCCGTGCTCAAGAGCCACAAGAAGGTACCGTATGTCCCAAATTCCGTGAATATGCACTTTCACTTTATCTGCAGGCTTCGTAAGGACTTAATACTGCATAAGATGATCTGAGGAGAGAGAAAACAGACTTCTTATACCACAGCTCTGTTGAATTCTTCATTCCGATTGGTCAGATGGTGTTGAGTAGCTTCCAATAACAGCAGCTCTGACACTACCTCCAGCATGTTTAGATTAATACACACGTTATTGTTTCTATAGTAACAGCTAATTTGCAGGGATTTGTACAGCGGACGTGAAACATGATCACAGTCGGATTGTATAAACTGTCGTTGTTATCAGAGGCGCACATACAGTCATCGATACATTCATTTAACATTTAAGGAAGGAGTCTCCAGTGTCGGCCATTTTGTAACGGTAAGTTTACCGAAACAGGAAATTCTTCAGGACAGGGGAATTCCAGTAACATGACAAGCTGCGTTTTTTTTCCCCCTCTTAGTAACCAGATGCTGGTGAAGGATTGATTGTTTATAGCTACATTAACATAAATGATAACAGGAGCTAACTTGTTCCTCAGATGCCCCACAAGATTAATTGTAGCTATAAGTGGCTTATAAAAAAAACACGCCATTCATTAATACTGACATTTTGGAAAATTTGTTGTGGTTTAAAAGGAACATCAGGCGTTGTTGTTGTTGTTGTTTTTGTTGTTGTGGTTTTCCCCCTATAACATCACATCTACAAGTGTTTTAATAGATGTGTAACACTCTCATTAGCATTGACTAACAGCATTTATAGAGCATGTGTCAGTTTTTCCAATATTACATCAGATGTTTTATAAAGGGGAAAAAAAATAAGAATGAACGTGTTCATATACAGTGCCCTCCACTAATATTGGCACCCTTGGTAAATATGAGCAAAGAAGGCTGTGAACAATTGTCTTTATTTATTGTTCAACGTTTTGATCTTCTGTTCTAAAAATTCACAAAAATACTCAGCTCTCATGGATCTCAAACAATTGCCAACACAACACGGGTTTATCCAAAGAAATTATTAGCACACCTATGAATTCCTATGAGAAAAATATATTTGAAGTACACCTGGGTGACTACGAACAGGAAATTGTTCAACCATGACTTCCTGTTTCACAGAGGTATAAATATGAGGTAACACATGAGGTTAGTCTTGGTTCCAGAACTTTTGTAGCTCATCTCTGTATGTCTAGTTGTCAGTCCACCAGGACATTCCAAATTGCTGTATTTTCTCAGCTTCGAAATGGCTTGCTTTTCTCCAATAGACAGCTCTCTAATCTTCATGTTGGTTTATCCTTTTTAACAATAAATACAGTCCTCACAGGCAACACCTAAGGGCTCGGACCAAGAGTAGACATTCGGAGCTATTCATTCTTTAAACAGTCAATCTAACAGGGCTCACCCAGGCAGCAAGAAACACTCGTCAGACACGCGTTCCTATATTTTTGATCGCTTGATAAAATGGGTTAGTACAAACAAAAGGTGCCATGTTCTAAGTTGTTTAACATGCCTAGATGTAAGTATGAGGAAATGGATGCTGAAATTCTGATCCGTCGTCTCATATTCATGTTTTGATTTCAAAACCAAGTGCCTTCAATATATAGCGGCGGGGCCTTGCTGTTCCAGTACTTTCCAAAGGGACCATATAGTATATTACATTAGCATTACCCCATCACAAAGAGTTTATTTCTCCTGCTCTTGAAGCACTGGATGGTTTTTCTTTGATTTTGTCCTGACTGTTTCTGATTTTTTTAAATCTTGGTCTAGAGCAACTGTCATTTATTTTAATTTTTTCATTTAAGCCTGTGTTTAATATACCCTCTCGCACTGAGCGAATTCCGACAGCAGGTCTGGCAGCCGGGATTCCTGTTGTTTCCCCGTCAGCCGAAATCGGACCAAAAGGCACCCTCACATCACCGCCGTAGAGCTTTCAAAGCCTCTGAGCGAACACGGAGATTAAAAGCACCCAGCTCTGACAGCTTGTGATCAGATTTGAGATCAGTTGGAAATGAAACCCTTGGAAGATTCTGTTAGAGTGCTGTGGTGTGGGGCGGTGTAGCGAGGCAGCAGGATGAAGGATAGGATTCACCGAAGAGGGAATTCTGGGTAGAAGCTAGAACCGAGTTTGGAAGAAGCTGTGAATAGAAAAGAATTGCTTATGAATCGAGTCACCAGTTAAGTATAACAGAGATTTATTCATACATACTGTATGCAATGTTTGATTTTCGGATACACAAAAGTTTGCACAGCCTAAAGACAAGATGACTCACGGTGTATTTAATCCCCCCCAAAAAAGCAGCAGAAATGGTTAAACAGTATATGGTAAGATATATTATTATTGAGAAACACTTCCTGACTGAGTTTCCTGAGTGTCTAATAAATATTCTAGTAAGCTCACCTTTGCCTTTATAAACACTCTGTCGTGTTGTTGTTCATAGGAAAACAATCAACGAAGTGAAGTCGTAAACCCCGAAACTGATTATGTAAATTTTTTCAAATTGATTTAAGAACAACTTTTTGTCCAATAATAGTTATGTTTAACATTGCGGAATGTCTGCAAAAACTTACCGACCGTCACAAATCGCTGACACCGGAGACTCCTTCCATAAACTTCAAATAAAACCTCCTTCGGCATCTCAACGAGTATACGTTTTTACTTTGCTAAATAACGGTGCGTTTTTAAATTTGTTTGCTATCAGCTTTAGATTATGTAACGCGACTGCCATGCAACTCGTTCCTATAGAAACAGTAACGTAGTTGAACGTGTCGTTATTCGCTTTTCTGCCAGACCAATTAACAGAGCCGCTAGTGTAGAAAATTAATCAACACCTTCTGACCAATCAGAATCGAGAACTCGCCAGCGTTGGAGTTGGAACGGTCAATTTGAGAATCCGCTAGTCATTAAGTCCACATCTTTCCATCATACCCCTGATAAAACCATCTCGAGCACCTCACACACACACGCACACTCGCACACCCAAACACGCTACGTCTAGCAGATTTGTACATGAAGTGTTGTTTACGACACCGAGAGAAGCCGAGCCGTTTAGCCCGACTACTTCAAACCGTCAATAACACACACGCAGCGTCTCATGCGCGCTCTCGCTGTGTGTGGGTGCGATCTCGTAATAAAAGGCTACACGTTTGACCAATGACGCACCAATGAGAAACAAAGATTACCGAAGACCATGTTGTCGGATAAATAAGAAAGAGAAGGAAAACATATCAACTGGCTTAGGTCCGAGGACGGAGATATTCCGAGGCGATGTACAGCTTGCGTTCGTGTTTCTGTACCAGTGAGAACGGGCCGAGGGAGTGAACGAGGGACATGTTGGAGATGTGAAAAAAGGAAGAGGAGATACGGAGTGGCAGCGGAGATATGTGGATAATGTGGAGGAGCAATCAGCGATTTATTAGTTAGTTTTACAGTACAGTACATGGGGCATGCAAAAGCTGCCTAGTCTACATAATACACACTCCATTTTCTAGAACGATCCACAACTAGTCGTCTCAGATGTTCCTCTCGTGTCTGTTTTTTTTTTTTTATCTCTTAGACTCACACTGGAGAGAAGGAGAAGATCTGTCCTTACTGCGGTCAGAAGTTCGCCAGCAACGGGACCCTGAGAGTGCACATTCGCAGCCATACAGGTCAACACACACACACACACACACACACACACACAGAGCCATGTTGAGTCTCAGAAACCTCAACTGTAGCTTAAAATTCCATCGCAACCTCCTTGTCACCAGAGTTACCCCGGTCTTTATTTCATCTTATTTCATTTACTGAGAATAATAAATCTAATCTAGAACGCAAGCTCGGCTCGTTAGTCAGACAGGACTGCCGAGGGTGTCGTCAGTTATAGAGCGTCTGTCTATAGAATCTTTTTTTTTTTCCTTCAGATGAGCACAAAAGGAATTCTGGTCAGCTCTTTTCAATAAATAATAATAATAATAATAATAATAATAATAAAAAGCGTATTTGGTTCTGATAATGAAATGAAACCAGCTCTTGTAATGGAAATAACTGAAAGTTTGTCTTGTTTCTGGGTGCACTAATATAGGTAAATCTCGCAGAGCGTGCATAATCAAACGAACGTAGTTGTCAGGATTTGCATGTGGAAGTACGGCTCCCCCATAGGGACACACACAGAGCGCTGCTGTCCTGACAGGGCGTCCGTACAATGGAGATGCAGACATTCTTTCGTGCTGCCATAACAACATGCTTCAGCACAAGGCCACACACACACACACGCACGAACAAACACACACACACACACACACTTACACTTCCTTACCCGTTTTAAATCGTGGTTTGAAATTAAAAAATCATACATATCATCCACAAATCCTGCTTTCCTTCCCTGTTCCATTTTTTCCCACTCCCCCACCCCCCACCCCCAACTACCCCCCTTCATTTTCTTCTTTTGGTGTTTGGTGAGTCTTTAAACCCCCCTGGCGTTCTCAACTAAAGGTTTTCTACAAACCCCGCACTCTTCCCACAATCCCATTATGGACAAGCGTTCCAGCTGGATCTCTATCAGAGGTTTTAAGGACTGAAGAATGAGCTATAGACGGACGGATGGGTTCAGGGTAGGAGGGACGGTCGACAGCCAGGGCGAACGCACGGAAAGAACTCTTCGTTTTCTTCCTGGGACCGAGCTCTGTAATGATACGCCAGTAGGTTTTTAGGCTGAAAATGTAATTTGAGTTTTTAAAAAAATGGCTCATCACTAAGAAAGTAGCGATTTATCGGCGTTTATTATCGACTCGGTTCCCCTTCTTGTTTTTGTTTTCTATCTTTCACTCGTTTAGAAATCTCTCATCGCGTTTCCCCATGACAACACGTCTCCAAGCGTTTTACACATCATCCATTCGTAGTTGCATTTAATGTCGGGGAACGTCAGCGAAACATGTCAGTTCTTGTTATCGCTTACGTTACGTCAGCTATAAACACACCGAGGACTTTCCCTCTGACCGTTACAAAGCGCTGACACTTCATCGACGACGAGTCGTTACAAATATGCTACTATAGAAACGATAACATATTAGAACAGACACATGAATATAATGAGTCACCGCCTACTGACCAATCAGAATCGAGAATTTATCACAAATTAAAACGCAATAAAGCTCAGATTCAGAACCATTACATCCAGTGCCTGTGTTTGGTGTGTTGCTACTAAATAATCTTTTATTGTATACGCACCCTACGCAGACCATCTGCTCATTAAAAACACTCAGATTTTCCTCACTTCCTCAGCGTTTAGGTTGAGATTTAAAAACGGTTCGGAAGCCTGACCACCAGAGACTGATTACACGAGCGACATCAGACACATTCTGCGCATTTATTGGCCCGGAGGCTCTTTGTCTGTCCACACACTAACACAACACAGCTATTATTAACACTACAGCCTTTCCCTCCTCTCACACACTCGCACTCGCACACAGATGCACGTAAACACGCCCGCTATAAAAATGACGAACGACCACGGCGACAAGACGTTTGGATGCGTAGCAGATGCGTGGGAATGCGAACACGTTTTTCATTTTCATCAGTTAGTGTATCGAGCCTGGCCTAAGCCGCATTCGTAGAGATACACAAAGAGAGGGGAGTTGGAGAATGCGGCAGGAGGGGTGTGAGCGAAGGACGCACCTCAGGAGGAGAAAGGAGGTGAGGGAAAAACAAAACAAGAACGCAAAGAAAGGAGCTCTCCAACGAGGCACCCAGCAACACGACCTCTGACCTCTTCTGCCTATAAATCTGTTTCTCTAAACTCAAGCTTCCTTTCACGTTTATTAGTGTCGTCCCCTTCCGCTTTCTCTGGCTAATAACACAGAGGAGAGAGAAGAGTTTCACCCACCATCAGTGTTGAACTCAACAGGTTAAACAGATGGCTCACATTTCTACAAATACATACGCCATTACTTATGATAATTTATGATTGACTCGTTAACCGTTTCTCTACAAGACCATCTCAGGATAAATCAAGCCAGGCTTTTATAAATGTTTATTTATTTATTTTTATATGATAATAGCTTAATCATTTTTTATGCTTATGGTATTGTCACTTTATACCACAGTGCAGTTAATTTCTCAAATCTGATTGGTCAGGAGGTGTATGCAAATTAAAACACGCCCAGTACAGTAAAAAAAAAAAAACAGAATACATAACAATGGTACATTATTATTGTCGTTAAATTGAAAAAAATGGGGGTGGGGTTGGGGTATAAAAAAAGGGGGTAGGCAAATCATAATACTTTAAATCAGATGCACAATTCTAAGTGCATTCAGTACGTTAGACTGCGTTCTCGTTGTTGAAATCGGGCTAGTAAGCGGCTGTGAGAAATCCAGTACCGCTGTGTTGGAATGTAAAACATCGATGAGTCAGTGCAGCGCATTGATGAGCAGAGGCGCCATGGCTTATTGAATAATTTTCCTTTTGCGCTTTCAAGATATTAACCCTTCGTTCTCAGGCAAAATCGAAGAAAATTGCTGCAGTCCTTTCAGAAATACAACACGCGTGCCAATTTTAGGAAACAATGTATAGACACTGTTTACACATTGTTCAGCGGACTTTCGGACATCATATATCATGAATCATTTCAGAAGTATTAAATGACATTTTCCCCATTAAAAGCATTGGATATCTAAAGGTGTTTGAATGTGTTGGTGGTATATTGGAAGTGTCCCAAAGTTCTAACCGATGCGCGAGCTCATTCAGCTCCTTAGACACCATGGAGTTAAAATCCTGACTCGATCGTTTTCCTTCTGGTGTCTCAAGATTTTCTAACTTTCATTTCCATAATAAGGAAATAAGACTATTATTGGACTACACGTTCGCCTCACGCCTCCAGGGTTTGCATGTTCTCCCCGTGCTGCGGGGGTTTCTTCCGGGTACTCCGGTTTCCTCCCCCAGTCCAAAGACATGCATGGTAGGCTGATTGGCATGTCCAAAGTGTCCGTAGAGTATGAATGGGTGTGTGAATGTCTGTGTGAATGTACCCTGCGATGGATTGACACCCTGTCCAGGGTGTACCCCACCTTGTGCCCCATGCCTCCTGGGATAGGCTCCAGGTTCCCCACGACCCTGAAGGATAAGCGGTATAGAAAATGAATGGATGGAACAATTAGACATATAATGTTTAAGAGATCCTTTGACCTTGGTGGCATGGGGGCACAGCAGGTAGTATTGCCTCCTCACAGCTCCAGGGTACCTGGTTTGTTCCTGAGCTCGGGTTACCATCTGCATTTTCTCCCTGTGTTCGCGTAGGTTTCTTCTGGGTTTTTAGACCTCCCAGCAGAAAGTGCAGTGGCTACACTAAATTGCCCCTAGGTACCCTGTAACGGACTGGCATTATGTCCAGGGTGTATTCCCACCTCATGCCCAGTGTTTCCTGGATAGGTTCCAGATCCACCACAGCCCTGTTACTGAAGATGAACTAACGAAGATCTTTCTCTGAAGGTCAGCACATGATTGTAGATAATGTGCATTTTGCTATAGTCTCATGTGCTGCTACTTAGGTTGGTTTACAGTTTCATTTAATTCATCCAGTAAGTGGTTACAGCATTGCACAGCTCATGCTGCATAGTTTATTCTGGTGTTTTTCCTGCTATTCTGCACAGCCAGTGTAAGCTATGTGGTTACCCACACTGCTGGGTGTATTCATTGTCCTGTGCCATAGAACTTGTCTCATACCCTCTCACACAGTTTCCATGATGTGTGATCTGTCAAGCTCATGTATTGTCTCGAATGTTGCATCATGCTCCTGGATGCCTAAAAGTACGTCTCACTCTGTACGTGTATATACTGTAGATGGGTGCAAATGCAAATCACTGGACTTTTCATTAACGAATGCACGTTAAAATAGAAAGCCATTTTCGTTTCTGAAGAAAACAAGCACTGAGACAAATGAGTAAACTCTTTGAGTTACGTCTCGAAAGTACTGAAGGCCAGTACTGATGGACTGAAGGACTTAAACCGTGACCATGTGTTTGATCAACCTGCGGAGAAACAGCCTACTCACCCCATTTATCTTCCTTAGCAAAGACTCCCTCTGAGAGTTTAAAGCTAGCTTAATCCTTAAAGGTATCTTCTTTACTCCAAACCAAACTTTTCCTAAATCCCAGCCTTAGTCCAGATAGTCTGAGATGGTCCCTAAAGAGTTCACATGATGGGGAAACTTCACTGTCATCATGAGTTAACTCGTCTCGAATGACCACATCTGATCAGCCTTTGTTTTTTCATCTGTGATAGGAGTTAAAGCCTCATTAGATGTTTGGTAAGAGGAAGTGGAGGTTGGGTAAGAGGTGACTAGATGTGTTTACAAAAGATGTATCAATGGATAATTGTATTTATTTTGGCCAAGTGTTCACATCCATGACACAATGTGTAGAGAAATATTGGCAGAATCACATATGACTGTTCTTGCTTAAGGTTACATGGATAAGAAGTGTTCTCAGTGCTCTCAGTGCATCCATCATGTCCAGAGCCAGAATCTCCTGTTTTCGCTGATCTGAAGCTGGCCTGTCTGTAAGGGACTCAACACGACTATGTGCATGGCAGGCGTTGGCGTACTGTACATTGGTTAACACGTCCCAGATCGGAGGGATTTACTTGACGTTAGCTCACCCGTGTGCCAGCAGTTTTCCTGAGCGTTTTCTTTTGGTCCAAGGTGTTGATGATGTCATTCTCAGGCACCACCAGGTATTCGGCTTCTTGAGACATTTGGGCTCGAGTCACTCTTTCTTGCTGTGAAGTGTTCCGCCAGTGCTGCTCCAGGAGCTTGACTAATGGGCTGCTTTAGTTTCAGCGCTGATCTAGAGACCATAAACTGCTAATTCAGATCTATTAGCATACTATTATTTAGAAACATTGTCAAAGACTTCTCCGCCTTCGTGTACAGTGAAGACCTCAGTGCTGAACGGTCTCAGTGAAAGAGGCGGGACTCTAACCTTTCAGTCCCAGTGAAGGAGGTGTGGCCTCTGTACTTGTCAGCTCCAGTGAAGAAGGTGTGACCTCTGTGACTGAGAGTCCCAGTGAAGGAGGTGTGGCCTCTGTACCTGTCAGCCCCAGTGAAAGAGGTGTGGCGTCTGTGCCTGAGAGTCCCAATGAAGGAGGTGTGGCCTCTGTGCCTGAGAGTCCCAGTGAAGGAGGTGTGGCCTCTGTACCTGTCAGCCCCGGTGTGGCCTCTGTACCTGTCAGCCCCAGTGAAGGAGGTGTGGCCTCTGTTTCTGAGAGTCCCAGTAAAGGAGCCATGGCGTCTAAGGCCTTTTACAGTAACCTGGAATACTGAAAAATCCTTGCAGGGCAGTGTTAAAGCCGAATAGGGAAGATTGAGAACTGCTTTAAACTGGTCTCAGATCAGCATCTAACCACTTATTTATCCAGTGAAATGCACGCTGAGATGGGGAGAAGGTGGAGGCTGAGTTGTTTTGCAAGCTAAGTTTAGGAAGGGTTTTTCCCCAAACCTCTTCTCAGACTTCCCTTCAGACAGATCTAAGGCTTCCATTGTGAATGGACAGCTTGTTTGACGACCTGGTTCGGCACTATGTCATGGAGCAGGTGTGTGTGTGTGTGAATATTCATGTTCCTATAGCAGTATGTGTAATTGTGTCCGTTTTCCTGATCTGGACCCGACAGCACGTCATAGGGGGTTGTGTGTGTGTGTGTGTGTGTGTGTGTGTGTGTGTGTGTGTGTGTGTGTCTGAGTTGTAGTTGCCTGGGGGATCAGCCATGCAGGAGAACCTAAAGGAAACACTTACAAAATGCAGACACTGAATGACATCATAGGGTGTGTCGTGGTTGGGAAAAGACACAGGTTTAGATGTTTCCCCTGGATTTACATTTCACTGAAAAGCCCCTTGTAAAAATGGAGGTGTGTGCGTGTGAGTGATTGGGTTATGCCACAACATGTACAAACCCAGTGTATTGACATTTGATATTAGGGACGGTTACGAGTACTTGCAGTTGTCAGCAATGATTAGTCATAACAGAACATTTTTTAATGTGTTCATTTATCTGAAGTCTTTTTACAACAATTGATCAATTCTTTCAGAAATGTAGACTTAGTTTTTCTTATTTTTTAGCATTCTTTCCACTCATAACCTGGGACATTGTCTGCATTATACCATAATGTTCGGGCTTTGCATCATTCATACTTGCAGCATTCAAAGGGTATTTTACCAGGATACATGCTGGGATTTCTACTCTGTCCAGCTTCAGTACCTGGGAATTTGAGTCTATCCAGCTTCAATACCTGGGATTTCTACTCTGTCCAGCTTCAGTACCTGGGAATTTGAGCCTATCCAGCTTCAGTACCTGGGATTTCAACTCTGTCCATCTTCAGTACTTAGGAACCTGACTCTGCTTAGCTTCAACTCCTGGGAATTAGACTTCCATCTTCACTACCTGGGATTTCTATTCTGTCCTATTTCAGTCCTCAGGAATTTGATTCTGTCCAGCTTCAGTTCTTGGGCATTTACACTATCCACTATTTTCACCTGGAAATTCACCTCTGTCTGGCTTTTACTCTGTCCCCCTTCAGTTCTTTGGGAATTTGATTCTATCCAGCTTCAGTTCTTGGGAATTTCCATTGTCCACTATTTCCACCTGGGAATTTGCCTCTATCTGGCTTCAGTACCTGGGATTTTCAACTTTGTGCCACTTCAGTACTTGGATTATTTGACTCTGTCCAGTTTCAGTAACTGGGATTTTAACATTTTCTAGCATCAGTACCTGATATTTCAACTCTGTCCAGCTTCAGTACCTGGGATTTTCAATTTTGCTCAGCTTCAGTATCCAGGATTTCGATACTGTTCAGCATCTGTATCTGATATTTTGACTCTGTCTAGCCTCAATATCTGGTATTCTGACTCAGTTCAACTTGAGTACCGGGAAGTTCCACTTTGTCCAGTTTCAGTACCTGCAATACTCTGTCTAGCTTGAGTATTGGGATTTCGCACTTATCCATTTTCTGTTAAATTGCCCTTAAATTCCTGTGTATGTCTATGTGAAAGGGACTTCTGTGATTGATTGCAGTGCCATCGGGGTGAAAACTTACAGCCAAGGGGTCTGTGCCATTACTATCGGACAGTTCTGTCAGGCCCGTATAAGAAGATAAAGAGCAGCAAGCACCAGCTAGCAGTATTTCATAACCCTAAAGAAACTAGAATGAAATTCTCTTTTGCCTGACAAGTGATTTTATGCAACAAGAACATCATAAGTGCCAAAGACATGAAAAGGAGACAAAGATATAAGATCTTTCTAAGTTTTTATGACATCCATATGATATTCTGTATCACTATGAAATATTATAATGTAGCTAAGAAAGATTTACAGATGTATTCAGTTTGGCTTGAGTACAAAGAGGCCATTTATGTGGATATATATATATATGTGTATGTGCATCTGTCTGATACTGTGTGTGTGTGTGTGTGTGTGTGTGTGTGTGTGTGTGTGTGTGTGTGGTTATGGGTAATGTCCTCTCGGTAGGAATCATGGCCTCTCAGTAGTCCTCAGTGTTTTGGAGTGTTCAGGCACAGCACACTCTTTCTCACAACCTCATTTCACACGTGACTCCTGAAATCTCATCCTCGTCTCATGTCTGCATGAGTGTGTGTGTGTGTGTTTATACTGTCTCATCTTTTACGATCTGCCATATTGTTTCAGCAGGACGGCAACGTGAGATGGACAAGCGGAGATGTGTGTATATTATGGTTGTTTACAGTCCCAGTGCTTTTAGATTTGTTACAGTTCAACATTTCGTCACGTGATGCAGATCTACATGCCGCGGTGTGTATGTTTATTGTGGATGGTACTGAGTTATCATCTTGCTTTACATTGAGATTAAACTGAGTGTGGGTTTGCGATGGAGAAAATTGTGGGTTTGGGTATATTTGTAGGACTTCACTAAGGACTTTCTGTACTTTCCATATAGTTGGTTAGTGCATGTGTGCGCATGTGTCCGTACGGGAATAATCCATATGGGCCTCTTTATCCTAGGCACTGCAGGAAATAACGTGTTATGGGATCTTTAGCAGAGCCTCTCTCTCTCTCTCACTGCCAAGCAGGTCAGATGAAAAGATCTGCGTGAATGATCCAAGTTAAACGCTTATCAGCTCAAGTGGATCGATATTGCGTTTCTTTTCCGTTTGGAGACAGAGGAGTGCGTGTGTAGGAGGAAACTGTGAATGTGTGACAGACAAGGCTAATGCAATTCAGACTGGAGCTTTCGAGCCTCAGAGCTCTCCATACAACCCAGAGAAGAAGAAAAAAAAAACGCTCAGCGTGTAAAGCATGCGACGGGGACAGCCATCTGTACACCATACTCTTTCTTTCTTTCTCTCTCTCTCACACACACACACACACACACACGACGGGGTGCCAAATGGATCGATTGGTTAGGGCGTCCGGGGCCGCTTGGGACTGCCAGGGCTAAAGGTATGCTATGGAGGCACCCAGGGGTCACACACGCACGGTGTCCCCTTACAGAGCATGCTAAATCAATTAGCCCCTCTGTTTCTCCACACACACATCAGACTCAATGCTAATCCCCCTGTGACTAGGCTAAATAAGAATCCATTTATAACGGCATGTGCCTGAAACCATCGAACTCCAGTCCCGCTCTAATCATAGGTTGGAGTTTGGAATTGAACTTCACTGTCTGGAGCCCGCCTCATTGAGGGTTAAGCTGTTAAGAGGGTGCGTTAGCATTCTTAGACAGCGAGAGCAACTGTACACATTAGCCACGTGCATCCATCAGTCATGTGTTAAAGGCTCTATAATTAAAGGCACGTTGAATATCGAAGCATATTGTAGAACCAGTTCAAATACCACCAGTACCTCAGGTGGTTTTTGTGAGGAGGCTGCCTAAGTACAATCTAGTTCCTTCTTCATGTTCTTCAGCTGGTCCGTCTTCCACATCAGATCAGCCTATGACAAAGGAAAACCCCATAGGAACTATCCAAATATCTCTTGAGGAACCCTTTTTTGTGTTGTTTTCAGAAGGTGTTTACCCAAAGCATATAATATTTTAACTGAAATGAAGGTTTAAACAATTACTGATGCACACACACCCACACACACACACACACACACACACATATATATATATGTATATATATATATATACACACACACACACAATATATATATCGTCATATATAATAGGTCAAAACATTAAACATTGAAAACATTCAAAAAATATCAGTGACTTTGACCGTGGCATGGTTGTTGGTCCCAGATGGGCTGGTTTGCGTATTTCACAAACTGCTGATCTCCAGGGATTTTCACACACAACAGTTCATGGAGTTTACACAGAATGGTGCGAAACAAAAAAAAAACATCCTGCGAGGAGCCAGTCTGTGGGCAAAAACGCCTTGATAATGAGAGAGGCCAATGGAGAATGGCCAGACTGGTTCAGGCTGACAGGAAGGCGATGGTAACTTAAATATCCATGCTTTACAAACGTGGTGAGCAGAAAAGCATCTCCCGGGAGACGGATATCTTCAGTTTCTACTCCTGGCACAAACAACCATACCACGGTCAAAGCCAGTTAATCATTTTGCCTATTACGCATCGGATCATGTGCTTCTACAGGCACATGTGTGTAATTACATTGTCATTTTCTCTTAACCTTTGAACACTGCATTTATCTTGTTCATTTAATATTCTACATTTTGTGTCTTCTTTACATTTTGGCCATGATGGCCAACACGCCTCAAATCAATCTTAACCTTTTTTACCACTGTTAGCGTATCTTAAGCCTGTCTAATCCTTGAAACAAGAATGTAGGGTTTCCTGGCTTGACCTACTACAGTTTTACAAGCTTCATAAAACTCCTCCGCAGTCCCAGAATTCACCGCTGTGCTAGGTCTTGGTTGGCTTGACCCTCTAATGGTTTCCACAGAGCTGCTCCGGTCGGTCTCAGATGAGCTTTAACCCAATACTTGGTGTTTATGATGCTGTTCAGAGTAGATTGGTTTGTTTGTCAGTTCGACAGTCTTGCTTTTAAGGAACGAGATTGTCTGAGGGCAGCCGAGGCCTTTCGAAGAAACTTTATGCGGCTTGAGGCTAAACTCGAGAGGAAGGTTAGGGGGAAGATGTGGAGGTGGCGTGGGTGTTTGGTGGCAGGGATCGGAGAATGTATATTCGTTGGACGTAGAGATTATTGAAAGTAGAGAAATAGACACAAAGACGCAAGTAAAATTCACTCTGGATCAAGAAAAAGAATGTTTCTGGTAGTGGTTAAATACACTTGCATTTCATTTTCATTGGTGCAATGCTTGAACGTAAGAGCTCAGGTTAGGTCCTTTTTTTTTGTGAGAAATCCAAAATTGGAGTAACTCTTAAAACATTTGCTGTGTTATTATTTAACATTGCATAAAAACAAACTAGGCTTAGGGTTATGGTTAGGGTTAATCCTAACCCTACCTATTTGCTGAACCATTATGTTCTCCCAAATGCCATCAGAGCAGGATGTCTCATAAACACCCTTATTTGAAATAGGTCGAAATACACTATATAGCCAAAAGTTTGTGGATGCCTGACCCACAACCCATATGTGGTTCTTCCCCACCTGTTGCCACAAAGTTGTAAGCACACAATTGTATAAAAAGTCCTTGTGTGCTTTCCTTTCACTGGAACTAAGAGGCTGGAACCGGTTCTAGCATGACAAGGCTCATGTGCACAAAGCGAGCTCCATGAAGACATGTTTTGAGATGGTCGGAGTAGAAGAACTCGAGTGTCCTGCACAGAGCCCAGACTTCAACCCCACTGAACACATTTGGGATGAACTGGAACATCGACCGCACCCCAGATCTCCTCACCGGACATCAGTATACGCACTTGTGGCTGAATGAACACAAATCCCCACAGCCACGCTCGCGCCAAAATCTAGTAGAAAACCTTCCCAGAAGAAAAGAGTGGAGCTTATTCTAACAGCAAAGAGGAACTAAATCTGGAACGGGATGTTCAACAAGCACATAAGGGTGTGATGGTCAGGTGTCCATAGACTTTCGCCAATATGTCGAATGATATATCCAGTCCTTAGGTCCTTTATCGTAGATATTTGTGACTTGGAGATGCAATTACACCTTACAATTTTTACAGTTGCTTGGGGGTCCAGCTTACACTAATTACCCTCTCCCTTATATAACCATGTGATTATGTTCCAGGTAACTGATACAGCAATACGTTATTGAGAAAGATGTTGAATCAATAAGAAAGGGCTGCTGGGTTAAACTACCCATCATACACAGCCGGTAATTTCAAGACGGATTCGCCTCGAGGCCAGCGTTCAGCTTAATGAGGATCTTACCCTGTTAATTCCCCCCGAAGCCGAGCTAATTAACCTTATTACTCGCAGGACAAAAAATATCCACCAGTCCCGCACTCTGTCTAATTAAACAACATGTGTCTTTTTTTTTTTTTTCTGTTCGACAATTAGTCCCTTAAGTGGTTACACCAACAACATGAATTGGAAATTAGATCGCCGTACAGTCAGCACACACAAACACACACACACACACACACACACACACAGCTGGCATCTCTCTACAGCCTGCATCTTATTAAGTCAGGCATCGCCATTTCGCGTTTCCTTGAGGAGCTGTCCCAGTTGCCAGGCGCATTACTTATTCCAAAGGGAGCCATTCTCCAGCCAGCAAACCCCTTATTTCATTAGCCCAGAAGAAAGCACTGAAATTGGAATAAGGTTTTGTTTCATGAGCCTGGGATCCTCTCCGTTTCCCAGCGGTGAGGGATACGGTCTGCGAGAGAGCAGATTTTTAAGCGTCTTCCAAAAGCAGCTGAGTGAATCATGTACACATGGCACGGTTTCAGACAGCGGTGATGTCGGCTAGAGCTGTAATAGATCATCGGGTCTTAATAACTCACAATTAACGAAGAACTCCGAGCCAAACGTTTTAACATTGTTTGTAATGAACGCGGGCTATTGGGAGAACGTTAGTACATTGCGAATGCAGTAATGCTAATTGGTTCGTTCTGTCTCTCAGCTGATGATACTCGCATGAGTATTGCGCCTATTAACTATTAATACGTTTATGAATGTTAAAACAGTGACCGCGAGATGCCGCATAAATTTTGAAGGCCAACAACCACTTTGGGGCAGGCAGTTCGATTTGTTGTTGTTGTTGTTTATTTGTGTATTTTTGTGCTAGTTGGTTTACTAGCCGAAGCAGCTAACGATAGATCAGCGCTAGAAAGCTGAATATCTTATTAAAACTATAAGCTATCATTTTGCCTCGTTCGGACCAGCATTACGAGGAGTTGCTCCAGCCACAGACATGACGTTATGGTGTTTTTTTTTCTCCTTTTAATAAAAACAAAACAAAAACGGCAACGCTGAGAAAAACAAGAGCTACAATTCAAACCCCATTAGACTTAAAGACTAGCAGAAGAGCTTGTAATAATAAACTGGTCTTTTTCATACGAACCAAGTAAGTATAACACACAATTCCTATTTACAGAACGCTGCAAAATAAGCAATCATTACAAGCCAGATACACTGACATGTGTTAGGTAGATAATGGTCACTAATTATTTAGTAGCATGCCACTTTTCTGTGGAATTGCAGTTTTGCTTGGAATCCCGTCTGGTGAATTAAAGCGATTCGGCTTTTTACGTATCGACCAAGGATATTCGAGCGCGTGCGCGTATGTCCGATCTTTCCGACAAACGTTCTGAGACGAAGTTCCAGCGTTCCTGCTGTTTTATGAGGCGAAACGTATTTCAATTTCAGGTTTCTTTCAAATCAGATTCAGCAGCAGACATGAATCATGAATGTGTTGCCATACCCGCGGTATGCGAAATGTTCCATTTTAGCCAACCCCCCCACCAATCAGAGGCGTTCAGTGCTATCTGCTGCCCAAATCGGCTTGGGTTTAAATCAGATCCACGTGTCCGACCCTGCTGTGATTGACGGCTTGTCACCGCCTGTTTGCAGCTTTATTGCGAGAGTTCAGATAGCATCTCTGCCAGTTGGAACAGCGGGGCTTTAATGTGCAGGAGGGAGGGGCCTACGTGACCCCGCCCACTGTGGGTCAAGCTGGCTAGAGATCTGGAAGATACAGAAAGGGAATTGAATAGCATGATGGAGGAGGGGGGTGTGTGCATAAAGGGGTGGTTTCACACTTTTGTTCAGTAGTTTGGACTGCAAAGTTTATATTATTACGCTTGTTCTGGTATGCTGCTGTTGAATTAACAGTAATGTGACATGGCCAGGATGACAGCACAGGGGTCTATGGACTTTTGCACATATTTTTTCTGAGACTCAGCTCCAGACAATCAGCTCCTAACCGCAGCTTGGCTTTGGCTTCCTACGTAGAACCGAGTGGAGGATTCTGACACGGCAGAACCCAACGCCACAAAGCCCGTATGATGTCATCAGGATGGAATCACAAACAGAATCTTCAGAAAGTTCAAGGCTCGAGTCCGACTCGTACTTCCTGCACGACAATTCACTGTGCTTTCTCGTTCACGCCCACACCTCTGATAAAGCTGTGCTTTTATTAGCTGGGATATGCTTTCAGTGTGGAAGGAGTTCGAGACAGAGTGGTGCCTGGCAAGAACAAGTATCTATCGTCTGAGATGGCGTGATGCGTATCTTAATATTTAAAGGTTTAAGGTGTTTAATTTTTTATTAGGTGACATAGAGCTACAGTGTAATACAATTAGATATGACGCAGTGCAAGAAATCAGCATTGTGCAAACAGTTTGGGGGGAAAGTTTTACATTTGAGTCCACAGAGGCCACACCCTTTACTGAGACTGACAGGCACAGATGCCACACCTCCTTTACTGAGGCTGACAGGCACAGAGGCCTCACCTTCTTTACTGAGACTGACAGGCACAGAGGCCACACCTCCTTTACTGAGACTGACAGGCACAGAGGCCACACCTCCTTTACTGAGACTGAAAAGCTCGGAGGCCAACTTCCTTTACTGAGACTGACCCGGACAGAGGCCACACCTCCATCACAGAGGACATGCTCTTTTTGTTGGGAATGACAGGTCCAAAGGACACACTGGGTTCACTGAGAGTGACCTGCACTGAGGCCACGTCTCCTCCAGGACACACACAGCGCCATGCCTGTGGGCTGATGCACAGTAGTGTGCTTGCTTAATATCTGTATTTAGCAAAGGTGTGTTATATCATGATGATGATGATGATAATGATTGTGTGTGTGTGTGTGTGTGTGCGCGCGTGTTTGCGTGTTTAGGTGAACGCCCTTACCAGTGCCCGTACTGTGACAAGGCCTTCAGCAAGAATGATGGACTGAAGATGCACATACGAACACACACTCGGGTAAGACCGAACACGTCCTTGTGTTCACACACCTAGTCCTATATTCCTCTTTCTATCACACCGCACCGGTGCTGTCAAAATCCTTTAATTATTGCATTTTAATTTCATTTGAATAAAATATTTGAATACATTTTTTTATTATTTAAGACTCTACCACAAAGGTAGGTCGAATCACGAACGCTTTCCTATTCACAGTGTTTGCTCCCTACATAAGGCATAACATAGTAGTGTGCTAGAGCCAATGTAGTGTTCCGTATTCCCCCCCAAAAAAATGCAATTCATGACTCAACCACAGACATATTTGGAAATATGCACGGTATATCACCTTTATCACATGTTCATTTATATATGAGTAAACAAGGTATACTACAGCCATAATAGATATTTTCCTATATAAAGTGATGCATTTTGGCCAACATGTTGATTAAACATCCATTTTACATACAAGTAAAAGTACAATGTAAGATGTGAAACATTTGCATGTTGATATTTTTGCATATGATCACTTAATTATGTACTTTTACAAAAGTTTATGAGTGAGAGAGAGAGAGAGAGAGAGAGAGAGGGATTTATATATAAGTGCATATGAGATTTGTACGCAAGTGTGTGTTGGACTGGACCTTAAAGCACAGCATGCAGCAGCAGTGTTATAAATCTGCTTCTCTGGCAGATGTTTTTGAGCTCCTCAGCATCTGGCTGGTAGGGAAATGCCTCTCTACCACAGAACGAGGCGCCTCGGAGTGGCTCTCCCCAAATACAAGTGAATTCACTTATTCCACCAGCTGTGATTTATACATAGAAAAACCACTGTTTTTTGTATGTGTGTGTGTGTGTGTAGGTGTGATAGCATGTGTGCGTGCCTGAATCCGTTTTTATGTTTGAAGCTTGTCCAGCTGTTTGAAAGAGCTTTTCTGTATTCTCTCGGACCGCTACGCATCGGTAAAGGGATACGTTCCAGGGCTTTGACTAAGAAAACATATTCACACTCTTGTATGTACAGTAGGGAGGACATCATGTTCAGTTCTGACATGTGTAATCGGTGAGGGGACGCGAGGACATGCAGGTAGCTTGGAATGAAGAAAGATGTATTTGTATTTGAAAGGACATAAGCCACGACACACCCACATTACACACTTTGTGCTCTACGTGATTTGCGGTCGAGTGGATCAACATGGGACGGGCTCGGCACGGTATAACCTTGAATCGTTTCAATTACACCGACATCACTAGGTTATTAGGTAGAAGCATGTTTCACTTCCACATGGATTCTACATGGTTGTACCTTTTGCGGGACGTGATTGGATTGCACAATTCCTGGCTACTCAGACCTTTCGACTTCATCCCAAAGATACGGTTGAGATCTCTGACTGACTGTGCAAGCCATGGAGGCAGTGAAGACTCGCTGTGGCTTTCCTGAAACCCTTCGGAGGCAATCCCGCCAAGTTCTCCAACGTCTTCCTGTCCCAAAAATAATGCTTGGTTAGAAAGAGAAAACGGACCCCCAATTACTTGAAGGCACTTATCAAACCCTGCTGTGTGCCATGTTCTTTTTGAGCCTCTTGCTTCAGGTAGACCTGTTCAAAATGGCCATGACGGAAAGCGTTCCACTCACACAGTCATTCCAGTACCACCAGCCAATTTGGTCACCTGGTGTGTCCCACACACTAGCCATCCAACCATATTATTTCACACTGCTGCTCATACTGTGTCCTAGTGCAGCGTTACACACTCAGACTCAGAGGCACTATCTACCCTCTTCCACATACTTAAGCTCACAGACTCCTGCGATTGGCTAGTGTTGCTGTGATTAACTGGGTAGTGAGAGGGTATTTAGGGCAGTGGTAACTCAGTGGTGAAGACGTTGGACTACTGATTGGATGGTTGCGAGTTGCAATCCCAGCACCACAAAGCTGCCGCCTCTGGGCCTTTCAGCAAGACCCTTAACCCTCAACTGCTCAGTTGAATAAATGAGATAAATGTAAGTTGCTCTGAATAAGGGCATCTTCCAAATGCCATAAATGTAAACGTATGCTGCCACCCAGAATGCACAGCCAGTTTAGCTCCTTTGGCCTCCTAGCCATGGATGACAGCGGTAACTTGCAATCTCCCAGCGATAAAGCGAATGATTTACTGTTGTGCCACTCAAGAGACCCCCCCCAAAATAGAGTGGCCCCATTTTACGATTTATGACCCTTCCCATCCCTCCATTAGCATGATGCCAAAGGACATCTATACAAACTCCAGGTTTAATGGTCTCATGGCCACTTTAGGTTCGTTCTTGGTCTTTCCAGACATCAGCGCTCAAAATGCATTCAGGTCATAGCTAGAAATGGGCAATGTTAATATATTTATGAAGATTCCATGAGCATCTTGGCAGTGCTGGGGTCTGAACCCCTGACCTTCTGCTCAATAACCCAGAGCCTTAACCGGCAAGCCACCACTGCCCCAAAGGTTCTAATGGTTCTTGATTTGACCTTCTTTAATACTGGATGACTGCTACTCAAGGTCAAAACCCAAGCAAGCTAGTGCAAAACCCAAACGTTAGAGACAACAAGACACTAGTGAGAGAAACTAAGCACAGTTGTTAGTGCTAACAGTTATATGTATCCTGTTCCACTCTTTCTACAGACACTTTTTCACTTGCTACACTTTAGGATTTTAACATTACTACAGTGTTTCTATGACTTAACCTAAATGCCAGCTTCAATAATTATCCGAAAGCTTGCTAATCAAAACATGCAACACTAAGTCTTTTAGTTTTTTTAAAAAAAAAAATATATATATATATATATTATTCCTTTGGAAAACAGCATTTCCACAGGCTTGGAAACTTGGACTTGTTTACTCTACCTCAAACACACCCAAGAGCTCTGCATTACACTCTGACTCAGAGCTCACACCAGTGTATAATACTGACGAATAATAACCTATGCTTAACACACGTGCACACACACACACACACACACACACACACATTGTCCTGCAATAATAAATGTCCCCAGAATGAAAGGACAGTTTGCTGGTCCTCACTAGCAATTATTACTCCCTCTAGATTTTTCCTCCGCCCACGAAGACAAGTCTGGGTTTAGGACTGACGACAGCAGAATATGGATTTAGATAGGGACGCTCCTAATCGATCAGCTGCCAATCACATTCTACGACTTGATCGATAGTCTCTAAACTTTAGCGCCGCAGTCTTGTCATCGCCAGTGTGGAATTATTATGAGGTCTCAAGAAACAATGAAAAATTCACCATTTTGCCGCCATTTTGTTGTGCTTATTTATTAGATTCTCAAACAAAATGACAATCTACTACATGCATTGAGTACGTTTACATGAACAGCAGTAATCTAATTATTGATCTTATTCTGAATAAGACAATATTCTGATTAAGGTGTTTACACGAACAGCAGTAATCTAATTATTGACCTTATTCTGAATAAGACAATAACAAGCTGCTTCTAAATACCGAACTGGTTTCTACAACGATTTCTAAATTTTAACGACGAACTCTGGCTTTATTCCGAAAAAAACGTTCCAAAACGTTGTCGGAGTCAGACAAGCGGATATGTGTAGTCGAGACTCAGAGACAAAAGTCAAAATAAGGTGGAGTTCAATTCTAGCGAAGATTTCAGAACTGCACGTAAGAGTGGCAAGACTTCGCAAAGAAACAAGAAAGTGTGTGTGTGTGTTTGTCACACACACACACATCTATACACACAATTGACTTCTAACGTGTTTGAGCTCAGCTGATCTGATGCTTATTAATCTGGCACATACAGAGCTTTTTCTTCTTTTTTGGGGCATGATGTACAACCCATACTTCTCTCACTTTCTTTCTTACAATTTTTTTTGTTTCTGTTTTTAACCCCATACACACATACCGACACACACTTGATCTTGCATATCCTGTGTGTATTATGTGTCGCCCCTCCTATAAGATATCTCTTTTTCCCAGGATTCGAGCTTCCTGTGTCCACCCATTCCCGTGACAGTCTGGGTTAGGACTGTGATGTGTGTGTGTGTTTGTGTGTGTGTGTGTGTGTGTGTACACAAAAACACGCGTCATGGCATGCAACATTTAGATAACAGACACCTAAATCATTCCCATAATGATAAGAACATGGCAGGCAGGAAGTACAGATATATATTTAAACCACAGCGCTGTTCTCAAATTTGTCTGTTTCGTTTTATTCTTCAGAAACAGTGAAGCCTGTAGACTTACAGCTGATTATTGTTGTGATTTATCAGAGCTGAAGCGATGTTTATTTCTCTCTGTGTGTTTCTGTAATCGGAGTAGAGCTGCGTTTAATGTCCAGTTCACAGGAGCCGAGCAGAAGCTGGAGTGAACCTCAAGAACATCGCACCGTGTCACTGGGCTGCGGACCGAAGCTGTTTAATGTGTATATATATTCAACATTTCTACTGTTTATTAATGAAGACTCTTCTCTCTCTCTTTCTCTCTCTCTCTCTGCCTGTCTCTTTCTTCATCTCTCTGCCCCTCTCTATCTCTCCGTCTGTCTATCTGTCTCTCTCTCTCTATCGGTTTGTCTCTCTCTCTCTTTCTGCCTCTCTCTGTCTTCATCTCTCTGCCCCTCTCTATCTCTCCATATGTCTATCTGTCTCTCTCTCTCTATCGGTTTGTCTCTCTCTCTCTTTCTGCCTCTCTCTGTCTTCATCTCTCTGCCCCTCTCTATCTCTCCATATGTCTATCTGTCTCTCTCTCTCTCTATCGGTTTGTCTCCCTCTCTCTTCCTGCCTCTCTCTCTCTTCATCTCTCTGCCCCTCTCTATTTCTCCGTATGTCTATCTGTCTGTCTCTCTCTCTCTCTGTCTCTCTCTATCTCTCTCTCTGTCTCTCTCTCTCTCTCTCTCTCTCTCTCTCTCGCTCGCTCTCTCTCTTTCTCTCACACACACACAGGAGAAGCCGTATAAATGCAGTGAGTGCAACAAGGCCTTCAGTCAGAAGCGAGGTCTGGATGAACACATGCGCACACACACCGGAGAGAAGCCCTTCCAATGTGACGTTAGTACCACACCACACTGCACCATACACACTACTCACACACTACACACACACACACACACACACACACACACACACACACACACACCCCTCACCTCAGTCCACAGACTCTGACAGTAGGAGTGGACGTCGCAATGGGTTGTGGGTGCAGTGTCTGACGCACAGGTTTAGAGAGCAGACCACTGGAGCCGGGGCTGACTGATATAAATCCACCTCCGTGTGTGTGTGTGTGTGTGTGTGAGCAGTGATGGAGCGTTACAGTGGCGTCGGAGCCACAGAGGAAGGATGTCCTGCCAAGCGGACACGAGACTGTAACCACCCTGCGCAAACTGACCCCACTCTGACCTCCACACACACACACACACACACATCAGCACTCAAAGCTGACACGCCGAAGCAGCCCGGCTCCAAACCGCGCTGTTAGAATAACACAAGGCCACGTGGTGTCTGCTTTCTGAGCGAGGGGACAGCAGCCCGTCTCACTGTCTCACTGTCTTACTGTCTCACTCCTCCTGCGATGGAAAATGTCTAACATTACGCTTCATTGTGTGATAACACAATTGTTTAAAACATGGTTTAAGAAAGGAAGACTTTAAAGGAAAGATCCACCCTGAATTATCACCACCGTGGTCTGTTTTCACTTCCCGGTTTCCTCCATTACCCACAATACACTTTGGCTACTTCCCGACAGCGCTGCAGTGGGACTTAGCCCTCGCTTCATCTCTACGTAACGAGAGCGATGCAGCGGCGCTTTACTCCTTCACTCTATTCAGCTCTCTCACCCCGTCATCTGTGCACCTGCTCGAACAGACATGAAGCTTCAACTTACTCTTGTGTGAACTCCGCCATCTCAATCATCGTCTCGTAGACCGACCAGCCGAGCTGGTTCTCTGCCCTAACTCTTCGTAAAGCTTTGTATAGCTGCATTGCATTCTGGGACCTGGAGTCCAACATCTCCACTTCATCTCCCCGACCCACAAATCAACAGCAGAATCACTAAACACTTCACAAAATGTCTAGGCATATGATTGTTTGTCTACGCTAACACACAAGTGAATGGAAATGGAAATGTGTGTGTTTGCAGCGCTTGGCACTAAGTCAGTGTTGGTTAAACCGGGTAGTTAACGATCTTGCATAAACATGCATGCACAAACTCACACACACACACACACACACACACACACACACACACACACATTTCTAAAACACTTCCTAAATAATACCTCCACTCAGCAGGAGTTTAAGGAAGACTTTTGCACACACACACACACACACACACACACACAGAGGGAAGGAACACACAGCCGTCTCACTGATCTCATCAGACCAAATGAAAAACACTCGCACTGCTTTTATTTGATTTTGCTGGCCGGCCACAAGCGCGCCTTTTAAAGTTACGCTGTTATTTTTTCTCTTTTCTCCATCCACAAGCGAGTGAAATTGGCTGTTTCCTCTAGACGGCCTCTCTTCTCACTTCTGATGTGACGGGTCTTTTAAGCCCTGAAGCATTTCTTTCTTTTACTCCCCCCCATCTGTCTCTCTCTGTCTGTCTATCTCTCTCTGACTCTCTCTATCTCTCTCTCTGTCTCTCTCCCTCTGTCTCTCTGTCTCTGTCTCTCTCTCTCTCTCTCTCTCTCTCTCTCTGTCTCTCTCTCTCTCTCCGAGCGCAGTAACACAAGCAGCCACCATCCATGGCAATTTAGTCACTCAATTCTTTCGTTCTTTTGTGTGAAGCAGAAACCGTCCCTTAATCCGGATTCATTAAATTTTATTCCCTCCGTCTATTGGCTCCTTTTAAAAACGCTTTCGCATCATTTGAAGACATTTACGGTGGTCAGGATGGACTTTGTGCCTGGTTTAGAAAAACACCAACAGCATAAATTATACATCGTTCTTAATATGAACAGGGAGGAAAAGCTGTAGGAGCGACGAGCTTAACTCCGTCCACAATGTTATTTAACAACACCAAGCAGAAAGCGTTCGGACCAGCGGCGGCTTTAGCGGAATTAGCGAGAGTGATGTTATAATGTGGTTAGCATTTGTCGCATTTTTATGAAATCGATGCCATGTGGAAAAGCAGTTCTGTACTTGTGTGTGTGTGTGTGTGAGTATGTGTGCGAACCTAGACAACGCCTTGAGCTTTTAAAAACGCAAAGTTTTTGAATAACTTTGGGAACAAATTAAATCTATTCTGATCTTCGGATTCTCCCAAAGCATTCCAGACATACAGTACACACACACACAGACACAGACACAGAGAGAGAGAACATCCTATACAGTCTTTGAAAGCAATTGTGGCAAGGAAAATTTCTCCCAGAAATCCTGTCAGCGGTAGCACGTTAGCCAACAGGGCAATGTTAGCAAAATTTTTGATTGTCGAAAATTTATGATTAGCAACTTAAAAATCCACTCAGGAATCCTGTTAGTTGCCTAGCATTAGCAGTAAAGAGTAAAAAGTGTAGGAACAATAGAAAACTTAGGGGAAAAAAAACTTCCTAAGTTCCTAAATTTCTTCCTTTCCTGTCAGGTTAGGTTTAACCGGCTTGTGTTAGCAGGGACTTTAAAATCCTATCAGAAATCCTGGTCAGGTTAGCTCATGCTAGCTAGCTGCCTAGCATTATCAGTAAGAATTTATAAACAATTTATAAACCTTTCTTTCTGAAATCCTCTCAGGCTACTACATTAACTAGCAAGCTTGCATTAAGCTCTCAAATCCTCTCAGAAATCCTGTCAGGTTAGCACATTAGCCTGCTGATTAGTGTTAGCAGTGTGTGAACGGCAACTTAAAAATCAATTGAGAAATCCCCTCAAAAATTTGAAATGTCATGAACCTTAAAGCTTAAAAATACTTTCGGAATTCCGGTGAGGTTAGCTCGAGTTAGCAAACTGACTCATGTTAGCAGTAACGATTGTAAACATGTAGGAACGATAACTTTAAAACCCAGTTCAGGTTTTCTGAGGTAAACTAGCTTACGAACACTTCAGTAAAACGTGAAAATTTGTGAAGAGTAATTGAACACTTCATTGAGAATTCCTGTCAGGTTAGCTCGTTAGCTTGCTGACTAGCATTAGCAGTGTAAACTTATGACTTTTTAAAAACATCCTTTGAGAACTCCTGTCAGGTTAGTTCATGTTAGTAAGGTGGCTAGTGTTAACAGTAATACGGAATTGTAAACATGTAGGAACGATAACTTAAACATATCTTTTAGTTATCCTGTCAGGTTAGCTCATGTTAGCAACGAAAACTGTAAAAATGAGTCCTGACTACATAAGGCCTTCGGGAACGTTTATTTAACGTGTTATTGAACTTGGGAACATAGGAATAGTGTTAGCAGTAAACTTTAGGAACAGGACAGTTCAAATCCTCTCAGAAATCCTGCTAGGTTAGCTCAGGTTAGCTAGCTGAATTGTATTGGTAGGTAGTAAACAAAATTTGTACACTAACTTTGTACACTCTTCAGAAATCCTGTTGCACATTAGCTAGCAAGCAAGCATTATCTCTAGCTCAAGCTGGTTAGCTGGCTAGCGTTATCAGTATTAATTAAATACTAACTAATAACTATTTTCAGAAATTCAGAATGAAGTGTATGAATAGCAAGTTAAAATTCTCTCAGAAATCCTGTCAGGTTAGCAGATTAACTAGATGGCTAGCATTAGCAATGGTAAATTAATCGCTCAAGTGAGTTAGCTGACTAGAATGATCAATTAAATCTATGAAGAGGAGCTTATAAATATGACAGAGTTTTAAATATGTGTACATAAATATGTGTGCAGTAAACTGGCTGGTGTGTGTGTGTGTGTGTTACATGGACAGATTCACAGGCTGCTGCTCTGACTGATGGCTCCAGTTGTGTGTGATTTAGTATCTGGCTTGGCCGATGCCTTCTAACCGGTTGCGTTAGACTTTTTGTTGGCAGTGTCATTTTTAAGTGGTTTTGGGTCGGTGTGTGTGTGTGTGTGCGTGCGTAAGTGTGAAGCTTTCTCAATTGAGAGCATGTGCTAGTGAGAGCGCTGTTGCCTCGCTGCCTTCACTCCTGCTGTTTTGTTGTTATGCTCTTGTGTAACGTATCAGGATGAAGATTCAGTTGTAGCTCTGATTCCAGCCCGTGATCACAATATATCACTTAGCATAAGGAGAATAAAATCGTGCTCATGAAGACGTGGCTAATCAAGACATACATACATACATACATACATACACACACATTGCTGCATTAGCTTTAGCATGAAAAGGACCATTAAATGATGCTAAGATGCGAGTTAACACACAGTGTGTATGTTATTGTGAAAGAGAAAGAGACGGGCAAGCAGTGAACAAATACATCTTTCTCCTTTTTGCTTTCTTTAAGAAAACGTTACACTCTTTCGTTCTCAGTATATCAAACGTCGTGTTCTTTGCAAAAACGTTCCCATAAAATTCTGACTAAAAGTGGAACCACGTTGAAAATGTGACTCCGCATCGCGCGTAGAAAATGGTTGGTCACCTGTCACTTTGTCACTCATAAGTGTGGACGCACCTTAAGGGTGGAAGCCATATTGTTAAATGAAACCAAATTCCATCCCTCCATTTTCTGTACCGCTTATCCTGCACAGGGTCGCGGGGAGCCTGGGGAACTTGGGGCACGAGGTGGGAGACAACTCATCATAGAGCACAATCGCACCCACACTCACACCGCATGTCTTTGGATTGGGGAGGAGACCAGAGTACCTGGAGGAAACCCCGAAACACAGAAAGAACATTTCTTTCAAACCCTTTTAAACCGAATTTGCAGTGATTAACAGTTAACACAGTTTAATCTACATGATTTTCCTCCACATGCTCATACAAGTACAGTAAAGTTGCAGCAGCTGTATTTCCGAGCTTACACATGTGTCAGTTAATAAATATTAAGGAACGTCAGGGGTCTGCTTATAAATATTAAAGATGACTTTCTGGAAAAAAAAAAAGAGACTGAGAAACCATGTTAGAAGTATAGTACCCTTTACAATAGTATTACATTTCGGTACACTTCACAATAGAATTACATTTCAGTACACTTCACGATAGAATTACATTTCAGTACACTTCACAATTGAATTACATTTCAGTACACTTTACAATAGTTTTACATTTCCCCATGTAACGTGGCTTGTTTGTGTTTTCCCGTGCTGCGATTGACTGCAGGTTTGCGACCTGTCGTTCAGTCTGAAGAAGATGCTGATCCGCCACAAGCTCACCCACAACCCCAACCGGCCCATGGCCGAGTGCTCGCTCTGCCACAAGAAGTTCACCCGCAACGACTACCTCAAAGTGCACATGGAGAACGTCCACGGAGAGACGGAAAGCTAGAGACAGGTCACACGCCTCCGGATACGGACCCACGCACACACACGTTCATTTTACTATCTTCGTAAAGACCTCATAAGTATTATTAACATAGCCAGGTAACACCTAAATCTGGTCGCTACTACGATATAAAAACATGCTCCTACACACTCACACACACATGGTTAGAAATGTACACACGCGTACACAAAAACGACAGCAAGTGAAAATATCTTAAGCTATCTAGTATTTCCTATTGTAATTCTTATTACAGATGATTATTAAACTTTTTTCTCATTACAAGCTTGAAATGATCTTGTTCAATTGACAGATATATATATGTATATATATATATATAGTATTTATACAAAGAAATTATCTACCCATAAAATAAGAAGATTTAAAGCTAGATAATAAATAACCGTGTATTATTTTTACTTATAATAATCTCATAACAGGAAATATTACATAAATGTGCCTATATTCAAGATATTTTCACTCGCTAAGATGTTTTTTTTTTTTTTTTGCAGTATAGTATTGCATTATGTCAGTATTAAATAGCGTTTTTGGTTGGGTTTTTTGGGGGTTTTTTTTAATGCAGCGCGAATCCTTGTTATTTATCCATACAGAGCAGAATTTCTAGGGAGTAAACCCTGTTACAGCGCAGGACAATCACACGGATATTTCAACCAGAGAGCCTGACTTTGTATTAACGATCGTCCGGCTAGAAATGAAAATATACAAGAGGGTACCCCTTGAAGCCTGCACTCTTCATGTAATGTTTACGTATAATTAAGTTTCTTGAGTTTTCCACTTCTTTCTACAAAGTCAGTAAGGAATAAAACACCAGTGCGCATGCCATTATAGGAAACGAATCGATGACCGGGTGGTGCGACGTGGCCCGACATGAAGCACGGTCACTGCCGCCTCTCTGAAATGAATTCACGCCATTTAAATGATTATTATATCTTCAGGAAATCCGTTGATCCGTCAAACACGCAGCTTGTTGAATATTACCGGTCGATCGCTTTCTAAATGATGTGCACGACGACGTGTTTTATTCCTCTGACGCCTGAGCAGTTTGCCAAAGATTCCAAAGAAAACGTTCATTTATTAAAGAAAGACGTACGATTTTGTCCGTTTGCATCCCGTTACATTTTACTGGGCACCGTGTCACCGGAAAGGATGACGTTTCACTCGGCGTCCGTGTTGTACTTACACTTTTCCACGCAATAATATTTCTCCACATTAACTGGTGCAGAAATAATGAGAGAAATGCAATAAGAAGAGTATTTTGTGTTATGCAGTATTTATGTTACATATGTTACAAGGTACAGATACATTCCTTTATTAAAGTGTCAGTATTTTTGTATGTTACGCTTATTATTATTATTATTATTATTATTATTATTGAAAAGAGAAGAAGGTTTATGAATTATTGTCCTGATCATACAAGGAGCCGAATGCTGATTGGCCAGTTGTGTTTCTGGAATGTTGAATGTTAATGCTCGAGTGTTACACCTATCAGTATCTCAGTATGATTTTGATTTGTATTTTCGTTCCCACTTTTTCTTCCTTTCATAACCTGTTATTCAATATAAATAATGAAACGAGTGCTGCGGTTTTGTGTGTTCACATGCTGTCATTTTTACATATACAAATGAAGTGCTTCATTAGTTTTTGGGAAACACACACACACACACACACACACACACACACACACACGAGTGCAGCAGTATGTCCAATTTAGCAGCTCTTGTCCTATAAAATGGTGCACAGCTTATTTGATTCATTTCCTGCACTTGAGTTGAATTCAGGGTCGAATCCGTTTCTTACTGCAATGAAACCAGGTCACCTGGAAGTGGACTGACATCATCATCTCTCTCTGATCTAATTGGACAAAGCGATGCACAAGAACCTGAGTATTCGAATATGAGCAAAGGTAATTAGAAAAGAATAACAGGGTTTGGATATGGGAAATAATATTATTTCTGTGGAAAGCCTACTAATCAGAGGTGGCACCAAGGACCTGGACCAGACAGATGTTTTGCTTCCCCAAACATCAAGAAAAAGTAAGGAAACGAGGACAATGTCTGGTGTGAGGCTCCTTAATAATAAGCAACACCGTTTTTTTAAACCACCACTGAGATCATGGTCCTGCCTTCTTTGTGAGCCAATTCAAAGGTCAGAGTTCACCAAGAAAAATGCTGCATTCGACTTACCTCAGAATGAAGTTGGAACGTGGAATTTTTTTTTAGATTAGATTCAACTTGATTGACATTGAGTATAAGTACAAAGCCAGTGGAATGCAGTTCAAATCCAAGACTTCCATCCATCCATCCATTTTCCATATCGCTTATCCACACACACATTCACACATTACGGACCATTTGGAAATGCCTAATCAGTATGTCTTAGGAGTGGGGGAGGAAAGCGGAGTCCAAGGAGGAAACCCAAAAAGCATTAGGAGCGTATGCTCAAATACAACTAGTTCCAAATCAAGCAAATGACACGATATTCGGAGGAGCTTGCAATTTTTCAACAGTTTCAGATTTTCAGCAGATTCGGGCCAGGACGTGTCACTTGACGTCATCACGACGCGCATTCAGCCGAAGCCGTCTTCGATTCAAGTGCGTCAAACATGAGTACAGCTGAAAGGTCGCGTTTACCAACAAACAGCATGTGCGAAACAATTTCGAGCAACTGCAATTTCGCCAATTCAAGTAGTTTTCCTAAAAATAAAAATAAAAAAGCAGAAAAAACACCGCATTGAGAGTTTTTTGCAGTCCCCGCAACAAACTTTTCAAAAAAGGCTGCAGGAAAATCAAGAATTTTTGGCCGCAAAAATCACAAAAAACTTACATCTTTGATTACGTCTTCGATTGTAACTCGGAATTACATTATCGACCTTCATACGTTGGAGCTACAAAGTTAGAAAAAAAACAAGTGGGATACTTCCATGGTTGTCTTTTGTTAGTAACAAGCTAGCCAGCTAACTGTAAGGAGTGATATATATACATATTGTTATAGATTTAACAAGCAAATATATCAGATCTAATGAAAAAATTATATATACATATGTGTGTGTGTATATACATATATATGTATATATGTGTATGTATATATATATATGTGTGTGTGTGTGTGTATGTATATATATATATATATATATATATATATATACACACACACACACACACACATGAGCTGTACGCCGTAATCTTCAAGATTAAAACAAAAAAGTATTGAAATATTTCACTCTATGTGTAATGAATCTAGAATATATGAAAGTTCCACTTTTTGAATTAAATTACAGAAAATTTTTTTTACTTTTCCATGATATTAAAATATTTTGAGATGCACCTGTGTGTGTGTGTGTGTGTGTGTGTGTGTGTGTGTGTATGTATATATATATATATATATATAGACAGAGAGAGAGAGAGAATGAAAATAAACAACTTGAACAGTGAATACATACATAAGTAAGATAGCACTGCCAACCTGCGGCGTCGCCATCGTCCGTTTCTGAAGGCTCCTGCTTCCCAGGTAGTGATTTGATTATAAAGCCTTGAGCCTGGGTAAATTGTTGATGTCAGACTAATCATATGTGCTTTCCAGACTTGATTACAAGTGCTCACTCGACAGCGATTAACTAAAGCACGACTCCGACGCTGGGAACTGTGGCTTACAGGCTAATTAAAGCCTCAGTGCGGCTCGAGCTGCTGCTGACTCGTCAAAGGCAACGGCTCATCAAGAGAAAGACAGCACACACACCATGGAGGACTTCACAGCCGCCGGGTAAATCTTTAAATCTCTACGTCACATTTCTGGGAATGTAATGCAACAAAATTGCACTATTTAAGAGTTCAGACTTTCATTTCTGCTTTAATTTTGTGTGGAATAGATTGACTTGGCAGTCGCTTTTATCCGAAGTGACTTAGCAGGCCAGGATTAAGCCACTTTCTGAGTTACCCGGCGGATTTTTTTAAAAACCACAACCTTCTGCTGGGTTACCACTAATCTGCCACGACCCCATGTCATTATGAAATGATGAAATAAAGTGTTACCCTGCGAATTCCACTGCAATCTTTACGCTTCTGTACGTTACAGTGCACTTTTTTCTGGAAACTGGAAAAACACATGCAGGATTTTTAAATACCAACAAAGAACACATTAAAATGTACAAAGTAAGGAATAAAACTCAGTGGGGCATGTGGATATAGAAAAATAATAAACGAAGAGGCACGTCCGGGGTTCGATTCCCGCCTCCGCCCTGTGTGTGCGTAGTTTGCATGTTCTCCCTGTGCTGCGGGGGTTTCCTCCGGGTACTCCGGTTTCCTCCTCCAGTCCAAAGACATGTTGTAGGCTGATTGGCATTTCCCAAGTGTCCGTAGTGTGTGTGTGTGTGTGTGTGTGTGCGCGTGCGATTGTGCCCTGCGATGGGTCGGTATCCCATCCACGGTGTCCCCCGCCTCATACCCCAAGCTCCCTGGGACAGGCTCCAGGTTCCCCACGACCCTGTGTAGGATAATTCTTTCTTTCTTTCTTTCTTTCTTTATGTTCTTTCTTTTCTTTTCCTATTATATTTCTATTTTTTTCTCTTTCTTTCTTTCTTTCTTTCTTCATGTTCGTTCTTTTCTTTTCCTATTATATTTCTTTCTTGCTTGCTTCATGTTCGTTCTTTTCTTTTCCTATTATATTGCTTGCTGGTTTTTCTCTTTCTTCCTTTTCACGTCATGTTATTTTCTTGCTTCCTATTTTCTTTCTTCTCTAAGTGTAATATTTGCTGATGTGATGGTATATGACTGATGTGTGGCTCTGCTGCTAGTATTTATGGGAAGTGTCTTATACGCTGATGATTGATACTATTAGCTGTAATCACTGGTTAAGAGCGGCTTTTCTTTATGGAGCGGAAGATGGCGTTGGCCAGATCCAACCTGAATTGCTTTCATTGGATGCAGGACTGGAAATGATAGACCTCTGAAATGACTAATCACGTATTTTCCAGCATGTGCGTTCCCACAACTTAACCTGCACCACAGATCCGATTCAGACCTGACGGCTAACTGCTGAGTCCTGCTGCTGAAGCTGTGGAGAGCTGTTACAGCTGAGATACTCGGTTCCACAGCAAAACTACACTGAGGTACTGAAAAAGATACTGACGTGCACTACAAAAAAGCTACTGACATGTCCTACTCACAGCATAACTAACCGTGGATAAGGATGACTGTTGTATCTTTGTGGAAGTATAGTAGCATTAGAAAGTTGTGGTTACATCAAACTTATACATATATATAAACTGTATATAAGTGTATAACAAAGTGTGTTTGCAGTGAATTCATCGGGAGTCTCATAGTTGGGTGTGTGTGTGTGTGATTTTCTCAGTCATAGGGTGTATCACGCCCATCGTAGGCTTGAATACAAAATGTGTGTGTGTGTGTGCGTTTCTAATTATGCTTTTACTGGGTGCACTGGTTTCCTGTCCCTGTGTGTGTGTGTGTGTGTGTGTGTGTGTGTGCAGACACTGGTCCCCACCCTGGGTCCAGGAGTATGATTAACTCGTCGCCACACAAACCGCCTGATTGGTCCGCCTCAGTATCACTACGGCAACAGGTAGGGTGGGATGCTTCTCCAAGCCACAGAATGTAAAGTATGTTCCGATACAGTGTGTGTGTGTGTGTGTGTGTGTGTGTGTGTGTGTGTGTGTGTGTGTGTGTGCTACACTTCTGCAACCAAAATTAGATGTGCAACCCAAATTTAGAGTGAGTGTAGACATGGCTCTTTAAGGAAGAAAAATCATTATTATTATTATTATTAGTAGTAGTAGTAGTAGTAGTAGTAGTAGTAGTAGTAGCTGTAGTAGTAGGTTCCAGGGTCCCTGGGTTCAATCCTGAGCTCAGGAGACAAAAAGGTATTGAAGAGCCAAGAAAAAAATTCCAGCGTTTATAGATCACAATTGATCCCTAGTGGCTGGTGACAGAACTGCATTTACACAAACAAACAAACAAACAAACAAACAAACACATAATTGCTGATACGGTGAAGTTTTCTGTAAGTAGATGTTTCCATTATATCATGATAGGAGTCTCCAGTGTCAGTGTCAACATTCTGTAAGTTTTCTGCCGAGAAGTTTCCGGTTTCATGGCGTAACACAACAAGCTGCTACGTTTGTCTTATTCATTTCAAAAGAGAGAAAAAAAAGACAGACGAGGGACAGGTGAGCCACTATAATGTCATGTTTTTCAGACGTTCCACGACATAACTATAAATGGATATGAATGTATGATATGAATAAATGAAAATGTATAATCGTTGCTAAATTGCTGCGGTATAAAAGAGCTCACGATGTTCTATTCTTGGGAAATAATAAACGCCAGGGTCATAACAGTAACTCTGCTTCGGCTCAGGCACGTCCCACCATCCCGTCACTGATTCTTTTCCTAGAACCGCACACCTCCAAGTGTATTATTCCTTCCCTAGAGGCCAACTAAATTTACATACCAGTGTGTGCGCTCACATATATTTTGGTTTTTGTTTGTAACGTCTTAATCTGAAGTTGTTCTTCTCCAGCAGAGTTTGGGGTTTAAACCTTATCCTGTCAAAAGCCTACGTGGAGATCTGATCAAGTCCAGAGCAAACATTCGCTCTGCCTCTGCTCCTGTGGGCTGATTGAGTCTCTCAGTCTGGCCAGGAATTGTTGGATTTCTGAATTCCTTCTCTGTCCGTTTAGACCGTAACTCCCGCATGGAGAGCTGTCTGGTGTGAAAGTAAGGCGGGTGTGAAAAATGTGTTTGAAATTTTTCTTTCTGTAAGGTTATCTCTTTTGAAACGTCGACGCCGAAGTAAGCAGATAATCCTCACGTCTGAATTCGAGTCAGCAAAGCTTAAGCAAAGTAAACATTCTCCGAGTCCGAGACGCAGGTGGAGCCATCAGTCTGGAGAAATCCAGCGGTTTCTGGAAAGTCTTGCCTTTGCGTCTGCGCTCCAAAGAGCAACGATTTCAGCCCACTTTATTCTGTTTGACTTGGGCAACATCTAGCGCAGGGGTTGTCCACTGGTGAACCGCAGTCCGGATGCAGACCCAGCAAAGTGAGCCGAGTGCTTGAAGAAAAAACACTGTAGCAGAGCTGATAATCGTACGGGGAAGTTCAGTTTTCTAAACACGGACCAGTCGTGGCCAGTTATGCAAATTATTTCGATGAAGGCAGCTCATCGGACCGAAGTCTAGGTACAGGTACTCGAGAGAGAGATTCACAAACGTTCACACCTTCTCTGGGACGATTAGAGAATTTACTACATGACGTGTTTAAAGAAAAGTTGCACATGAAAGCATAACGTTTCAAATCGGCTTGACCGAGAAGTCATTAATAGTTTATTCTCTGCTTCAAGTTCAAGGTCAAAACCGGTACCGTAAAGCATCACTATGAAACAAAACCACAAAAAACAGAACCACTTGGATTTGCCTTAATTATAGACATAAACTTATCACTAATGGTTAAACATTTCATGTTTGTCGTTTATCCGGACCTCTGTAATTGAGGGATTTTATGTACCGGTGATGTTGACGGTTGGTAGTGTACAAATACATCCCACAATAGTTCCCAAAACACGGCAGAGTAAAGGGAAGGGAAGAATGGTACAATGTAGAGATGAGAGAAAGTGACTTACGAGCGTGAAGAAAGAGAAGAGCGTTTGTTTGTGAAGTGGGCCGGCAGTACGTTGTCAGACATGATGAGAGCTACGTAGAGTGTGTGTGTGTGTGTGTGTGTGTGTGAGAGAGAGAGAGAGGGAGACAAATAAAGAGAGCAAAAAGCGTCCATCAGCAGCGGGCAAGTATTATATAAACCCTCCGAAATGAGAGCCCTGTCAGCACACACATCACCGACATCAAGTGCACTATTCCTCCACCACAGACCTGTCTGCACTTAGCACATATACATACACAGTCTATACATAAAGCCACAGTCATGCGCGCACACACACACACACACACACACACACGGCCCGCTGTCCTCACTCCGCAGGCCCATGTTGACGGAGAGCCACCAGGGGAATGATGTCGGTCGTGTTTCATTGAAAGAAAAGAGAGGAGAAGAAAGGCACTGGAGGCAAAGAAAACACGAAGGAAATCCCGTTCCTGACCACTTCATTTATTTTCCCTCCCTCTCTCTCTCTCTCTTTCTCTCTCTCTCTCTCATCCGAGGGGGCTCGTTCCTCGCTCCAACACCGCGAGCAGCTGTCTGTAGCCTATAACACACACCATTACCACAACACGTCATTACGCTAGGATCTCGAGAAACAACACAGGTGTGGAAAAAGCTGCATTTAAACCCGCCGTTATTAAGCAAACTACTTTTTTACGACAGACTTTATGAGGGATCGTTTTCCCGTGCTGCTTTTTAAGTAGGCTGGTCAGAAATGAAAAATTCACACGGCAAGTGAAAAGGTTTTGAACACCTGCATGTTTTAAAGCTAGTAGTTTAGTGCGGCAGACAAAACCAAAAAACGGCAGACGGAAAAACATCAAACAAGCACTCAGGCCTACAGTAAATAATTGTGTTTGAATACTTACGCTGCATTAAAATATAACTTGTAGCCTAATTTGTTGTTTAAGTGGATGAAGATATTGGGGAACGCTGTTGCTAAGCAACTGGAATATATGGACACCGAGCATAGAAGCTAACGGTTATGTAAGGAATGAAAACAACCTCAGGGCATGCTGCTGTTATAGGAAAAGAAAACATTCTTATTCCAGCATGTCTGAAACTGTTTTATTCCTCTTGTACCACATATTGTATTTTTATTAATTTATAGTTAGATGTAATGTTGTGGAATGTCCGTGAAACAAGTTCCTGCCCTGCTGGAAAAAAAAAACAGAAACCTTCATAGAATTTGTAATGGTTTTAATGGGAATTGTATTTGTTTTAATGGAAACCGTGGGTGTTTACTAGTAATTTGTTGCCTTCTATTGGTCGCATTTTACGTCTAGTGGGTACCATTACTTCCTTAATACGTCCTACAATGTCATGGAAACCATTTGGTAATGGTTTTAATGGTTAACAGCTGATGGTTTGTAATGATATATGTAGTGGAAACCATTAGAATTTCTATGATGATTTCTGTTGGGTTTTTTTCAGCAAGGTGTTATCATTTACGTTAAAACCGCTGTAAGTAGTTGGTCCCTCGTCGACCTTTCTTTTTCCTTCTCTTGAGGTTAATAATATGAAAATGTTACAGAGGAAACACAAAACTACAAACCTGAAGACTTTTCTGGACTTTTCAGTTAACGTTACAGCTTTACCTCTGACTACCTCTGTTCATTTGTAATGGGCTCCAGTATAACTATTGGTCTAGCGGGTTTTTTTTTTGTTGTTGTTGTTTTTTTGTTTTTTATGACCTAGCATGCAGCTTTCTATTTTAAGCCATTTATATACACAACGTGAACATAAAAACAAGACGAAACCGTCAGAAGTATCCACATTTCTGTCAGATGTGTCGCTGACGTCTTACGAAAACACTCGGTTTGGCGAAAAATGACCCTGTAATTACACTTCGCATTGAGCGCAGACCAAGCCACCGGTTCAGCCATGTTGAGAAACATCAACATTTCGTCACTTGTGAACTTGAAGCTGTCAGAAACGTTTGACTTCCAAATGTTTGACTGCCACAAGAGATGCACGTTGCTATGGAATGCTCCAGTAAACGACTAGCATTTATGAAGATATGAAGAATTATTCGTTATTAGATCTGCTCGCTCTCAGGTCCTTTATAACAGTGCGCTTGGAAGGTAAATCAGTTTAGCCTAGTGATAAAAGACTTGCAGAAAAGAGCCAGTAGTAACTGTTAACACAAATATACTGTAGATTGTGTCTAGTTCACAATTAGATCCAGATTTTTCTTAATCAAATGAAAAAGGTTACCTTTTCCCCGACTCTATATCTCCTCCTTATTTAGATTTCCAATTGTAAAGAATTTAAAAGGAGACCATTGTTTGAAGTTTATCCAAAAGGCTTGTTTCGTTAAAAAAATGAGACCAAATGCTGTCATTGAGGCTCTGCTGTGGAAACTCAAACCTGATGTGAAACTGCAGCCACGCTAAACGAACACATCTCTATTATTAAAAAAAATAGAGAGGTTTGGACGTAATTTGTTGTTCTGGCAGCTTCTGAACCTGAAGGAAGCGTTCTTCCAGAGCTTTGTCTGATTTTACGGGCCAGTAAAGGGTGACGATGGAGGAGTCAGAAGCAGTTCAGTCTAAACAGCCGGAGGAACGTGAGGAGAGATGAGTCCTTTCTTCTCCTCCGTAGGGGGCAACAGGGCAGCGGGGCATCACCCTTGATCCCTTGTTCCCTATTCAGCTCTCTGTCTGACCATCGCTCTCTGTAACTCTCTCTTTCAGGCTAATCTCTAACTCTTTAACCTTTAGTAACTAGCTCGTTTTTATTTTGCACTAATCTTTTGCTTTGTCTCTTCATTTCACTTAATTGCATTGTCAGAAAACCTGTAAGGGCTAACGATTTTCAAGAATAGCGCAGGATTCACACTAACAGTGGTAGCAGTGCTGTAAAATTTGTGTTTATTATACTTTAAATGCCAAGGCTACAGCATTGCGCGAGATTCGTATGATGATAGAAGTTTGTTCTTATATTTTGCGATTCTGAACGCGAAATAAAGCAATATTCGGAGGAGGTTGCAATTTTTCAAAATTACCGTACATATTCCGCAGATCTTGGCCAGGACGTGTCATGTGACATCGTTACAACGCACATTCAGCCAAAGCCCTCTACGAGTCACGTGCGTCGCATTTACCAACAAGCATCACTGCAAAAGACCGCGCAGAATTATTTCATGCAGTTGCGATTTCGTTGATTCGAGCAGTTTTCCACTAAAAAAGGAATTTATTTATTTATTTGTTTATTTATTGTAACACATTTTGCTGCCTATAATTTTAAATATGTGTGCTTTGTCCTGTAATCCATTCACATTTTCTCTGGGTCGAATGATCTATGCAATATACCTGCGTTACCCAACATGCACACACTGTCAAGCAACACTGTGACAGTATGATAAGCTACGTACATTTGAGCGACGTTCTCAATCCTATGCAAATTAGCTATGACACTCTAAAACCGACAAATCCAAACGATTAGCTTGAATGATTCCACAATCAGTTCACATTTAGGTAGCCACTACTGCTACTGCTACTACTACTAATACTACTAATACTACTACTACTGCTACAACTACAACTACTACTACTAATATTAATACTGCTAATACTACTCATACTACTACTACTGCTACAACTACTAATACTGCTACTCCTACTACTACTACTACGCCTACTGCTACAACTACTACTACTACTACTACTAATACTACTACTACTACTACTCCTACTACTACTACTACTACTACTCCTGCTACTACTGCTACAACTACTACTACTACTACTACTTATACTACTACTACTACTACTACGCCTACTACTCCTGCTACTACTACTACTTCTACTACTACTACTACTACTACTACTACTAAGTAGCTGGACTTCCTGACCTTTAATCTTTACATCTTTACAACTGAAAGTGTTTGTGTTGAGAACCCAAATCTGAGGTAACCAGTTTTCTGGTAAAACAATAACAATATATTATAATGATTAATGTTATGTAACTCACACTACTTATATTACTATTTACTATTAACACACTAATTATTTATTTTAAGGTGTCTTATATCACTTTAAAAAAAAAACTAAATGAGCTAGCTGAAATAGTTCATTGTTAGCTAACTAGTTACTTCAACAATGAAATGATTTGTCTTTCCAAGGCAATAACATAGTTTAATACGTGTAAAACATAGTTGCCATAAAGTAGCAAAGTAATACCGTAGTAAAAATATACTCATGGGTTCTTGTTGTTGTTTTTTTTCATAAAAGCAAGAAATAAAGAAAAATACAATGAAAATGAGTAGTAGTATTCCAACAGTTGTACCAAAATCCTGAGTAATAATCAAGAATTAAGGCTTATGTTTTCGACATGGTATAAAATGGTGCTTAGTAATTAAGAATGGACACACACACATACACACACACCCTCTGAATGCTCTAACGGGGCCGAAAGTCACAGTCCTCGAAACTCAGAGTGCATGTCCTCTTCACTCCCTGTGTAATGACTTTTAACATAATGGCCTGCAGTGGCTATAATAGCCTGTCAGACGTGTGTGTGAGAGAGAGAGAAAGAGAGAGAGAGAGAGAGAGAGAGAGAGTGTAATTGTAATGGAGGGTGAGACAGGCCCTGTCTAAGCCACCTCAATTAGTCACACTGAACCTGTTCCCCTGTAGACCACACACGCTCACACACAAAGTCTGACAGAAATTACACCTCTGCAGAGACACTGACTATCCCACCAAAACACACACACACACATTTCACGGTGATAAAGTCCTTGGTGTCAGTACGCTCTCAGCGCTGTGCTAATCCCCCACAACACATATATCTCTCACAGGAAGCCGCTTCTCAAACATCAGGGGCCTTGCAGCAGCATTGTGAGTTCAGTATACACACACACACACACACCCATATAGTACACACACACACACACACACACAGACAGCCTCCAAGGCCGCATCCTACTGCAGCTCTGTCGATATACAATCTCTCTCTGACTTCTCCATCAATCATAAACTCACACAAGGATGTCCTCATTTTACAAACAACAAACAGATCTGTCTGGTCAAACACACAACCACACACATACACACCTACACACTCGGGGTAAGGCAGGTGTCTACCAGGCAGAGGAAATATCTTTCCGTACTCTGTCTCTTCTGTGTAAATATCTGTTGACTGACATCAATATAAAATGCTCATATGTTTATTAAGTGTAATAAGAGTGTGTGCAGTGTGACACAGCGCCCCCTGTGTGTAAAAAAAACAACAACACCTCAATTAGACTGAAAATCTCCCACAGAGGATCATTAAACCATACTTTAAGCGATTGGATTATTAGACATAGTAAGAGGTGTAACACAATGACACTATCCATATCCGTATCTGTTCGGTGCTCTAAATATCCGTGTCCGTATTCGGGTGTGCCTGTCCCAGGAATGCTGGGCGTGACGTGGGAATACACACTGGGGTGCCTGTCAGGTTTTGTAGGATGCCAGATTCAGAGAGTTAGGATCATTGTCATAAACTGAAAGTGTGTTTCATTCTGAGTGTGAGGAATTTGATGACAACGATCCCCCTGAAAGGTACAAAAAGGACTAAATGTACCCTGTTCGGATTAGGGTTCCTGGTACCCATGCCTGGAGCCAGGCCTTGGCTTGGTATCCGTAGCTGGGTGTTACTCATGATGTTACTCGATCAAGTTCAACTTGTGGTCTCAAACACCTGCAAGATGAAGGGTCTTGGGGGGGGCATCCATTCGTAGATGGACTGGACCCTTGCAGTGGAAACTGGAATCCAGGACTATAAGATCTTTGAAATATCTGGGATCTCTTACATTTTCCGCATATTGAATGAATCTTGTAGTGTGGCCCAGGCATCAGAATTTGTTTCTTTTTCTTGTAAAGGATCCTTCATAATGATAAAGGGCCAAAAGTCTGATTGAAACTTGAAAGATTGAAACTTTCAGACTGAGAATTTTCTCTAAACACTGACTGTTTATATGGCTTAGTGGTTAGCACATTTGTGTGGCACCTCTGGGGTTGAGGGTTTGATTCCCGCCTCCGCCCTGTGTGCGTGGAGTTTGCATGTTCTCCCCGTGCTTTGGGGGTTTCCTCCAGGTACTCCGGTTTCCTCCTTCAGTCCAAAAACATGCGTTCTAGGCTGATTGGCATCTCTAAATTGTCCGTAGGGTGTGAATGTGTGTGCGATTGTGCCCTACGATGGAATGGCACCTCGTCCAGGGCGTCTCCCGCCTTGTGCCCCGAGTAATCTGGGATATGCTCCAGGCGGCCCACGACCCTATGAAGGATAAGCGGTACAGAAAATGGATGGATGGATGAATGTGTATATGTGTAAGAAAGTGTGGATCATCTGCCATAGTTTAGTAAGAGCGCAGTTCTGCTTGTTGGAAACAGAGAAGTATCTGACGTTACCCAAGCCGAGTCGTCAAGCCATTTGACGTGACCACATGAGAACTCATCAGCGGCAGGACTTTTTGTCAAAGACGTCTGCGAAATAGATCGGTTGCATCAGAGGCCAAGCGAAGCATGAGCTAAATCTTGGAAGTCTTAGAAGTCTTTGCAGGATGCATTCTCAAACATGCTATCCCTTACACAAGCTACAAAAACAATAGCAGGCCTTTTATCTCTGTCTAAAGCGTGATGTGGAGCGATGGGGGTTGATTCACATCACAGGGCCTTTTACAGCTCACACAATGCAGTGTTTTCCCCCCCTCGGACCATCACTACCAAACCTCATCAACCTCCAATCGCAGTTACTGTAAGACCTTCTGTGATTTATCTGATGACGAAGACACGTGTAGTGTCTTCAGCTGGATTCGATTGTGTTAAATGGCTCTGAATCACAGGGAATAAATGAAAGGCACTCTGTCCGGGAATAACGAATGCTTGATTTCAGGTCGACCAGAGACATGCATGACTGTGAAGGATGAGCATGTCCTGTCATTGGCTTTGTTTACAAGCAGAAATTTTAGTCAGAGGTGCAGATTCTGTAAAGAAATCTATTGAAAATCTCAACTGACATGCATGTTACATATAATCTAAACCAAATGGATTTAGACACTTTGGAGTCGACATTGCTATTACAACGAGAAGCTGTGATTCCTGTTAGAGACTAACGAGTAGCTAACGTCAGTGGAGTGAATTAGCCAAACGTTAAAGGATGTCGCTCTCTGCAGTCTGTATTCAAAATGTCCTTAGTAACTAAACATAAGTGCAGGAGAGGAATTTACCTTTCAAAGTGTTAGCTGGATGTTTTATCCAACCATTCATTCATCGTTAATAACCGCTTTATCCTGGTCTTTAAGCCTATCTCTGTTTGAGCTGATAGCATCTCAGCAGCACCCCAGCATGCAGGCACACTAAACCACTGACACTCCTTAAGAGACACACTGCCGTGTGTGTGTGATGAGTATGTAAATGAATTGTTCATGCTTCCTGGGTGTCCCTGTGTCTGTTTGCATCCCTGTGTGTGCGTGACTGTGTGTGGTTTTTCTGGGGTAATTCTTTTTCACAGCTTTTTGAGTCACTGCCTCTGTCTTTACAGGCTCCATTGAGAGTCAGTGGGCTGCTGGTTATTACCACACAGCACAGGTGTCAAAGCCAGACAGGAAGTGCGTGTATATGTGTGTGAGAAAGAGAGGGTGAGCACAGTAATAATGTATATATCCACTAGATCTACAGTACAGCTTGGCACTGTTCACTTTAAACCTGCAAAGTCATTAGGGTTGTCAGTGACCAATGTAATTAGTTAGAGACATGAAGTGGAATCAACCAATCAGAGCCTGGTTTATATCAGACAGGACCAATAAAATAACTTGGCATTATGTCATGGCAGCTGCTAGTCAAGCAGAACATAACCAACCAGAACATACTGTATTATTTGATTAGATATTAGATCTTTACCAAAAAAAAGAGAAAAGAACTTTTTTATTGTCTTGAATAATCAAAGCATCACCCGCCATTCATAGTAATAAGAATCCAGTCATAATTAAAAAAATATTCAGCTTTAGTCAAGCTACATTTACTTATGTTCACCATAACCCCAGAATTTATTTTAAAATTATTTTAAACATTTTTAACATTTTAAACATTTTTAAATAATTCATTTTCAAGATCAAAATAAAGCAGTTTCCTGCCAAAAGTCAACATGCCAAGTCACGCTTAGTCAGCAGCAGCAATGTCTGAGACAGGGGAGACAGATGAGCATCCCTGCCCCAACTGATCAGCTATCAGCTTCAGTTTAAATGCTTCGAAGTAACAAAGAAATCGCGTGATAATGATCTGCAAGCCAAAACCTGTGGAGAAATCAGCGTTTCACAGCTCAACATCCAACCTGCAGAAACACGTTCAGCTAAGCCATTAGCTAGCTAAGTGCACTCGACTAGCTAGCCAGATCTTTTAATATTTTACAGTATGAAATCTCTGTATTAAACTTAAGATGCCATGTTGATGTGAAGTACTAAGGGCAACTTTGCGACATAGCTAACGATATAGCTAGAAACATATGAATGTATTTTTTAACATGAGCTAGCTAACTTGCAAACAGTCTTAGCGAGCTAGTGAAATACCAGCAGCTTTCTTTATATATTGTTGATATTGAATGTGGTGTCCACTTCAGCATAGCTCTATTGGTCGGCTAGCATAATTGTTAAAAAATGCGTTATAGAACATTGAGGATGAGGCCCTATCTTGGTAACGTCGCCGGGCTACAGTATATTTAACTAAGTTTTAAGCCCGTTTTCGTTGCTAATGCCAGGTTAGACTGGCATTAATATAATTAGCTAGGCAGCAAGTCAAATCCTTGCCATCGGTTATTCTCAGGACATTTTACTTCTTATTAATTCTTTAGCGAAACTACCTAACGTTAAGTCTTTACATATGAACTTACACGACTTAACTTAATTTGATTGATCAGTTACAACCTTTTACTCATTAATATTTGAGTACTTTTAAAAATAGCAACTTTTTTAATTACAGATAAAATTCAGTATAATTTCTCAGTATTTTTTTCCACCCCTGAGCAGGACTTTTACTCGAGTCAGTGTGTATTGTACTCTTTCCACCACCAGCAACAAAGAATGTAGTGCAGGCCGAGGCCTAAAATGCACGGTGCGTCCGATACGGCAGGGTTAAGCGGGCGTTCCCTCACGCAACGAGCAAAGGCTGTTTAATGATTTACGACAGTCACTGGGGATGATTCATTCCCAGTAAATCTCTGGCTACCTCGCGCTGGACAGGAACGCGAGCATGTTTCAATTGAAGCCGTAAAAGGCCTTGTTTCAGACCTGGTGAAAAGCCATAACTTAGACGTGGAGGACGTCCGTGTCTTTTCGTTGTTCGTCCGGCACTTTTTCACGTGCTCTCCCACCACCCCTGGCGAGATGAGAGAGGAGCATCGCGAGGAACATTTGTGAAGGATTACTGCTCGTTTAACACATTATTAAAGCAGTTCCTCATCTTCAAAGCGGCGCAGGAGCTTCGGTAGCCCCTCGGCTCTTGGCAGGAGCCCCTATCCAGCTTAATGGCGGTTTACCCGGTTGTCATAGCGGGTTAAAAACAATAGGTAACTCTAGAGAGCTACAGAGGAGCGTGCCGCTTTCATATCCCCACCTGTGAGGCGATTGGAGCAGATTTGGGTGTTTTGAGTTGCGCTGCAGTAATGGGGCACATGGGTAATGACATATGCACATGTATGAGATATCTCCTGAGCTTCGCACTCTGTTTTCCACTCTGTAGTTTGAGGAGCGTTCTTTGTTCTCGGCGCCGAAAGCGGGGTCCGGTTTGAACATGATTAGAAGCATGTTGCGGAATTGGCTCCATCCTCTTTTCAGGAACAACAATTCCAGCTGGGCCAGGCACAGGGCTAAGTAGGAGCAGACCTTTTCGACAAACGGTGTTATATAATTATGTGTGTGTGTGTGTGTGTGTGTGTTTTAGTATTTAAGTGTAGTCTAGTGCACCAAGGCTCCCCGGAGCACCATAGTTATAAGAGATGGTGTTCTTTCAAAGTGTTCAAAGTGTTTTGTTGGTTCGAGAAAGCTTTTGCGGTCACTTCTCCTCCCTTGCGATTGAAGCTAATGTCTTGACTTAGCATGGAAGAACGTATTAGCAAACAGATGAACGGTTCCCAAAGGAATACATGCAGACTACTCGTGCTCTGTTCCTCCTGCTTGTTCATCTGGATGGTTTGATGTGGATTCCCAAAAGATTTCCACTTCCAACGAAACGGTTAATATCAAAGAATTACTTACCAAAGACATGGTTCACCTGGATACTGTTTATTTGTATCTACACTGGTGCTGCTGTCATCATAAAGACTTGTCTTGTGTTCATACTAAACATCCTTTCAACACACTTAGTACCGTTTGTCTTTAAGCTTCTATACCTACTAGTCGAGGTTTCTTCCTCCTGCCGTGTCAGGGAGTTTTCCTCAGCACTGCCACCTCTGGCTTGGTCGTTAGGGATCCAAATCTAGCTCCAGATTTCTGTAAAGCTTCTTTGTGAGAATGTCTATTGTTAAAATATCTCTCAGGGAAGCACTGTGTTTAATTAAGCATTGATTTCGAGTTTTGGTTGGAGACCAGGTGCATTTAGGACGCAGACATTCCTGGGGATTGGGAAGATTCCCTGGAGCAGGAATCCATCAGGAAGAGCCGAAATCTGGGAGGGATTACGAGACACAAGAAATGGGAGAGATACACAAACATGCCTGAGGTGGAAGGTTTGCTAAGTAAGTGAAGAGAGACGTTACTGAGGCCTGGCCATGGTGGAAATAAAGTCCATGCCAAACCTGTTGCAGTGTCTCTCTCTCCCTCTCTCTCTCTCTCTCTCTCTCTCTCTCTCTCCCTCTGTGGGTGTTTTTATACGTGTTCATGTTTGTTTTAACGGCGCTCGAGTTCAATGGATATGTGGTCGTCTTTGTGTATTTGTATGTGGCTACGTTAGTGAGCGTGTGCTAGTACATAATTATATATGAACTCTTGAATTCACAAGTTTGAGCATGCGGACGTCTTCTCTCGACTCTCACGCGGAACGTATATCTGCAGGAGACGGTCCAGAGCCGAAGCTGCAGGTCCGCACACTCGTAGGTTCCCTGTGGAGAACTGCCACCGTTCAGGTTTGGAGCAGCCGATTAGCACCTCGGTTTCGTCCTCTGACCTGGGTCAGAACACCTCCGAGGGCAGGCGATAGAGGATCAGAGGCGCTGAGGCTTCCGCCGTTCATCTTCAAATTCAGGTCAACACGCGTCCTGAACGACTCAAAGGAACCCAGTGGTGCTCTCCGTCCGTCCCAGCTCGAAGGGCGGCTCGGACCGGATTAGCTCCACCGCGGCTTCCCGCTGGGCCCCGACTCTGAGTGTGTTCGAGCATATGTGTGCCAGATGCTGCTTGCCTCGCTGCTTTCCTTCAAAGAAACAATTAGGGACAATTATCGCAACATATAAATGAATTTCGTTCGGTGCTTTGGAAGGGACGAGGCCTGCCACAGGTGGTTGTAATCTACCATCGTCTCAGTGGTGTTTCAAAAGAGAAAGATTGTAACTAGCTGTTTGTTTAGGAACTTGTACAGCTGGGCTAGTGTTGTCACTTACTGACCAAAATCATGACTCTATACACAAGAGGATACACACACAGGCGCACACACACACACACACACACGCACGTGTACATGTGTGCTGTAATCTCTAAAGCCTGCTTTAATGGCAGTCATTGGTTTTAATAGTGGTTCATTTTCCAGATGCAACAATTAAAGGTGGCTTTAGAGTGGGTGGTCACACAGCCCAAACAAAGCCCCACCCACTCGAACCGTGACGAACCACGCCCTCATGAAAGGGCCAGATCATGGTCATGGCCGGCTGAGCACGTGTGACGTTTGGAGGCAAAATAGACTGATGGAAGACAAGCGCATTTAGCTTAAGTGAATAAATAAAAAGGTACTATAGGTTTAGTCTCTCGTGTGTGTGTGTGTGTGTGTGTATGTGTGTGTGTGTGTGTGTATATATGTGTTTATGTTTTTGTATGTGCGTGTATGTGTGTATGTTTTTTGTATGTGTGTGAATGTGTATGTGTGTATATGTGTGTATGTTTTTTGTATGCGTGTGTATGTGTGTATGTGTGTGTGTATGTGTGTGTGTGTTGCACAATCAAACCTAATTGTGTTTGAAAAATGGAAAGCCATAAGAGGACCCACAAAAGCAGACCGAGACTCTGATGTCAGCCGCTTGGCGACGCGAGTGGACACGGATCTCTTTCTGTTCCTGTGTGTGTGTGTGTGTGTGTGTGTGTGTGTGTGTGTGTGTGTGTATGTGTGTGGAAGGTTGGCACCTTGTGTCCTCATGTGGGAGTTTGTTTGTGTGTTTTTAGCTACTCATCATCTAACTCGTACTGTACGTGTGTGTGGTCCTGGAGTTGGTGATTAGCGAGGGCTTCATTTGCGTTGTAGTTATAGCCACATGGTGAAGCCATTTCATGGAGGGAGAGAGAGAGCGAGTGAGAGGGAGAGAGAGAGAAACGAAGACGGAACAATGGGAGAAACAGATGGACGTGAAACATGAAATGTAACAGTCAACTCTAGACACATTACAATAATCCTGTGTTTTATTGTACTTGTGACGCAAGCACTCGTGTGACATCTTTCATTTTATTGCTTCTTTCATAAAATGGATGTTTATTCGCAGCGGCTCAGCCGAGGCCATGTGCGATTGTAGTAATGAGATTGTTCGTATACCTATAGCTCATGCTTACATGTAATACCGTGAAGGTTTCTTTGCGTTCTTTGCTCCTCTGCGAGAACCCTTAAAGGTTAGAACTTTTTCCCAATGTGTACTCACTTATTATCATATTCAAACACATCACTCACGTCTCACAACTAGTGACAGATGGTCATGATGTTAGACGGGACAGCTAAAATCTAAATCTCCACACACACACACACACACACACACACACACACACACTGAGAGCCTGTCAACTAACTCTAAGACACCTCCTAAAGCTGACACACACTCCTGGTCACACACTGCATGTCTTTCCTCTATGAGCTACATGACAAGGCCCTGTGGGACGTCTTCAGAAGTTCATGGACTTCCTGAAGCATGTGTACCCCCCCACACCCACCCCCCAGAACTATGCTGACTTACCATTACATTAGGCACTAGGTAGGTGTATCTTAACTACCATTACAGAATGTGCATGCCTGTACAGGTACAGATGTGTGTGTGTGTGTGTGTGTGGCGCGTGCTCGCTCTGATGAATGTGCCCTGTCCGATGTGAGGTGTTCCGTCTCTTTTATCAGTGTCTCAGCACGGCAGTTCAAGTCTCTCGCGCTGCTCCGCTCTGCTGTAATACAGGAGATAACACCATCGCACCGTCGCCATGGCGGCACATGAAACGGACACACACTTCACAGCTCATGTATCACCATTAAGTAGACCTGGCGATGACCCGAGAAGGGAAAGGACACGGTGCGGTCCAGCATGCAGGAGAAAAATAAAGGTCTCTGTTAGAATTCAGTCCAGTCCGAAGAAAAAAAAATAGCAATACACCTCAACGCAAGTGTCGGATTTTGTTTGATATGTTCCATTTGGAAAACTGCGTTGTTGTTGTTGTTGTTGTTGTTGCTGTTATTACACCACAGTGCTACTGAATTCTGACATCTGATCGTTTCTATAGTAACAACTTGTAGACTTGTAGAACATGGGCAATGCACATAATCTGAAACTAATGATAAACATTTTTAAATTTGTTGTTTTTTTATACAACTAAAAATGTCATCGTTGATACGGTGACATTTTCGGTAAGGAAATGTTCATTTAACAATTATGGAAGGAGTCTCCAGTGTCAGAGCTTATTCATAGGGAATGACTACTTATAGTAGCTAAATCATAAGTCACGAGTAATTAAGGAATAAACGCTTGGTGGTGTGCTGTTATAGAAAAATAATCGACGACAAAGTAGCGTTATTGTTTCAGTTAAGTGTTTATTCCTCTCGTACCACAGCAATTTACCAACAAGTACAATGTTTTGTTAATTACAGAACTGCATGTCATACTTTTCATCCATTTATAGTTACATGTAATGTTGTATGTACATTTTTTTTTTAAACAGCACTATGATATAGTAAGAGTTATTTGCTTGCATTCAAGATATATGCACTTGCCAATCTATTTTTGTGTGAGAATGATCCACAATATATATATATTTATATATATATCTGGTCCTATGATGGTTCCTTTTCTCAGGTGGATGATGCAGAAGGGGTTACAGTTATTGAGTTTCAGACAATAATTGCAGGGAGGACTTGTGTTGATATGGCAACATACAGTACTGATGACATCATTAGATTCTCATCGAAAGATGAGACCTTTGACGTCACCCACGGACAGACAGACAGACAGACAGACAGGTGTCTGTTGTCCACAAAGCAGGCTGTGAAGGATGTTTCTCGGTCGCAGTCATCAGACATTTGGCTCCTATCCGGCTTTGATGACATCTTTTATCTGCTGTTTGTGGTAGCTCTCTGGTTGCAGGAAAGCTTGTAATGTTTGATGTTTAGTCAAGGGCAGTGTTGATTTGCTGTGCGATGAAGTGCGGGGCAGGGTGACGTTAGGAGACGAATGCGGGTATCGGAGTTTTCGACTGCGGTGGTGTATTTCTGCATCGTTTGCTCAGAGATATGAAATCAGATTGTTGTCTTTGTTTTATTATCCGTTTGCTTTCAAATGGATGGTTGAAATCTGAAAGACCTGCATCTTTTTGTCTGAAAGGTGAGTGACGTATTGAATTTGGAGAACAAGTCAGTCATGGAAAGGACCGTATTGTCATTTCCTGTGCTTGATCATATCTTACACAAAGAATGGGCTTCATTTACTGACCGTTCCTAGTAAAGTTGTGTGTAAATGTGTTTGGTTTTTTTTAAACTAAAATTTCCTGTCGGATTAACTGAAGTTTTCTATGGATTCCTGTGCAAATGTTGATCAGTCCTAGCTGAGAAATAAATTATGAAAAAGGTGAAATAATGATGAATAAACAGTGAAGGAGCACCCCCTAATCGCCCACAAATTTCCCCTCAGTGATCAATAACGTCTACCTATCTATCTATCTATCTATCTGTCTGTCCAGCTGTCTATCTATCTATCTATCTGTCTATCTATCTATCTATCTATCCAGCTGTATCTATCTATCTATCTATCTATCTATCTATCTATCTATCTACATGGGTTAAATCTTCCAATAATGCAGCTCAGCCACTGCAGTGTGTCGGCTACCATACACTTGCACTAACTCTTCCTCCTTTCCTAGGGCGCCATTAATTTTGTCCTGGTTAAATATCTAGTATTATTTGTCTTAATTTATGCATTTGGATTTCAACTTGACAGCGTAATCCGTATATAAAATCACACTCTTATAAGATTCTTATTAGATCTATTGAGACTCACATTAGAAAGTTTTCTGATATGGAAATTTGACACAAAAACTCAGCAGCGTTTGTACAATACAGATGTTTTTAGTATTATGAATAAATATGTTCCTATCCAGTGTTCATATAACGGGGCCCATCGAACACCTGGAAAAGAAACGCATGCAGGAATGAATTTGCTCGCCCACGTTTGCCCACATTTGCTTATAAATCTAAAGCGCAGATGCAGTCACACGTGCAAGGCATACGCTGATAAGGTCACGAAGGTCAGAAGTGCACAAGCACCTCCTCCCATCAACTCCTCTCAGGAGGAGGCCTCTTTAACAGGCCCTTCACACATGGGACCCAACAGCTGGGCTCACCTCATTCGTTTCATTCATTAAAACACATGAAGTCACACATTTTACACTTCAGTGTGTGGACGAGTGCTTTTCAACACTCCGGCTCGCTTGTAAACAGCTCGCTGGGCTTTTACAGCAGGAACCAATTCCACGCCCCAATCAGCCTTTCCAATGACCGAGGCACCTGTTTCCATGAACACATCAGAGCAGGAATGCCGGTACAGGAACAAGTTCCTCTGTCCTTAAAATCATATTTATAAGAGTCCTAGAACAGCGTAAATGTTAAGATCAAATGAATGGCAGCCCACATTTACCATTTTCATCTTGCCCTCATTCATACCACTGTGGAATGATGGCGATGAACTTATCTGAACTTCGCAGATGGAACTCAACCGTGTTGGCACACGATGTGGACCAGAATATTCATTTGAGCCCAGAACTGAAATCTTGCCCAGCATTAGATATGTACAGAGACGCTGAGGTGACATGGTGTAGGGGTATAATCTGTATTTGTTTAGTGCTCCAGATATCCATGTCTGTACAGCATCTATATTTGGATTTAAACCCAAAAGTGGGCATGGCCTAAACCAGAAAACCAGAGCTAAACCACAAGCTCCAAAATATAACCAACTTGTAGTCGTAATTTAAATCCCTGCAAGCCTGACCAGGCAGTTACTAATGATGAATGAATGAACGCTGTAAATGCATTGCTGTAAACACACTCGCATTTCACCATTGATCACACCCATGAGTTTCGTATCTGATCACTCACCCACATGAAAGTAAAAACAAGAGCAAAAAAAATGAAGCACACCTCCTATTCCTATCCGTATTTGTATCTGTTTAGAATCTGTGTTCAATCCAGATAACGTATTTGTATTGAGTTACATCCTTCACTGAAAAAAAAAATCATGAATATAGTCAAATGACTAGCATTTCTTATTAGACGATTACAAGAAACCAAATATAAGATTATTAAACCTATTTCTAGACATTTTTTTTTCTCATTTCAAGCTTCTAGTGGCGGATATTTTTGCTCATTTTAAGCATTTATTTCTAGAAAGGAGCAAAAAGATCTTCCAATCATTCTATGAGAAACTTTGATGCTTATAAATAATAAAATATGTCTAGAAATAGGGTTAATAACATTATATTCGGTTAACTTTTATATTATAATAGGAAACAGTTAAGAAATAGCATTGAAAAACGAAGCAAAGATGTTATTCTTCGATGTTCCCAATCATTTGAATTACGATCATGATGACGCATGCCGTAAAAATAAAACCAACGTGACTTGATCCAGTGGTTTTCTGTCTAACCAGCCTTACATGTTCATCTCCTCCTTTTTCTCAGATTCTCTCTGAGTCAAAGTCTTTGTCTCCCATTGTTTGTTAATGAACTAGGCTCTAACACAGAGCTTTTTTTGTTGTATTGTATCCACTAAACTCCAGGTCTTCAGTCACAGAGATGAAGAGAACGATGAGCTACATTGTTCTATTCTGTAGCTTTGATTGTCTCGCTTGTGAGTCGGAAAAATGAATGAATAAATGAATGAACAATAAGCTGCATTTGTATCCTTCGATTACTTGCTATCGGATGGTTCCTGTCCAGGGAAATGCTGTTTGTGATGTATCAGAACATCAGAACAGGACGCTGTTGTGCATTTTCAGAGCAAAAGTCATACATAATGAGACACGTAACCAAAAAAAACCATGACGAATGACGTTTAGTTCCTCAGCAGTGTGAAGATTCATGGGCCGTGAGTCAGGAGTACAATGGTTCCAATGATTGTCCTGATCCTTTTTTTTAAGAAGACACTTTTGACACACAGCTCAAAAATGATTGCAGTATGACAGTGACGGTGCCAGATCCTGATGCACTTCTACTGCTGTGGTTCTTCTGCCTGATTCATTGTGATGTTCTACTTCTGCTTGGAGCTTCTGCACTTCTGCTAAAGATTTGCACTTCCTAAAACAGTTCAGCCCAGGTTTCACCCTTGCATCTGTGGATACTATACACTTGATCTCACCTGATTCCATAGACTTGATGTTTGACCACCATGAGCCATTCCATTCCACATAGATTTTAACCATTGTGCCACTGTTGGGCCACCAGGGCTGACAGACTTTCAGCCACCTTAAAACCAGCTTAGTTAAACCAACATTATATATTATTAGGGATCTAAATGTACCTCAGGAATACATGAATCTGTCATGGGACAACAGTTAAACTTAGACGTGGGGTCAGTGATTTGGTCAAATTCTTCTTACATTCCGTTCAGATGACGATTTCTGGTCCCTGTGGCACCCACAAATTATGTGGACCAACACAGAACCAACCAGGACACGGGAGCATCGGTACTTATCAGGTTGCAGATCAATTCAGAAGCCTCCTCCTCTTGCTCTAGGATTCAGAAGCACCTTTCATTCATTCATTCATCTTCAGTAAGCACGTTATCCTGGTCAGGGTCATGTTGGATCCGGAGTCTATCCCAGGAACACTGGAGATGGGAATACACCCTAAATGGAACCCCAGTCTATCACAAGGCACCATGCGCACAGACACATACACACACACACACACACACACACACACACACACACACATTCATAAACTTTTCCACACCTAGAGTCACCAATCCACCTACCAGCATGGTTTTAGGACATAGGAGGAAACCAGAGAACTTGAAGGACATCCATGTGGACATGGAAAGAACATGCACACACAGTCCAGACAGTTGGTAACCCAATCTCGCGATCAAACCAGGGATCCCTGGAGCTGTGAAGTGGTAAAGCTACCCACTGTAATACCCACCACGCCCTCCAGGGACATCGCTTTGGAGTTTATGGTGTCGCCTTGAAGCTGTTCCATTTTGAGTTTCCTCTCAAGGTTTCTTTCTTATTTCATTTTAGAGAGAGTTTTTCTTTGGCTTGCTCATTAGGGATCTAGATCCAAACTTTGAGTTCTGTAAAGCTGCTTTGTGACTGCTCCTTTCGTTAAAAAAAAACCCAACAACTCTACGATAGAACCCAATGTACTGTGGTCGTTTCTCAGCTTTGATCGGTGTCGTTACTGAGTAAGAGCCTCAGGATCTCTGAGTGACGCCGAGGCGTGTAACAGGACACGTATCCGCATCTGGACACTGGACCTTCTCACGACTTTCTGGCCAATTATCACTTTTTCCACATAATCCTTACTCAGGATTATGTCGTATGTTTGCACACCCACACACACAAAAGTCAACATCATAAAAGAAAACGAAATCTCTGGGCTTTAAAAGTTTATTTTTACAGTCTCCAGCTGCTCTTATCCAGACTTGAACGTATATGTTTGTGTGTGTGTGTGAGAGAGACAGAGAGAGAGCGAGAGAGAGAGAAAGAGAGAGTGTAAATAAAGGAGAAAACAAGCAAAGTAGGTAAGAAGAGAAAGAGGGAGGTGTATTAAGGTGTGGAAAGACATGAAGTGATGAGGAGAGACAGATGAAAAGAGGGGAGCAATAAAGTGCACATCCAGCGCAGATGCTCAGCCATAGATGAATGATGATAAACTCAGGAGAATGATGGTTTGTGAGAGAACAGGACAAAAAGAGAGATTGCTTTCAGTCTCGCACAGATGTAGAAATGTAATGGGTCCTGCTCAAATGGGAACAAGCAAGCAAACATGTGGCTATCCTTTTCTCCAAGTGGTACTAGTTACTGCAACTTTGTTCTTGGGGAAAGGTTTTGTGTGTGTGTGTGATTCCAGTCAAAGTCCTTTAGCAGCTTAATCCGTTGTGTAGGGTTTATTAGCTAAATCGTTATGGGTTTGTTAACTGAAAAGGAACTTTGGCAGCCATTTTGTTCGGGAAGCCATTTAGTGTAATCATGAGTCAGCACTTTTAGTCCAAGGTGGAAAATTATTACCCTGTTACTTCAAATAATTATTAACCCACTGGCTAGAATGATTCCTCAGAACAATCACATGGCGCACACGGTCCGACTTTTCTTTAGTTCCCCACTCACAACTTTAGTTCCTACCTGCAGTTGGTTCCAGTTTACGCAGAAATGGAAGAAAAACTGTGGTTCCATCTTATCTTGTCATACTTCTTGTAACCTCTCCTAAAATTTTATGAACAGACATTATGAAGAAAATTCAAGCTTGGAAGGAAGTAGCAAAGATTGTTGGTGTACGGTTAGTTTGCTTTGCTAATCTGCTAATGATTAGCAAAGCATTTTAAAGACTTAAAAAAACACTGTTTTTTTTTTTTTTTAAGTGACAACAGTAGTGGTCTATACACATGTACAGTACAAGAGACAAACTACAAGCGACAGCAGTGACTGAGTTGGACGTTTCTCTTACACTTTTAATTTTATTCTTTAAGCAAATTTAAGTTTGTTTGTTTTTTTAACTATAACTTGCGTGAAGCTGTACTTCAACTTCAACAACCAGGGCATTTATTTACATGATTAATTGCACCTCAAAGCTAATGTGTCTAGTTTATGTATGTAATTAAATAGTTAGCTTCAGTCATTTCCTGGTTAAAATTAAACCTAGCTTAAGTAACATGACCTCACAGCTAACGTGGCTAGTTTATATGACTAACTGATAATTAGCTTTAGTTAGCCGGCTAACTGTTATCGTTAGGGTTAGGGTTAGATTAGAATAGTTTACTTTTAGTAACATTAGCAGATTGTTCACTGACTAGCACCTGCTAATAAACGCACATTTGTTACAGGAAAACACAAGTAGGATGTGATTTCAGTATGTGTGGATTTGTATTGTCACGTTCTAAGTGATTTATTTATTTAAGAACAGCCAAACATCTAAACGTGTACCAGAAAGAAAAGAGAAAAAAGCAAGACAGCTAAATTAACAGCTAAATGAACATGTATGTTCTTTAATTACTTTAATTTTTTTTACTACCACACAGTCCTATCATAATCTGCATATTAGATTTATGTAAATGTGAATATCAGCTGCATAAATGTGTTTGATTGTATGTGAAATAAATACGTGCTGTATGTCATATGAACGGTAAATGCACATGGAAAGTGTACGTATACTGTAAGCACACGTGTGTATGAGACTGTAAGTGTGTATGAGACTGTAGCACATACTGTATATGATTTCATGAGTTCAGTCTGGGTTTAAGTTAACATTGTTTGGACTGTATGTATATTTTTTCTCTGGCGGTTATTCATCCGTCAAAGGCAACAAGCCGCAACAATCAAGTGTGTTTAACTGTAAGATGGGCCATGCGACATAATAAACAACTTTGAACTCCTGTTCAGGACAGCGTGTGGCTGCGCCTTCACACTCGAATGCAGATCGAGTTTCCCGACGGAACACTTCCACGCCTCTGGAATGTTTCACATCCAACACATGGCCCAACGTTGGGAGTCTGTAGAGAGTGGGATTTTATTTCATCGCCCAAAATGCTCGATTGTGTGCATGTGTGAATACGTGTGTGCTTTCCTACTGCACTTTTCCTTGTCTGTTTTCATTCGCGTCGGGTCAGGATGCCCGAGAGCCAGGATCCGGAGCTCGATCCCGAGGCTCGGCTGAAACCCGAGTGAAGGCCGTGATCACTCTGGAGATTTTGTACATGGGCCATTTTCCCGGTATAAATGTATTCCTGGACTGAATTACACACAAAAAATGCATTTTAATATTTGAAAGCATTTTTTACATTGTCCTTTTGGGATGGTTCATGCTGCTTTTTTGTTCTCAGAACTTTTACATGGCCAGATGTTATTATGATTGTCACAGGAAGAACATTGGATAGGATTATACACGGCACTAAAAGTATTAAAAGTAAACCTGACTGGAAATGTGTGTATCATGCATACTTTCCACCAATGAATCCACTCTTGAATCGACTCTTGGAGCCACTGAGAATGATCGGGTAATGAGTGAGTGTCTACACCTGTGTGTTGTTACAGGGAAGCTTATTTAAAAGCTCGTGTTTTTCAGACTGCTGCAAGATTAGTGAGTGCAAGCTGATGTTTCCTCAAGCAAATACCTTAAATCTGAAAAAGCAATGTGATGTGTTAAGTTGTGATTTCAGTTTGAGTAAAGTATTTTATGTTGTAACAAACTGAGCTGAAATGCACAGAGCTTGCAATTGTATAGAAAATGTTAAGTGTCTCTCTAAAATAAAAATACACACTCAGAAATCAGGTTCTCACTACCATCATTCCTGCAATAAGTATTACCTTAGTCTTAATGTTGGTTAGCGCAGCTATACGAGGTTCAGATAGCTAACACTTAGCTGTGAATTTTTGATGAATCTGACAAGATTCTACAACTTAGCTTTTTCTGGTATCTATTGCAATATCTTTTTTTGTTTATCTTTTAATCAGCTAATTTATGTTCCCTATTAGCTAGATTACATTACACAGTACGGTGCGTGAGGAGGTTTATGCTAGGTTATTTCTAGGTTATTTATTAGACATTTCCCCTCCTCGCCAGCAGAGGCCGCACTTACCAGTGTACTAGCATGACCTCTAGCATTCACTTCCTGGCTTTAGAGCATTTAAGCTGCTCATAGACAGTCATTTTTTGCGAAGTCTTGCCAATCCATTTGTTAGTCTGAGCTTTTTTTTTTTTTTGGCCTTGAATGGACAAGTACCTTGTGTAGTTTGATGGTGGTATTACAGAATATGTAAGAAATAAAACATGTTATAAAACTAATAAGATAATCAAAGGCAGGTTGGTGTAGATACCACCTTGAAGTTCATTATTTTCCTATAAAAGCAGGAATAAATTGGTACCACAGCAATTTGATAATGGTTACTGCTGTATTTATTAAAGAACAATATGTCTTACTTTTTATGCTTATCTGTTGAAGCCTGTTCAGGTTAAAAGTATTGCCTAGACAACTTCTGCAGTACTCAATTCAATTCCAAATGTAAATGATGGTCCATTATTAATTGTAGTTGAATTTATCTTTGAATTGTATCAAAATTATGTTTTTTTACCTGTTAGATTTAGACAGTAACAAGTCAATGAAGAATAATTGTATCCAATGAAGACCACTCATCAGTGTTTTAAATGCAATTGCAATTTACCTTGCAGGTGTTACAGAAAATTCTCATTTAAATGACACAAATGGCTAATTATCAAAGTCTAATAGCACTTACTGATCTAAATCTGCCCTGAATTTCAAGAATCAAGAAAATTTGAGATTATTCACCCAATGCAGATCCACCACTGTGTTCAGTGTATTTAATCATTATAAAACTGTGATCTGATAACCAGCTCAGCGGTGTGTGTGTGTGTGTGGGTGTGTGTGTGTGTGTAGAGGATAGAGGACAGGATAAAGCTAAGGCCGGCTGTAAAGTGCTACACGCGCTCTCCCGAGGCTCTGTGGATCAGCTGAGTGTGTAGCTGCAGGTGGGGAGATTACACAGTATCATCCATTAGAGCTCCCGTGAGGGCTTTATCCATTTGATGAAATACAGCGCAGCTCCTGTATTAGCTGCTTTGTACCACTCGCACACACACACGGAAATGGCGTAATGCCATCACATATACCCATGTATGCTCTCTAGACACCTGACTTTCTCAAATACTCTGAGCACATCTTCATCCATCTCTTCCCGAGTTAAAGTCACAGTTCAGAAGAAATATCACTCCGTCATCTTCCTGATCCTTGATTTAAGTTAACAGAAATCAGATAATGAAACACAAAAGCCACAGAGGCCTCTGTATATATTCATGCCAACTTATTTATTGTCTGTAGCATGGGAATATGGCGTGCTTTATTATTTATAATAAATTTGTGTTACTGAAAATACATTGCTTTTTCATATTTTATGACCGAATCAAAGGATCTGCCTTCGTCGCCTCTAATATCGGGTCGAGAACAAAGCATGCAGCTGGTTTTAATTACAGCAACAACAACAAAAAAATGGCAGCACATGAAACCACAACATAATGAACTCAGAAACATCGTTCTAGTAGCGCCAATGACTTGTCAGTTACCCAATGAACTGACGCCCTGATGCTTTATGGTTAAAAATCGGTGATTGAATGAACCATGATTTCATTACAAATGGAAGCAATTTCTATTGTCCTTATGTGGAGTTCTGATTCGTACACTGGTTCGTACCCCAATTTCTAGCCAAAATTGAATGAGTTTCCCAGAAGATGCCTTGCTGATCAGCTCCAATATCAATAAACTCGCTTCCATCACTTTTCCAAATATGTGGAAAAAAGATCCCTTTGCTAAAAAAAAAAAAATCACGTTTCTTGTTTCTGACATGCAGATTGAGCCCAGAATGAAAGATTGTAATCTGTCTTTTGTGGACATAGAGCAGATGTCTAATTTGGTCACAGACCAACGAGGATTCGAGACGTTTCCCCTCCTCGCCAGCAGAGGCCGCACTTACCAGCGTACTAGCATGACCTCTGTCATTCACTTCCTGTTTACTTCCTGGTTATAGAATATTCAAGCAGATTATAGACTATCCCTGGGTCGCAATTGGCATATTATCTGTACTAAATAAATATCCGAAATGAGAATTAACGTGTCCCAAATCATAGTATGTTGAAATGAGTATCCCGAAGATATCCCGGTGACCTCCTGTTTCCAGGATATGTTCGAAGTGTGGATTCATGGACACTATTTCAGCTAATAACAACGTTCTCTTCCGTTACATGATGAGTTAGTATGTCCCAGTACTTGCATACGCTTTTAATACACACTCAAAATTATGTACTTTTTCTTCTCAAAAATAGTACATACTTTCAGTACATAGTATAAGTTTGCCAATTGGGATGCAGGCAAGGATTCTTTACGAAGTCTTGCCAATCTGTTTATTAGTCTAAGCTCCGAGCCTTGTTACTGTTGATTGTGTTTATATTCCTTGTTTTGGTTATTGGACTTTTGGTGTTTGGATTACCTTTTGGCCAGGTTGGATCTTGTTGATCGTTTGTTATGACTGAGAAATTTAAGCAGTAAGAAGGTGGAAGGAGCCGTTTCTTTTTGGTCTTCTCGTTCAGAGCCAAGTGCTCTGACTTTCTGAAAAGAGGCAAAATTCCTGCTTTTCGTTAAATTCATCAGTCGTGATTGAAGTAGAACGTTAAAAAGCACCCAGGTGTAATCCATATGTAATTTGAAAGACTGCAGGGATTATTATTTTTTTGGATCATAATGACTTGCTTATGAGCTGTTTTATTTTCCTTTTTTTGAGTAGATATGAAGATCATCATGGGGGGCATCCGTCGCTTGGGTTGCATCCTATCGTATTTGTAAGTTGCTTTGGATGCAAAACATCTGCTGAATGAATGTAATATAAAATGCACTCATGTAATTGAGTATCTTTGCGTGTGCTAATAGTATCAGCTGTATCACATGGTGCAATTAAGATGCACTCAGATGCATCAAGTTTCCTTATAAAGATGGTGAATAAGCCGAGCTTATACACTAATTTACAACATTTTGCACCAAATATGCCTAAATCCAGGACAGATGGTCTTCAGGACCAGATTATTTCTCTTATCTCTTCTAAACTTTGGGTCGCAAAGATGTGGAGCTCCGTGTAGAACAGAACGCTTTTACAGAGACCACGACGTTTCGGCGTAATCCTAATAAATACGCAATAAAAGAACTCATCATTTCTGAATCACGTCGGAGTCGGAAAGCCTCAGCCGAGTGGAAGAGCGGCTAATTACAGAGCCAAGGCTGATCGAGAGAGACAACTGTTAACGTACACGCACAGACCGGTCGAGAGGATTATATCGTGATGAACGTAATTAAAAGTTAAAGAATCAGCCCCGAAGGCAGTGACACGAGGGGTTAATTAACATCACACACACATCTCACACGCTCAGTGGAATGCTTTAAGTAGCTCTGTAAATGTTTGGCTTTGCGCGTAATCCTCTTTCTCCCCAGACGTAACCTTCATCTCTCATGTCCTTTCGCAGATATTTCACAAAACACGCTCTGAACTTTGGCTTTTAGAGTCACCGCTTTGGATTATAGCTTTGAAAACAATGTAGCAGAATACAGCAATCTCTTATTAAAAAAATTACACCCGTACACGTTTTAGACTAATCTGCTCAAAATAGTACTCATATAAACAAGAATGTGGTGTAGCGTCCATGCTAATAAACCTTAATTCTTCATTACATACTGTACCTCGTTCTGTAGTTCCTATAGGACTAACTAATTTACACTCAAACGGGAAATTTGTGAGCTTCTGTTTTCTTGATCGCTGTCGAATTCTCCATTCTGATTGGTGAGAAGGTGTCGGTCACTTTAGCTCTAACAGGACTCGTTCTAAGAAGTGATCGTTTCTATAGTAACGACTTGCACAGAGACTCTCGAGGTCTCAAAATAGTTGATATGGTGAAATTTCGTGTCAAAAGACGTTTATTTAACATTTTATGGAAAGAGTCTCCAGTGTCAGTGCTTTTTTGGTTTTTCCACCATGTCGAAGTCTTCAGGACTTTCTTTAGCATACCAAGCTGCATTTCTTTATCTTCATAATTTTCAGAGAGAGAAGAGAGGCTGGTGAGGGAATGACTGTGGAAGCGATAACAGGAACTAACTTGTTTCGCAGACATTGCACAACATTAAATGTAACTACAAATGGATAAAAAAAAAAGTATGATGTGCCTTTTTTTGTAAATAAAACTTGTCATTATGTAATCATTGGAGGTTTGCTGTTGTATGAGACGTGTAAAACACTTCCATTATTTGAAAATAATGGTAACGGTTACATCGCCTCATTACTCCACTCTTTCAGTGTTTATTTTCAATTACATCATTCCCAAGGTTTGTAAAAATCGAGAGTTTCAGGAACCAAAATCCTTTTCAGGAACCAAAATCTTTTTCAGGAACCAAATCGAGAGTTTCAGGAACCAAATCGAGAGTTTCAGGAACCAAATCGAGAGTTTCATGAACCAAATCCATTTCAGGAACCAAATCGAGAGTTTCAGGAACCAAATCCATTTCAGGAACCAAATCGAGAGTTTCAGGAACCAAAACCAAATTGTCTGTTGGCTGCTCATGACTTCTATGCTTATTTCTCCAAAGACATTAACAAGTGTGTCCAAGTCACCAGCTAATTTAAACTACATTTGAATCAGCCACCATTTATTTCGAGAACATATCGTCCTTTTCTTTTACCACCCAAATGACTCTCTTCTTCACATCCAGCCAGGATATTTCTTGTCAGACCAACGGGACTTTGCTTTAAGGCTGATTTCACTTGGCTCGTTTTTTATACGTTGCGTCTCCCATAAAGCTCCACACGCCAAAACCACAACAGCAAATTTATCATTTTATCGACGGTGCAGTGACAGGTTTGAATGATGAAATCCAGTTCATGCATAAGGATGGAAGGTTACTGACACGGCTTTTGGCGAACGTGCTGCTTAGCGACAGGTGGTCGAGATCATTTATAAAGAGCTCTGGCAGGCCGGACATTTTAGAAAACGACCCTGTTTCATATTTGATGTTTGAGAGACATTAGGTTTGTGTACGTGAACAAAATATCTCAATGACAGCAAAAAAATTCTAATGTATATTTAAAAAAACAAAAAACATTTACATGTACTCAAGTAATCTGGTTAATGGGAAAACTGGCTCTGCATGAGTCTGTCAATTAGATTTCGGTCTTAATATATGCATTTCTGACAAGGATTCTGTTCAAATATTTTATACCAATGGGAAGAAGGTGAACGTTCAGATTCTTAATACATCCTGCATCAACATAAACATGGTTTCAGCCTCAGTCCAGTGTTTTAAAACAGCTTTATTTTTTATTTTATTTATTTTATTTTTATGTATCAAAAATGAACTGTCATGATGAAATTTCTTGAAATAATGTAATGTCTTTAATTTGTTAGAGTAGTAATCTGTTCACTTGAATAATCTAGTAACGTAATAACTTCTACGCATGGAATAACCCATTGGGGCATGCAGTTACTGGAACATAACGCAACAAGTACGCAAACGTGGACGCAAGTGTTTTTGTTTACGTACTTTAAGTCTCGATTATACTTGCTTTTAACTATGCGTACTCGTTCACAAAACGGCTGCCGCGAATCTCCTGGCAGTCGTTCGGAGCATCTCTTGTCCACATCCTCAGAAACGATTCTGACGTGTCTGCGTGCTGCAATACCAACATAAACAGTGGGGGCAGTATAGCAGTACGTGACACTGCATCCACTACTGAATGGACAACAAAACATCACGTCTCAAATCTCATACTTATGTACCATTCTAGACCATTATCCAGTACTAACACGAGCCAGCTTTCCTCTTCCAGTTAGCGGTTGGATTTTAAAAACCTTTCAACATACTCAAAAGATATGTTTTGAGTACCAGTCTGCTGGATCTTCTGGGTTAGATAGTAAATACTTTTCAGTGTAGGGTGAGGGTTTCTGATTTGAGACGCAGCTCATGGCAACGAACACAACTTTAATTTAAAGACTTTAATGGTAGGAATAGATTCATGTGTGCCTCAGTTTGAACATGACTTTATGGGCACATACAGACAGATCCCAGACACAAGATAGATAGTGGAGGTTAAAAATAATCCACTGTGTGTGTGGGTGTGTGTGTGTGTGTCTACATACATAGTTAAGGGGTCAATCTGAGAGCGATAGAGTGCCACTGTGTTTATGAAAGATGAGTGAGAGAGAGCAAGAGAAGACAGGATCAGTGTTTGACGGAGGTGAGGTGATGGAGGTCAGGAGTCTAGGGCTCTCGCAGATTTAAGACGTGACCCGGCGCCGACCTGGGACAAGGCCGAGCCAAGTTCACAACCCTGTGGGATTCTTACAGTCTGTGTGATCTGACACTCAACTCACCTGTCTAGCATTCTTCATCTCACCCCAGCAGGTCAGTGGAACAATCATGTGTGCGTATGTGGGTCAAAGATGAAATGGGTTCGCAATATGTAAGGAGTAAAACACTTGCCGGATTGTGCTGTTGGACTTCAATTCCACATGGATATTCTCGCTGTGGTTGCTGGGACTACGGTTGCTGCGATGGCCTTAGGACTGCAATTACAACGTACAGTTTTGTACTCAGGTCTCCTTTAGTGAATAGTGGACTAGTTCAACAAACAGACTTCATATAAAACCATAATGAACTTCCCTTTACTTTCACACTATCCATTGTTACCCAGATGAGGACGGGTTCCCTTCTGAGTCTGGTTCCTCTCAAGGTTTCTTCCTCATATCATCTTAGGGAGTTTTTCCTCGCCACTGACTCACTCAATAGGGATAAATTCACACACTTAAAATCGGTATCCTGTGTTTTATATGTTTCTGTAAAGCTGCTTTGAGACAATGACCATTGTTAAAAGCGCTATACAAATCAAATTGAATTGAACTGTTTGTTATATAGGAAAATAATCAACAACGGGGTGGTCCGATGTGGCCGACATAAAGGAAGTTAATCTTCCCATCCCGAAGTTGTAATTTTTTGAATTTGTAAATCATCATTTTTAATCCATTTAATCCAACAGTTGCTCCCTCACCAGACTCCTCCCCCCACCTCCTTCATTTAGTAAGTTAATAAGACGATAAAACGCAACTTGTTGTGTTAGGAAGTTGCAGAGTCACAGCTTTACCTCTGAATGTTACAAAGCACTGACACTGGAGACTCCTTCCAGAAATGTTAAACAAACCCCTCGTACTGTTTCTTTCTCATCTGTTCTTTTCCATTCTCACATTTCGTTCGCATCCACCATGTGAATGAGCTGTTACTGTAGAAATGCTAACGCATTAGAGCAAGACACCTGCGGTTTGAGTTACGGCTAACGCTAATCTCCAAGCTACACTTTTGGAAAAGTAATCGACACCTTCTTACCAATCATAATCGAGAATTCATAGCACTATAGGATCAGTTCAATGCCATTTAATTGTTCCGTCTTGTAGAAAAAATTAGCACGTATATAGTTTTAGCTACAGCATCAAAATATAGTTGACAGTACAAGTAGCATGTTATTTTGGTTGTGTGCAATTGGTATAGTATGATTTATTTTTTTATTATTATTGTTATTATAGTAGTTTTGCTAAAAATTTTGCCTTATGATTTTGAATATTTCTCTATTGTACTGAACAAGCTGAATTTTTCGATTTAATCCTATGTAAAATGTATATATTTTAAATGTAAAAATCATATAGGAAACATTACACTGTAATATTTTCTGTTTTTGAAACCATTTTCCATCTCCCATACATTCCTCGCTAACTAAAAACAGACTTTTCACCTGTTGCCCTTCAGCTGTTTAGTAGAAAATTTTCAGGTGCTACACAGAAATCTGAAAATAAATAAATAAATAAATAAATAAATAAAACCCCACAAGGTCGGGTTTGCGGATATAGATTACTCGTAGTGGTGACTCTCTGCTGAAAATGTTTTATATTCCTTCCCCAGAGGGCAGTGTACCTGCTTCCGGCACCGCTTTTATCACCACTGGCGGTCACTGACATCTGCTGTACTCTGTCATATATACGTATGTGCAGAACTGGGGTCAGAGGTCAACACTGACCTAATGCAGGAAGTGAGATAACAGTAAATGTGTAAGAACAAAACAAAAGAACACCGGTCTCGTCCTGTTATGAGTGTGTGTAGGTGTGATTCGGTTTGATGTTTGATGGTGTACTTTGACTTTTCATGTTTATACGTTAAGTGTCAAATAAAAAGCGCCTGTCAAGAACTGATTACACATGCTCATGTCTGGTTAGACTTCTGATTGATCACCGATTTTAAGAAACACCCCAGACATGACAACATTAAAATCAGTTATGACAAGAAGGAGTTATTTTGCCCGTTCATTCTGTATGATGCGTGTATTCCCATAATGCACAGAGAAATGGCGGTCAGTTGGTGTGGAAATGTAGTATTCGTACGCACGAGTGTTACCAAAAAAGGATCTCTTGTGGAAAAGATTTTAACCATTTTAACCAGAGCTTTTAAATCCAGACCAGCTTCACAATGATGGATGCTTTGGAAGTGTTTTTGTTTTAATTCAATCATAATAATGTGGTATATGCAGTTGTAAAGTGAGGTTTTATCCCCGGCTCAAGCTGTCAATTAATCAGCCTGCAGGATCGCTTTCTTTTTCCTTCTAACAGCTCATGGCGAAGACACAAATTTAAATGTCATTTTTTAAAAATATAAATACCACAAGCTTTTACTTCAGTGTAAATTACACCCATGATCACAAATGTAAAATTAAGCTACATTATATGTACCACGTCGCTAGTGGTAAAGCGCTATCTCATATAACCTGCTGATTCACTCCTAAGTAGCGAATAGCTTGCTAGCTTTCATTTACATTTACTTATTTAGCAGATGTTTTTATCCAAAGTCATGTACAAGCGAGGTAGACTTAACAGATCATAACACATCTCGCGGATAAGTTCGACTGTATGTGACAGAGAATCGAGTCATTTCCTTAACGCTACGTGATGTCATGCTAACACAACCGGATAAATGCTAGTGGATTACACAGCTAACGCTGACGCTCGTGACAAAGTATTTATATAATACATTTATGCTTAGCATCCACTATACAAGTCCCTATGTTAGTTGTAATGATAGAAACGATAATGTATTAGAATGAGCGTATTAATATAAAACTTGATCTGGTGTTAAAAAAAAAATCAACACTTTCTGACCAATCAGATTTGAGAATTCAAATTGTCTGTGGTAAAATTATGTTACACGAATAGTACAGTTTAGCTTTTTATCCGAGACATCGTGCCTCATTTATCTTTAAGTAAAGTTGTGTATAAATGTTTGCATAGGCGAAGTAAAACTTACAAAAGTTTCAGTACTGCCGAGCGTTCCTTTGCATGTAACTGTAAAGTGGAAGTTATTTTGACTCACTTCTATGGCAATAAAATGTTTAGTAATAATAATAATAATAATAATAAGCAAGCGCTAAATCTCCATCATAATTTTGTCATAATTGAATGATTAGTTTTATTTGTCTTAATTTACGAGTTTGTGTGATTAATTAGCCATACCAACTCCAGCTAATTAGAGAACATTTATTGGCTAGGTTTACAGCTAACTCACCTAAGCTAAGCTTCATGTTCAAGAACTTTCCCAGAGTTCCTCCTGCACTGACATGCCCCCTACTGGCCAAAATGTCTTTTTGTTTTATTTTGTTTTGTATTTATCTAAGAAATGAGAACCCGCTGTTATCCCGTATGTTACACATGTAGCCCATGCACTGAACACGCACATCTGTAATCCCAGATCTGTCGCTCCTTATGTTTAAGTTAATCAAGGCAACATGATATCAGCTATAAATTCCCACATGTGCACACGCTTCCACACACTTTCACATATGTCCACACGCCATGGGGCATCACCCAGCTGTCTCTACGTTCGCCGTTTCAGTTCCCACAGATTTAAGACTCCTTTATGTGTTAATATAATTTTAATAAGGCTTCATAAGGATCAAAGCGCTGTCATAAACTGCATACGCAAACACAAAGGGCTTTTATTAACTCTTTAAATATGTATGCCTTCGATATTACATCACTGATGGGACCTGGGAGTAGAGTAATAAAGGAGAATTGTTATCTCCGCAGGGGGGCCAAGCACTGGGAAGGCTCTTTATTCAAAATAAAACACACACACACACACCTTATCAAACTGACTTAAATATATATTTAATTTAACTCAACTCAGACTATATTGCAATTCAGTTCTGTTTTCTTTTCTTTTTCTTTTTTTTAAGAACTGTGGTCGCTCCGAGACTTTTTTTTTGGTTCCATAAGCATTAAAACATAAACCACAATATTTACATACAGATAAATCTCATCCCCTCTCTCGCAATCTCTTTTTCCTCCTTAGTTGCTTTATGGCTTTCTCTGATAGAAATACAGCACAAAGAGTGTGTTCTTTCTTTTCCTCCCCCTTTTCAGTGTCTTTCTGTAGAACCGTGGGCTCCTGCTGAGCCCCTCCACCCCTCTGTGTTCAGTTTACTTTAGTGCACTACCAATTCAATTAGCACTGCATGCATTATGGAGCGACTGGGGACGACACAGAGGGCCTATAAACACACACACACACTTATACCATTATAACACCTTTACTTTAGTTACAGATGAACAGCTATTTAATATGTAAGGAATAAAATACTTCAGGATGTGCTGTTATTGTAAAATAATCAATGACCGTGTTCTGTGATGTGGTCTGATGTGAAGCGGGGTCACCGTTACCAGCTCCGAGGCTGATTATTCATCACGGCGAATTTCCAACCATGACGATGTTTTATTTATTAAAGATGTACTTATTATCCGTTTATAGTTGCATTTAATGTTAAGCTAGTCTCTCTGATCACTTATCACAAACTCCTCCATGCGGACTTTTCAGTGAAGGAAAAACACTAAAATGACAGCTTTACCTCTTACTTTTAGAAAGCCCTGACACTGGAGACTCCTTCCATAAATCAGAGTCAGGATACTCTACACACAGATACCCAACAGTTTCCTGACTAATATTATAACAGGCTTGCAGCAATAAAAGAATTCGTTTGTTTACACTGATTGAAAAAATAGTGTACTGCTATTGTCAGACTGTGTGAAATGAGCACTTGTGAACAAGGTGTTGCTATAGAAACATTAATGGAAAACTGTGATTTGCCTTTCGAGTTGTAACTACTATTGGAGCTGCCATGATTGAAATTTACTCAAAACATTCCGACCAATCAGAATCGAGATTGCGACGTAGGCTGTTATTGTACTGAATTTGAATTCCTCCTTAATGCATTACATGATGTAAATTTAGGAAACTGTTGTCCATGAAGAATACCGAGCTCTTGCTTTAAGATCCACAGCCTGCAGTTCGCAAACATTTACGTTTCCATTTGAAATCGAATAAATGTATGAAACCCACAGGGAGCAAAGCAAACAGCGCCGGCTTTCACCTCAATTACCATCAGTGTTACCATGAAACAAGTCTGAAAGCCTGAGATTACCACCGTGTGTGGTGGAAACTCAGCCTGGCGTGGGTGCGAGGTGAGCTCGCGTTTCCAAGCGAAGGCGCTTCAGATCAGATAGGAGCAACCCAACGTCTGTGCAACAGGAATCTCACAGAATAGAAGCAACATGGTGTCGACCTAGTTGTTATTTGAAAAGGGTTGCATAACGTTACTTCTCAGGAAAAAAAATAGTTTTCTTTGAATTTGTGTTGGTGGAAAAGTCGAACGAGGTTACCGTATCGATGTCTCTCGTAAACGTGTGACTGAATTTAATCATAACGGATGAGAATTATGCTAAGACCGACGGAATAGGAATGGACAAGTGTGTGTCTGTGGAAAAAAAAAAACCCATAGAAGCAGGAAAGATCCGAAAGAAGTTCTGTAAGTTCGGAAGTTCAGCGCACACACCTCATCAACCCGCATCAATAATATTCCACATCAGCAAAGGATGGTTTCGTATCAAAAGGCCACACTGGGACTCATTCGCCCACCAACACACACACTCTTCACGAAGCCCACCTCTGAACTGATGGAAAGCTGCTCGCGGCTCTCAACTCTCAGCAGAGTTGTGAAAAATGATATTTGAGTTTATAGCTTCATTTCAGCACACACACGCCAAAGTAAAGAGTGAGAGTGTTTGGATTTGAGGAGCCGAATCCAGGAAACGCCGGCTACTTTGACTCTATAATAGGTTGGACTGGTTGGTGTTGCTTTGAAGCCAGCAGAGATCGAGAGATCGGCTTCGCTGGAGACTTAATCGCCATCGTGTCAGGCGTGACATGAGTGTCAGGACGGGTAATTGCATATGCGCATACACACGGACACACACAGAGACATATAGAAACACTTATCCACGTGGAGAGACGTGAGACTTCTTTTTATTCTCCCTTTGAGACTATGGGATTCGGACTGATCGGAAGTCAAAGATGTTTTTGTGTAAAAGGAGGAGGGATGCATATAGCTGCTGACATCTGTGAGTGTGTGTGTGTATGTGTGTGTGTGTGTGTGTGTGTGTGTGTAGCGGTTTATCAGTCATTACATGCAGGCCACAGGCATGTATAGAGACAGCAGTACGTAGCCTAAGGCCTTCCTTCTCACACAGGGGGCTTCCCAAACAATCAAACCCATCTTTTATTTTTATGATGAGTGATTTCTCTACATCCTCAAAATGTGTGTGTGTGTGTGTGTGTGTGTGTGTGTGTGTGTTAACACAGACTGTAGAATGCCTCTTCACAGCTCCAGGGTCCCCAGTTCGATCCTGAGTTCAGGTCCCTCTCTGTGTAGTTTCACACGTTCTCGCCATATCTGTATGGTTTCCTTCAGGTTCTCTGGTTTCCTTGAGGTTTCCTCCTACCTTAAAAAGATTCCAGTGGGTGGATCGGCTGCTCTAAATAGCCCGTAGGTGTGTGTGTGTGTGTGTGTGTGTGTGTGTGTGTGTGTGTGGTGCCCTGTGACTCACTGGCATCCCAGCCAAGGTGTATTCCAGCCTCAAGCAGTGTTCCCAGGATCAACCCAATAACTCTTCATACCAGGAGGTGGCAGTAGTCTGCATTCTTGAGGAAAAAAAAACTTCCTTAATTGAAAAGAAAAACATCATATACTGATGTTTATGCAGAATGAAACATGTTGGGGCATGGTCCATCCATCCATCCATCTTCAACCGCTTACTCCTTTTCAGGGTCACGGGGGAACCTGGAGCGTATCCCAGGGAGCATCGGGCACAAGGCGGGTTACACCCTGGACAGGGTGCCAGTCCATCGCAGGGCACAAACACATACACACTCACACACCCATTCATACACGGCGGTGTGAGGCGAACGTGCTAACCAGTAAGCCACATGTTGGGGCATGGTGTTATAGGAAAATAATCGATGACAGGGTGTTGTGATGCGGCCCAAGATTAATACCAGTTACTTTTTTTCCACCTCGATGGTTTATTAATTTGCATTAAAAGCGCATCCTGAAGTGTTTTATTCTTCTCATATGACAGAAATTTACCAACATTTACAATTATTTATTTGCCATACTTTTTATCTGTTTGTTACATTTAATGTTGTGGAAACAATGTCTATCGCTTCGATTTGTTTCCCCCTCTCTCTTGAATCTAATTGAACAAACAAAAATAAAAGCAGTTAGGGTAACTCACGCGACTGCAATGAAAAAAACTTCAAGTTAGACCTGAGACATTTGGAGACTACTTCCATAAATGCTAAATAATCTGATTAGAGATAATCTAATCTAATCTCATTAGGTTCTCATTAGAAAATTGAAAATATGAGTTAGTATTGATCCTGTAACAGGCAAATGTGCAGTTGTTACATCATAATATATAACAGCCAATCAGGTTTCAGTAGTCAAATGACAGTCACATTGGGGCATTGCATGTATTTACCATTTCGGTTCCATGTGTTTTTAGAGATATTTTCTGAGGAACCACCAAATCAATCAACTTATTATTCAATAGAAAAAGCATATGGACTTAAAACTGGTCTTAAAACAAATTTTGTGTGTCCTATTCTTACACTGGACCGGACAGCACTTTGTGCATGGAGCCATGAATGAAAACACACACATTGTAATTTATAGTGCCCTTGTGTTTTGTGATACAGTATGTACATCTCAGGTGTTGGGTCAAGGCTAAGTACGTTCGTGCAGAAATTTGTGGAATTGAGTGTATCACCCTTGTAATCCCATGAATCAGTGAGAGCTCTACGGTCAGGGCAGGGTCAAACCCAATGGCTTTCCGGAAAGATACATTTTATGTGCCTGTTTTGTGGGTACCTGAGGAGTCCATTAAAGCACAGAAAGGCTACAGCTCATGAGTTAAGGCCAGTGAACACACAACATTCTTTGAGAAACATTAAACCAGAACATTGGCTTAGTGTGCTACACCATGTGGCTTCTTAAATGGTCTTCGCCTTTCACACTGGTTCAGGTTGCTAGCTAGTCATCTTTATGTTCTGGTGTCCTGTGCAGTCTCCTCTAAACAAAGGTAGTTCAAAAACACAGGCTAGATCTATCAAGATTTGCAAGGGAAGTAACATGTCAGGTCAAACACTTATTGATGACTGGGTATTGTAATTCTAGTACATCGTCCAGGAATTGATAGGAATTTCACTGTGTGAACACACTACTTGCACTCAAAGTGGCTAGTGCACCATTCAACTTGAGTCATAGCTTCCATTAAAACCTTGGACATCCCATGGTAAACAGTTTGTGTTGGCTCAGATCTCATCTGTGATTGGTTCTGCATCTATGAGTGGGATACTGAGTGTACTTATGCTAAATGAGACTCCTAGCTCGTCTGCTTTTACCCAGTGTTTAGTCTGGCCTTAGAGAGCTCACCCACTGTGCCTGCTGTCAGTCTCACTCTCACTTTGAGTAAAAGTGGTGTTTGAAAATAAAGCCACAGGCTATCCATCAGCGTGAATGAGGGACGCGTCTGTAATTGTGGTGGGAAAGTAACAGCTTGCTAAAATAGTCTACGTTAGAACAAAAAGGCAACGGGATGGTCGAGATGGTCCAAAGATCTCCACAACACTTCACAAGAGGTTTATCAGTATTTGTAAAACAATCCAAATGCCAACATTATAGCTATGTTCCAGCTATGGAAAATCTTTGGTTTTGTTTAGCTAGACCTTTCACTGGATAGTTCTCCGTAACCAACTGATGGCATTTCCTTCCATAACACCTTGGAACTTGGAGTAGTTATCCTAGTAAATTGCATCTTGTGGTTATTCATTCATTCATCTTCAGTAAACACTTTATCCTGGTCAGGGTCATGGTGGATCTGGAGTCGTTCTGGGGAGCACTGAGCTTAACAATTGATTAGATTGAAGACCTTGAGAGTCTAGGAATCTTTAACAAGCCCCAAAAAAAATCACCCACAGTCTCTCTCTTGCTCCAACCGCAAACTTGTACCAAATTTGGCATAAAAACCGTGACCCTGGCATGTCTGCAAGTGATAGTAAATGTCACAAGCAAGGTGCTAAAGCTGTAATGTATAAGAACACTAAGATGTGTCCTGAACACGATGTCCTATTGTGGTTGAAACACAACACGTACAAAGGATGTGGCTATTAAAGCTTTGAGGCTTCTCATCTTGTCTAGGAAGAACTGGAAAACTTTTACGCTAATCTTACCTGAGACCCCTGATGTATTTAAAGCTCTGGAGGAGTTATAAGTGGGAGAGGACATGCAGGGTGCTGAAATGCTGGAATCTTCCAGCATATATAACAGATTGCTGAGGTGCACTGAGCTAATGAGATGGCGTGACCCCCTGTAGTTCAGATGTTACTTATCCCCACCCACCCATGGTTCTGTACCAACCATTCTGGAGCTGCAGAACAAAGAGGACCCCAGTATGTGAGGCCACGTGCAGTGTTGGGAATGAGGCATGCATGGTGTATTTGAAATTCTTGTGGTGGTTAAAAGAACTCGCATCCCTTTTATACTGTATATGGAGAGAGCAATGGCCTGCTTGGTGGTGAAGCTGAGGTCGTGACCCCGGCTCATGGTTCACTATATGACCTCCTGTTAATAACTTCCTGCCATTAAAAAGTAAGCCAAAGTTCAGCTTCAAATTCAGCATCACAATGAATCTTCCTCACTCTCACTTGCTCTCCAGTGCACCAAGCTGTATTTCATCGATGTCAGTTTTGACATGGCTACTCTGTGGCTTCCAGTCCTGTGAATCTCCATTCATCTCTTTTTGTGGTCAGGCTTAAAAACAGGTCGCATCTCAGAGTCTAAAGTAAATACTACATGACCTGCCTTCCACTCTCCTCTCAACTCTGTCTTTCTGTCCCCCCCCCCCCCCTCCCCCATCTGAAGAATATAAATCCATCAGAGAGATATTCGAGAACCCAGCATGGGTTTTACAGCTGCTACATTTTCTTCTGGGCTCCCCCCAATTTTAACCTCAGCACCACTTCTTGTTTTGGAGGCCCTCCAGAACCCCCTTTTTTTTTTCCCTGAGGCTCAGGAATCTCAAACTCAAAATGTTTACAAAACCAATCACAATGTGTTATGATCAAGAAGGTAAAGAAAACCTCTTTTAGGAGAAATTAAATGGCTTGGACGAGCTTAACACATGGTTGCAAGCAAGCAATCATCAGGATCTTCCTAGCAGAACTTGATTTTATGTAAGGGGAAGGCAATGTGCTTGAATTACTTTTGTAAGAAAAGCTTCAAATGCACCAGACAAACATTTAGCCTTCATAAACTAGCTTGGAGTAGTATTGGAAATCCCACTGGTTGAAACCTTTTAGCGGTACAAATGTATAGACAAGACAGGTAAACGGATATATTAACATATTAGCATATTATATTATTATTGTAAGGTATTTCTGAAGTCTTATCCTTGGTGGTCTGGGTGTGATGGGATATTTAGTGGAAACGTAGTTGCTCTGTGAACCCCTAACATCAATTAGCTAGCAACTTTGAGCAACAACGAAGGCAGAGGTCTTGCTACTATGTGACTGCTATTTAATAAATTAGAAGTTACTACAGTTTTGAAGACAGTAACCTAGAGCTGACAGTAACCTGGAGCTGTTAGTCTTTAATTGCACCAGCAAGGTGTTTAGGGTTTTCACCACTTTAATTGTTGCTCAACTTTCGGTCTTTGCATGCTAATTCTGTCTAGCTTGTGTGTACGTTCTTAGAAAAAGCATTGGTTGGTACCATGTAGAATTCTATAAGGTTCCAAATAGAAATGACAAACTGCAAAAGAAGCTACAAACCATAACTATCCGAAGAACCCTTGAGAAACCGTTTTTAAGAATGTAGGTGATCTCTCTGATTGCTATCATTCACATGGTCTCACAAAAAGCTACAAAGATGTAATAATCAAGAACAAGACTTGAAGGAGAAGAAGGTGCTGGATTCATACTGTTTGCAGGGGAGGGGGTACAAGTAGAACGCTGGTCTATAAGGTCCAACTACATACTTCAACTATATTCTACTTGTTTAATCTGTTCATTTTGGTCTTCAATCCAAAATGTGGCCACTTTTTTGGCAGGAATGAATGCTGAAGCCACACTAGAACCACTATAATGTTTTTCTAAGGTTGTTTACACACTTTCATTGGATCCCTGGTCTTTTAGAAAAAGGTAGTTTGGTGCTCATACCAAACCATGGTGCGTTCCATATTGTGTGTGGAAGCGATTCACTCTTGCCTCTGCATATAAGGTAAAATGATTGGTACTACTTACCACATTGCTTCCTGTTTCAAGTTTGGTTTTGGTGGGGAAAGAGATTATGGTTCTGGCCAGTGGAGAAGATAGACCGCCTTATCGATATATATAAAACCAGACTTTGATAGGACTGGAGCAATGTAATTTTATCACTTTTGTGGTGTGAGTGCTTGCACTGAGAGCATTGTGAAAAATGCAGGTCTCATGCCAGCGTCCATGGCTAAAATCTTCTTATATGAGAACTGCTCCTCATTTGATGGTATTCCTGACATGCACAATGACCTGTCACATCATCCAAGAGATGAACCTAGTGACTACCTGCATGCACAAGCCTGATGTTTGGAATTGCGTAATCGATCCTGAAGGACGTAAATGCAAACGTGTGATTATGAGCCCCACCTCCAAACGAGCCCAAGTGGGAATACACTCGAAATCACAAGGTAGTTGTAGGTTAAAACCCCAATTTATTGACTTTTTTCTGAGAATACCTTTTGGCTAGCAGTTCTGCACTCTACAGTACAAGGAACTTCAGGTGAAAAAAAGCAACATCAAAAAAAGCACAATTACAAAAATATATATCTATATCGAAGAAAGCAACGTTTGGCTTTCCTTACCTTGGTCATCTAAGATTTTATTGCTTTTTTTCTTCTATGGGAGGCTATAATTACACCTCAGTCTCTGTTTTCCCTTCTCTGTTTTGCTCTTGCTCTCTTCTTTTCTTTTTTTCCCCTCTATAGCACTTTGGCTGCCCTACAAAACCGGAGCCCTGTTCATTAATTAGTTCCGCTGTTCACACACGTGCCAACTTCCTTTCCTGTAAATTGCTTTCTTTCTCTCTCGCTCTCCCTTCCTCCCCATTGCTAGCACCGAAACGCCGCCAGCTCTGATCTTCATGGTGCGGTTGCTCGTGGCGGGGAGGAAAAACGACCAGGGGATGAGCTGAAGGAAAGAGAGCGATGCAGGGGAATGGGAGCGTGGCGTCAATACCGCAGGCATTTTAAAGAAGATGACAACAACCCAGGCCGAGTCCTTTAGGAAAGAGCGCTCGTGCCATGAATGTTCATGATGTCCATCCTTCCATGTCTGCAGATTTATGACACACTGTGCTACATCCATGACAGGCTAAAATCTTCTCCAGCCACCATCCTGCGGAGTCTTCAATTATCACTAATAGCAGCGTGTATTAGTTGGCATTGCTGAAATATGTTGTGAGTCATGTGTGCAACTGCAGGTTAGTGATGGCGAAGCAATCAGTCATGCAGCAGGTAGGAAGGATTTCTCTGAGCTTCAACCTCACTTAATAATCATATGGCTGACTAAAAGAAAATGCGGCTTATTTCCTGGTGTTTCCAAAGTACCTTGAATCTACAATACCTGAGTTTTAAACGGTTAACTCGTCTTGTTTGGCCGATTTCAGTTAGGTCTGATTGATTGAAGCACTAAACTCTCATTTTTACATAAACCACACTGGCCCTTTGTGTGTAAGGTTGTTGTTTGGACCTTAAAGACAGCTGTTGTACATTTTCAGGGTACATTTGTTGTGTTTGTACTTCTGAGTATTGGTGCAGTACATTCTTTTTCAGACAGTATTAACTCCAATTATTGCTTGTCCTAAGTCTTGTCTTTCTACAGGTAAGCTGGTGTTGCTTTTAAGTGAAGGAGGAAGAGAAGTCACTTACATGGAAGGGTTCCGCAAGGGGTTCTTTGAATTGCGAATTCTGAAAAAATCCCATGTGAAAATAACTATGTGGCTGTGACTCAGGTGGTAGATCGGGTTGTCCAGATCTACCAGAGATCTATCGAGATCTATCGAGAGTGTGTGAGTGGATGAATGGGTGAGTGTGTGAGTGTGTGAGTGGATGAATGGGTGAGTGTGTGAATGGGTGAGTGTGTGAATGGGTGAGTGTGTGAATGGGAGAGTGTGTGAGTGGATGAATGGGTGAGTGTGTGAGTGGATGAATGGGTGAGTGTGTGAATGGGTGAGTGTGTGAGTGGATGAATGGGTGAGTGTGTGAATGGGTGAGTGTGTGAATGGGAGAGTGTGTGAGTGGATGAATGGGTGAGTGTGTGAATGGGTGAGTGTGTGAGTGGATGAATGGGTGAGTGTGTGAATGGGTGAATGTGTGAATGGGAGAGTGTGTGAGTGGATGAATGGGTGAGTGTGTGAATGGGTGAGTGTGTGAATGGGAGAGTGTTTGAGTGGATGAATGGGTGAGTGTGTGAATGGGAGAGTGTGTGAGTGGATGAATGGGTGAGTGTGTGAGTGTGAATGGGAGAGTGTGTGTGAGAATGGGTGAGTGTGTGAATGGATGAGTGTGTGAGTGTGTGAATGGGTGAGTGTGTGAATGGGTGAGTGTGTGAATGGGAGAGTGTGTGAGTGGATGAATGGGTGAGTGTGTGAATGGGTGAATGTGTGAATGGGAGAGTGTGTGAGTGGATGAATGGGTGAGTGTGTGAATGGGTGAGTGTGTGAATGGGAGAGTGTTTGAGTGGATGAATGGGTGAGTGTGTGAATGGGTGAGTGTTTGAGTGGATGAATGGGTGAGTGTGTGAATGGGTGAGTGTGTGAATGGGAGAGTGTGTGAGTGGATGAATGGGTGAGTGTGTGAGTGTGAATGGGAGAGTGTGTGTGAGAATGGGAGAGTGTGTGAATGGATGAGTGTGTGAGTGTGTGAGTGTGTGAATGGGTGAGTGGGTGAGTGGGAGAATGGGTGAGTGTGTGAGTGGGTGAATGGGTGAGTGGGAGAATGGGAGAGTGTGTGAGTGGATGAATGGGTGAGTGTGTGAGTGGATGAATGGGTGAGTGTGTGAATGGGTGAGTGTGTGAATGGGAGAGTGTGTGAGTGGATGAATGGGTGAGTGTGTGAATGGGTGAGTGTGTGAATGGGAGAGTGTGTGAGTGGATGAATGGGTGAGTGTGTGAGTGGATGAATGGGTGAGTGTGTGAATGGGTGAGTGTGTGAATGGGTGAGTGTGTGAATGGGAGAGTGTGTGAGTGGATGAATGGGTGAGTGTGTGAATGGGTGAGTGTGTGAATGGGAGAGTGTGTGAGTGGATGAATGGGTGAGTGTGTGAGTGTGAATGGGAGAGTGTGTGTGAGAATGGGTGAGTGTGTGAATGGATGAGTGTGTGAGTGTGTGAGTGTGTGAATGGGTGAGTGGGTGAGTGGGAGAAGGGTGAGTGTGTGAGAGGGTGAATGGGTGAGTGGGAGAATGGGTGAGTGTGTGAGTGGATGAATGGGTGAGTGTGTGAGTGGATGAATGGGTGAGTGTGTGAATGGGAGAGTGTGTGAGTGGATGAATGGGTGAGTGTGTGAATGGGTGAGTGGATGAATGGGAGAGTGTGTGAGTGGATGAATGGGTGAGTGTGTGAATGGGTGAGTGGATGAATGGGAGAGTGTGTGAGTGGATGAATGGGTGAGTGTGTGAGTGGATGAATGGGTGAGTGTGTGAGTGTGAACGGGAGAGTGTGTGTGAGAATGGGTGAGTGTGTGAATGGGTGAATGGGTGAGTGGGAGAATGGGTGAGTGTGTGAATGGGTGAGTGGATGAATGGGAGAGTGTGTGAATGGGTGAGTGGATGAATGGGAGAGTGTGTGAGTGGATGAATGGGTGAGTGTGTGAATGGGTGAGTGGATGAATGGGAGAGTGTGTGAGTGGATGAATGGGTGAGTGTGTGAATGGGAGAGTGTGTGAGTGGATGAATGGGTGAGTGTGTGAGTGTGAATGGGAGAGTGTGTGTGAGAATGGGTGAGTGTGTGAATGGGTGAATGGGTGAGTGGGAGAATGGGTGAGTGTGTGAATGGGTGAGTGGATGAATGGGAGAGTGTGTGAGTGGATGAATGGGTGAGTGTGTGAGTGTGTGAATGGATGATCATTCCATCAGCCACTGCACAGCACAGCACATGACCATGTCACATGCCAGGAAAGATTAAGCACACCTGAATCAGGTTGTGGGATAATGAGCACTTGTATATAAGTCCTAACTTGCATAGCACCCTTTGGCAAGATTTTGCTGTTGTTGTGTTCTCTTGCTCTCACACATCTGATCTCTCAGGTAAATAATCAGATCTGAAAAATGTGTGTAAACAATTCACGTTAAATGACTTGTGAAAAAAAAACACATTCTGAAAATAAATCAGTTGTGAAAATCACATGAAAACAAATGAATCGGGGAAAAGGTTGAGAGAAAAATACAAACGTGTGGGGAAAATCATCAATCACTATTTTACACTGTTTTGCACTATCGTCCACTGTGTGTGAAAAATGTGTCCAACAACCGTGTGATTATTCAAAATCATGTGATTATTCATGCGAAGTTGTTTACTAGCTAGCGATTAGCGACAGGAGGAGGACAAAGACACTTCAAAGCCAGCTCTGCATCTGCAGTTCCCTTGGCATTCAAAAAAAAACATTAAATAATTAAATAATTAGTGTAATGATTTAAACTGACATGTTCTGGGGGAACTTTAAAAATGTGGTTGTTGCGGATAATGACTGAGAGGTTTGTATTTGTAGGAAACTTTGCGATCTAGGGTCAGTTCGCCTCTAATGCTTCTGAAATCTGCCTGAGTTTGTGGGATTTTGATGATCTGAGAGCGGGAGGCGGGGGATTATGGGATCAAAAGGCAACCGTTCTAATCCTCCCTGTTATTACCCATGATAGTGCTATAAATGACAACACATGGGAAGTTTCTCAGCTCTCCAAACTAGCTAGCGAGGTTCTGCTGTGTGTGTGTGCGTGCAGGGATTAGACTAACATGCGCTCTCAAGTCTTTCTTTTTTCCCTCTTTTTCCTCGTCTCAACCATTTGCAAGGGCTTGATGAAACGAGTGAAGATCACAGCACATCAGAGATGAAGCGCTAATCCTGGTGTTCTCACATCTTCATTTTTTTCTCTCAATCTTCCTTCTTGCTTTAAAGTGGACTTGTGCTACGTGTGAGCCAGGGAAATGATCCTACACTGTAATTATCAGCAGAAGAGCAGGGAGCTCATTGGATGAGATGTGGCATGAGCTTTTGCCTGAGGGAAGTACGCTCATATCCCACTTCCTGGTGACCCACTAAAACACACGCCAAGCTCTGGAACCGTGGTCAGAGTGAGCGAGAGAATGAAACAGAGTGGAGGAAAACATTAATAACAGTCTTTCTTTCTTTCTGTCTTCAATAGCATCCGATATTTCTGCTTTCTAATGAAATTTGGACTAGTTTGGTTGACTGTTTTCTCTTTGGTTAACAGCTTCCTACATTACCCATCATACCATCCTACCTGCTGATAGTGGAATTTAGCCCTTGCATCATCTCTACTCAAGAGTGTGATGCAGCAGCGCTTTAGTCCTTTAGTCTGTCCAGCACTTTGTAATCTCACCTCCTCAACTCTACACTATCGTTCAAACATCAGTTTCGAAAGCTTCAACTGTCATGCCATCTTGTGCATCGTTAAGTAGCCTAGCTGAGTCTCTGCTTTAACTTAGCCCAACTGCGTGGTAAAGCTGCATTGCATCCTGGGACATTGAGTTCAGCATTTGCACCAGCATCTCCATCTGCTAGAAAATGGTGAGAAAAGTCAAGTCAAGTCAGCAAAGCCTGGCTGTACCTGTGCTAGCAATAGCAACATCCCCCTGTGAAATCAGAGCATCGCACAACCGCTAACTTGTCCCAGGAATAACGAAAATACACCACCAAGCAATGAATTAGCGCCAGGATCACTAAACACATCATAAATATTTCAATATGATAATATTTAGTGTGTTTCAGGGTGGGGTTTTCCTTTTAATGTCTAATGGGCCTCGTCACTCACACTTCCTCAATCGTTTCCTTTCGGAAACTTTCATGGAATATTCCACTCCTTTGCTATAGGTTTCTGGGAAAAGGAGCTTTCCTCAGTTTCCTCCTTTTCAAAAGCGCGGCGTGGCGTGGAGAGGCCAAATTCCTACGGAGCGCCCGAGTGTGCGAAACCAGGGGAAGGAGCCATGTGAGGACGACACGGCTAATCCTCCAAGCATTACTTCCCCCCACACACACACACATACATACAGACGAACCCTGGGTCACCACTTCCCACTGTGACCGCACAGATCTCACACTTTAATACCGTGCTGAGTGCAGCATAGCTTTTCTGCAATAGCTAAGGGCCACCCAAAACAAACTAGCTAATGCTAAGAATTAAAACAAACTCCTAGTCAATATGCCAAACTGGTCCTTATATTTAAATTCCATTTACTATATGAAATGCTCTGTGGGAAATTCAGCCTGGGAAATATTAGCAAAATAAATAATAATAAAAACAATAGCAACACATGACTAGCATGTGAGGAATTGCTAATCTGCTCCATGACACTATTAGCATTCAAATACAGACACTGTATATACTTCTAGTTTTACTGAATGTTTTGGGTTGTTTTTTTTTTTTTTTTTTTGCATTCAAGGCTTTCAAGTCGTTTGAAAAGAGCAAGAATCAGATGAAAACAAGCTCTTTTTATTTGTATTAGCTGAACCAGTCACTAAATCTGGGTTTGATTATGGGATTGAAAGAATCTATCATGCCTTATTTGAAGGGTACTACATTTAAACTCGGGCCACGTCCTAAATATTTGAACATGGGAGTCTGATCCTACAAAACAAATCCATGTAAGTTGAGATTCTTTATTCAACCTGGTGCATAATTCAAGCAAGTATGATTGTCAGGGTTCGGCACAGAGAAGTACTGATTAGAGACGTTCTCAAGGGTTCTTTTAAAACAGTCCGATGTGTTGTTTACATTCTCTGATGATGAACATACACGCTTTTCCAGACAGATCATAAATTTATTAGGAGTAGCGCATATGCTTCTATGGCTAGTCCGAGTTTGATGATAAAATGGTGGCTGCTGTTTGTCACTTTCACTAATATTTCGGCCTGGCGTAAAAACGCTGCTGTATGACTGCCATCTGGTCGAGAGTGGAAGATGCGAGAATGCTGGTAGAATCCAAAAAACCCTGCCCTTCGACAGATGCAGGCAATGACGTGCGCAGAGTCCAGAGCGTAATACCTTTTAATGATCTTTCTTAACAAGCAGGGGAAGTGGTTTTTCCTCCCCGCCCTAGTCACCCGCAAAACCCCCAAAACCCAAGCCCGTGCCAGTCCCCAGATTTCCCAGAGTTCAACAGGAGCAGCATTAATCTTCTCCCCCTTTTCCCTGAAGTGTGTACTCCATCCAAAGAGGAAGCTCAACCTACAATCTGGACTGTATCACTGCGTTACGCCTTTGTCTCCGTCGTCCTGACAAAATTCGGCTCTTGTTTGCAATCCAAACCACACGGACGAAAGAAATGCCACCAATGCAATCTCTTTGTAATTGGTATTCTTGTCACACGCCAGCACCCACCCACAAAAAAACCCACAAAAATACTTATATAAATGTTGCATGAGGCGCTGTGGCGTTCTGCCATACAGTATAGCGCCGTTCCCATGAAGCGTTCACTCACAATGGACACATATGACCAACATCAAACACTAGCTTTAATGTCCGAAATGCTTTACAGTTTCTGGGAAACATGATCTTTTTTTTTGTCTTATTAACAAGGACTTGATTCACAGGCATTCCACACCATTAAATGTAACTATAAAGGGATAAATAGCACTGTACAACCTGTTGTTCTTTAATCAATTGCTGTAGTATAAGAGAAATAAAACACATGCTCATGCTGTTACTGGAATATAATCAACTTATATATATATATAATGTCTGAAACGTCCTGTTTTTTTGGGAAACCTTGTTTAAATGTACTACACTTATCATATTACTACCTTCACTGATTGCACGTGATTCTTTTCACAAGTCATTTATTTTCACACAATTCATTATTTTTCACGATTCATTTTTCATATGAATTTTCTTGGTCACACGATTCATTCATTTTCTAAAAGTTCTTATACGTGATTCATTTCTTTTCAAATGTGATTTTTTTTTTAAATTTTTGGTCATGATTTGTTCATTTTTACACACGATTCTTTCTTTACTGTTCACATGCAATTTTTCCCCCAAATGATTAATTCATTTTCACATTTGATTTTTTTGTCATATGATTCATTTATTTCCCAATATGATTTTTTTTCATGAATCATGTGTATTGACATGCACTTTTTTCCATATGATTCCTTTATATTCACGTGAAAAAAATGTCCCCACATGATTCCTTCATTTTCACATCTGATTTTTCCACTTGATGCATTTATTGCTATATCATATTTTTGTTGTCACATACATAATCTCTCACATGTGAAAATCACATGTGAATTGCATGCGATTTTTTTCCCCATAAGTGAGTCTTTTGAAATGATAAACTCATGTACGATTTTTTTTCAGAGCATTTCAGACCCACAACACTTCCCGCGACTTTAAATCTCATGTAAACAGTCTAGATACTTGACAGCTAACTGCTAATTGACTGGCTCCCTACACAGATGTTAACAATGGTAGTTAATGTACTACATGGGGAATTAGGCATTGATTTGAGGCACACCCAAAGTTTTACACCAAACACACTTCTCCAGATGCACGGCTAGGCAACCATCTTGTAGTTCTGTTTATTTTTTCTCCATCTATCCTCCTGATGGAGAGGGCACCATTAAACATGACCCTCTACATCTGTATGGAATGGTCTCCTATCCCCCAAAATTAATCGCTCTCTTCATGAAGTGCACTTAAAACCAGCTACAGTGCTGACACGTTGTCCAGATCGACTCAACACCGGGGGTGCCTCAGTGATATATACAGTACGCTCCCACTAAAATACATTATAATACAGATGTTTCTAATTCAGTAGAAAACATTAGAACATTTGAAAATATCATTTTAAAGAGATAAAATCTTATTTGATCTCATTTGTTTTGTGGACGTTTCACAACTTTAAATGGAACTATAAACGGATATAAACATGATGTGTATTTCTTTAATAAATAAAAATAGTAATCATTGGCAAATTGTTGTGATGTAAGAGGAATTAAACACTTCAGGGAGTGGTGTTGTGGGAAAACTGCCATCTTTACGGTGATAAGAGGAATGCTTCTTCTCATCCAGCTGCATCGTACCTCACCATCGTTGATTATTTACCTATAACAGCACACCCCCAGTGTATTATTCCTAACTTAATGTAACAAACCCAATGCTTTTGTAACTGTGCTTATGCTAGTCTAATATTTCATATTTAGTGTTTCCTAGTGACCAGTGAAGATTATGGAAAAGCCTGCAATTGCGATGACTTTTGCTATGATTCTTGGTTTGCCCTAAATAAACCACATCATAAGTTTACACACTTGCACAGTCTAATGATCACACTACGAACTGTAAAAACCAAAAAAGCTAATAGGTAGCTAGGTAGGTTTGCCTTGTAATGTTAGCAATCTAAATAAAACAATGCAGCCTATAGCTTAGCCAAAGACTCCAGCTCACCAAGCAACACTGAGGTAAAAAAAAATAATTAAAAAATAAATAAATAAACCACTCATTTTAAAGAAGTCGTTAGAAAATATTTTGCCTATTTAATATTAAACAACACATTCTTGTCAATGTTAACTGCTTACAAAATGTCCAAAAGCTACAAAGCACTAAGATGCGGAGTTTAGCTGAGGTACAGTAACTGTACAAATGTTAGCTCCCAAAATGGCTACTCAGTTTGTTAACATGCCAAAGGGGAACCCTTGAAGGTTCTATGTAACAGAAGATCTCCTTTTGAGAAAAGATTACATGTAGAACTTCTTTGGAGACTTTGAACCGTTAGCCATCCGAATAATCTTTCACAGACCTGTTACCTATGACGAGTAATTGACTTTAAAATGTACTTACATTAGCTAACTTGCTCAGTTACACCACATTAGCTTGGCATTGCTCCGATCACTGAGTAATGCAGGGACAATTACAGTAAAGACATAAAACAGCACCACAGAAGAGTTCCTTCACCAAACCAGGCCTAATGTATGCACTGGTCCTGAGAAGGCATATAAATGGGCACTCCTACACACACACACACACACACACACACACAATGAGACGCTCTGAGGTAATCTTCCCGACAAGAGAAAGACGGAGACGTTCTCTTCTATAAAGAAGTGCTTTCTTTAGAGGATAAAAGCATTTTGGCATGTAACTGATGCTAGGTGAGGTGTACATTAAAACATCTAAGTTACACAGGAGAAGAGGCAGCACCTGTCGCTGCTTTGTCTATGACCTAACTTTCACCCTAATTCCCATCGTTTAGGTCACAAAGTGCTAATCTGCCTAATCCCCACCAGGCCAATAAAAGATCTGGATCCAATCAAACGCCACTCAAGAGTCACAGAAAGTTAATGTAACAAGCAAAACCCACAACCTAACCTGTGATCCTGACCACCTCCATGACCCATATGTATTTCCTTACCCAGAGTATGGTTCCTAGCATGGGTTTAATTATTGTTTCATACAACAGTTTCCTAATATGGTGTTCCAACTCTCTGCTTTGTCCCCTAGGAAGTTTGGTAGTCGGTAGTCATGGCTGGAAATCAAGAAATGCCACTTCAAGGTTTCTAGTGTCCCCAACCTTGCCAATGCAAAACATTGGAACTACTTTTTTGGAAGAAAAAAAAAAGTTACTGCTACAAATGCCACCGTGTTATTTACATACCACTGACTATACAGTATGTGGAAAGATTTATATATAGTATGTTTATGTCACAGTACTGTTTCTTGATTCTGATTGGTCAGAAGGTGTTGATTAATTGTCTATAACAGCAGTTCTGACAATACCTTATTGTTTTCTATAGTAACAACTTACTCTGGGACTACAGCAGACACTTCACAGTAAAAATATAAAGGGTTTATTTGTTGATATGGTGATGTGATGTTATTTTCTTTAGCAATTATGGAAGGAGTCTCCAGTGTCAGTGCTTGTGTAACCCTATGTTTTCTGCCATGGAAAAACCTTCAGGACTTTTGCAGTTTCTCAGACGCATGGCTATTAACTTAAAGAGAAAGAAACAGAGAGGCTAGTGAAGGAGTAACTATAATGAAAGTGATCAAAAGAACTAACTTGTTAAAGGTAACTATAAATGGACATGCCAGTCCATTATGGCAAACTGCTGTTGTATGAGACAAATGAAACACTTCAGGATCATTGGTGACATAAATTGCATCAGCAAAACGGTTCTACCTATATTCTAGAGATATGCTATCTATGTTCAGAAAGAAATAAGCCTGCTTATGTTCAGGACATCTGAGAGAGACCATATTTCCATTTATTTTTTTAAGAATAGATCACCATGTGACAGTGTGTATTGCTGTTTTTAAGTTCTTTTGTCATTCCCACTTAAGTTCACCTCAACTGTAGTGTCCATATGACATCCGAAATTTTGATATAGGATGGGAATAGCAAAAGTATGCAAGGACCATGACTAAGACAATTTACAGAAAGAAATTTTCAGTTCTATATACAGTTCTATCTGTTTTCTATGCTAAGGATTAGGAATTCCAATGAGGAGTAAGTGGGAGGAGTGTCCTTCTATTACGCTCTATCATTTCTCACAGCCAGTATTGATCTGAATCATGGGCCTCGAGATTCAGATTCGATATCTGCAAAGTTACCAAGGTTACCTAAAACCCTGCAGCTTCTATTAGCATTGCTAATAAACACCCACGGTTGATGTGATTGACCTCCCAGCAGCTCGTGGGTTTCATAAGGGCCTGAGGTCACCACATCTCCAGCCTCATAAATAAGCAAGGCCTCTCTGCTTGCAACATGCCAATGGTTCTTGCAGAAACACTCCAAACATCTCAGCAGTGCATAGTGTTTATCTTGCAGAGCTATCCAATTTGGAAGAAGGCTGCTTGCAGATCCAGAACCAAAGCAACGGGCCCCACACCGATGCACCAGTCCAGCTAAGGGAGGAGAGCCATTTGAAGTTGAGTGGCATTTATGAGAGCACTTCATAAAATCCTGTCAGCTCATATCCTGCCGGCCGTGCTCCCCTCTGACACTCGGCAATGCGTACACAGTCGGGGGCTTATAAAAAAGTATGTGTGCAGTCAAGATACTGGAACGGGCAAGTTAGGGGAAAGAACGTGGGTTCTGAAGGTGAAGGCCAAGAAGAACACGTGGAGTAAAATGTGTTAATATTGCCAAAACATGGGGAACATGGAATTAGGAGATATGGTGGGGGAAAGTGGAAGATGGGTTCCTCGAGCATTCTTTTCGATATGACTCATCCTGTACCGGTCTTTTAAATGTTATGTTCAATTAAATGCTCTCTACGACGTATATGTCCCTCCCCTGTCCCAATGTCTTGCTCTAAAGTAGCAGCTTGTTGGCAGCAAACATGGTTCTTGGTGTGTTTTTGGCTGAGTGTCTTCTAACAGACAATTCCCATTTCCAACCATCCTTTTGTGCAAAATAAATGGTTGAAGTTTATTCATTTTGAAAAGGATTCAATTTCTGCAAGTTGGCGGTTTTGTGAACTTTTCCGAGGACAGTTTTAGCAACTTGGGGCTATTCGATGCCGGAGTGTCGCAACCTCTGACTGATCAAAATTCTGTGCGATTCTGTGATACGAGTAAAAGAACGTAATATCATTTTATTATCACTAAGACATGTCAGATGCCTGCTGGTGACAACCCCCTGATTGTTGACCTGCATCTTGCCATCCGGAATATTGTCCTGATTAAAACGGACATGGGCGAAGGTGGCAAAGTGAAATTCTCCACATTTGAAGAAAAAAAAACCTCTTTGCCTTTCTCCATATTTAGCTACATTGCAAAGCTACTCTCAAGTCACTGTTCAGATTCTGTGGAGGTGTATTGTATCTCGAACGCTATTGGCTTCTGTGTAGATCAGTCGAGCATTTCAAAAGGAAATACATTGGAATATATACAGAATCAACTGGCTCTTAAGCCATTTCATGGGGACTTAAAGGGTTCCTACAGATGAACCAGCTGCAAAAGATTAAGATTTAGGTTTTTTCCCCCATTACACTAAAGAATCAGCTGAGAAGAAAGACCAAACCAAAATGCTACAGATCATATTTATGATCTATTCCCACTGCTCTAGATAATGCTTTACATCAAATTATAAAAGACAGACACTGATTCTTGCCTGGAACTTCAACAGTCCTTATGGCATAGCTGTCTATTTAAAATTTTCCACCATACCTTGCAGGATTGAAACCAAACCTAATGCTCTCTTGAACGGTAATGAAGACAAATAGATCCGTACTTTTCTCCTGTACACAGGAGAGCTACAAATATCATGACATCACTATTGCTTATATTTACTCCTGTCTATTGAAGAGAGATTCAGAGATTCAGACCGTTGTTGCTAGAATGCTATGAATGCTGGGACATCAATGGGAAGTCACTGTCAAGCTGAGCGGCACTTGAACTACTCACAAAAACTGCTTCACAGAAGAGAGCGCAAGGGGGGGAAAAAAAAAGAACTGTCAAGATCTCCCAAGATAGTGGCTAACACCTAGTGGTGCTAATATTTCACTCTGAGATCTCATAAACAAAACCCCATGAGGTAAATCTGTAATATCAGCCACTCTCTTGGGTTGAAAGTGTAAGAAGACGACGGGATTGAGTGGACGGGGGAGAAAAACATTAAAGAAACCCCCCTGAGGTGTTCTGAAGCGACATCCTTTCTGCTATATTGTGTTGATGGTTGATGGTGCTATAGAAAATGAGCTTGGATATTGAGGGAAAAGAGAGATAGAGGGAGGATGCTTTCACCAATCGCACGGACAATTGCAGCGTCTGGATCGGATTAGCGTCCTCTATTTTTAATACCTCGTAGTATTCTGTAATTTCTTCTTGATGAACGACGTGGTGAAATTTCAAAACGAGGTATGAATAGTGACCAGCGGGTTGTTCTCGTTTGGCCCTGTGTCCTTTCCTGTGATGATGAGCCATAGTTCAAAGCCCCGCTGAGTTGTACTACGAGACAGCCAACTGGCTGACGACTTCATCTCAAAAGAACCTACAAAGCTCATCCATTATCTCTAAAAACTGGCTGAATTGGGTTGTCCTGTCAGCACCAAAATAGACTGGGAATTCATTTCTGGATAAGAGGACGTGTTAACAGAGCCGCATGTATAGTCAAAATACAGATTTGTATTGCTAACATGCTCACAATGCACAGTGGATGGCAAAGACTGCAGCCGAACACAACGGATTGTTCTGAAGGCGGGGTTTTCTCACAATGCTGCGGTCTCGTGGTTCTGGTTTTGGAAATGATTCTATAGATCATAACGCATCACGTTTAAGCGTAGCTCTGACTACTAAGGCTAACGCTGATGAACAATTCCAAGGTCATTTTTCTAGGAATCAATATCTGGCAGCAAGGCTAGAACTAAGAGTTATTATTCATAAATAGCATTTGCAAGATATTAGCTTCGAATTTCTCTCATTCTGGCTCGTTCTCTCTGTTTAGTATGTAGAATTTAATATGTGCACATATGAATGTCATTGGAAATGGGTGGAATTCTGCTTCGCACAACAAATGTTTTCAATAAAACCTATACCTCCATTTGATCTGTATCCTGGCTTAGCGCAACGCAGTGGCATGCGTTCTCTTCCCTCTCTGCCTCTCTCGCACATTTGTTCTTGTTCTCTCTTTCCGTCTCTATTACGATCAATTCTTTTTTCTTTTCTTTTTTTTCCCCATCTCGGTCCTCGTTCCCATGTCCTGCACTGTCTCACTAAGAATTCATGTGGAAAAGTAAAACATCCTGAAAAATTCTCTTATGAAAAAAGCATCAAAAAAATTCTCCGGTGGTGCATCTCGTTCTCTTTCTCCACGTCTCTCAGCGTTGCTGTTTCCTCATTGATTTTGACTCTGACCTTCCGGTGACCAGCGGTAAACCACACCCGACACTACAGGGTGTGTTTCTGGATGGATGGTGCAAAATTGGAAAAAAAAAAAGTGAAAAGAACAGGAAAAAGGGTAATGACGATGGTTTTATAATTAAATGCCACAGGAACTGTTAAGATGATACGGTGTAGTCACATGACCCAGGATGTGGTGTCCATGGTGCACTTTGTGTGCTTTTAGTATGACTTCCCTTATGATGTACTAAGACATAGTTGGACAATTACATCAAGCAGTTACAGTCTGATGTATGTAGCGGTGCATTTTTTTTTAAAAATTGTTATTTCTTTTTACTTCTCATTTCTGTAATTTGTTGTTTCTGTTTGCCATTTATGTCATTACATGTCTTTAACTTATTTCTGATTACTTGCTTTTTTTTTACTTGCTAATTTCTAATTTCTGGAACTTCTCATTTCTGTAATTTCTCATTTCTGTTTACATCTCATTTCTGGAACTTGTCGTTTTGGTAATTTGTCATTTCTATAATTTATTTTTGTTCTTGTCATTTTGGTAAATTGTCATTTTTGTAACTTGTCATTTTGGTAATTTGTTATTTTTGTTCTTGACATTTCTGTAATTTGTCATTTTGGTTATTTTTTATTTGTATTCTTGTCATTTCTGTAATTTGTCATTTCTGTAATTTATTTTTGTTCTTGTCATTTCTGTAATTTGTTATTTTTCTTCTTGTCATTTGTGTTCACTTGTCATTTCTGTTATTGTTATTCCCTCCTGCCCAAATGGTCCTTCCTGATAGATACTGCTCTGTTGGCTTACACAGTGATCACATGGTATCACATTGCTGTCATGCTCATGTGAAAGATTGGATTTTTATTTTAAACTAGCTGGTTCTTGGGTAAGTGTGTTAATAAATATTTACCTAGCATTACAACAAAATTCTGTCATTGGAGTATGTTAAATACCTACTTTCTTAAAAATACAACTAGTTGGCTAGTGTTCCAGAGAGGGGATTGTCATTCAATTAGCTAAACGTAAATAGCTAAATAGCTAGCAAGCTTTAAAGTTACAAGAGTCACTCTATAAAATAAAGTGTTGAAGTGTAATTTCTGCATCTCAGGTGGAGGTTCGTCTTTATCCCCTACTGAACGGCACAATGTGGTCATAGGTTTGGGGTTCTTCTATCGATTACCTGTCTCACATAACCCATAAGCCTCTCTGTTCCACAAACACATGCATTATCAACCCACTTTAAAGCATGGATGCATTCGAAGGTCCTCACACACACGCGCACACACACATCTGGTTTGCTGCTTTCTCGTTATCATGGTGCTGGTCCGCAGCAGGATGCAGTCGCAGTAGTGGTACTCGGCACGGTTTGATGGATGAGTGGAGATTTGTGCCGAACTGAGCGCTGGATTCCTTTCATGAGGCCTCCATCACCACTGCACTACTCATGCCAACACGTGGTCCAGGACCAGCGGGAGGCTCTCTCAGTCATTTAAACAATTTAATCAGGGGATGGACGGTGCACAGCGGTATACCTATATAGACTAAATAAATAAATAAATAAAACACTAATGAGAAAGCTGTCCATATAGAATAATGAGGAGTTTACTACTATTATCAATTAAGAAATCAACTTCAGAGAACAGCATGGTACTAACATATCTGTGAGTGTGTTCTGTCAGAACACCCAATGGCTGAAGAGTGATCCAGTCATCTACTGGCACTAGTTTTGATTAACAGCATTTTTGTGTTGAATAGATTCCCTACTCGCCCATATTTCTTTTCTTCTTGAGTCTTAAAATGTTAATCTGGTCTGGATTGGGAAAAGATTTTACTGCCCCTCATGAGTTACAGCGCAACATCATACTGTGTTATCAGCCCTCTTCCGCATACATGAGCTCACCAACACCTGTGATTGGCTAGTGTCACTGTGATTGACAGGAGAGAGAGAGAGAGCGATAATGCACCATCATGATGATTCTAACTTGGCGGTATTCAAATGTATAGAACGTTCCAGGATTTTGTTATGGCAACAAATTCATAGGCTATAGATAGCTATACATTCTCCTTTCGCAGACAAAGTGAAAGAAATAACGAAGTGAATGCATTAAGCTGAAATCTATAACAGGTTGTGAGAATGTGTGTTCTTCTTGTCAGATTGTACAATAAAGATCCTCTAACGATAGACCTGCAATTAAAGAAAATTACTATACCATGCTTACATCGTTAATTAGCGCAATTCAGAAATCATCATGCTGGCATAAACACAAACATTCTTAAAGTGAGCTTGGGGTAGTAAGGATATTTTTCTGTTCATTAGCATGTTTTGTTAACGTTTTGCTGGGACTACAGTATTTGTAGCAGTGCCGTGAGTTTTGCGTAATTCTTTGCCAGCCACCTGCTGGTGGATTTTTAGATGAGTAACGTAGCAACATTCACACTCTGAGATTTTAATCCAAAAATTCAGACACTGCCAAACCTTGTCAGCTCTTTGGTTGCAATGAAATAAAATTGCTCACCGGTTATCATATTACAGCTGATATCAACACACAAATAAATAAAAAAAACTTTGTGATGTGCGAATTTTCTGAAAATTCGGACCAAAACCATACAGTGTGAAGCTGTCTTTAGTGTGTTTGTGTATGTGTTAAAGAATGGCAGTGGAAAAGATGAGGAAAGAAGCGTGTGTGTGTGTGTCTGTGTGTGTCTGTGTGTGTGTGTGTGTGTGTGTTTAGTGCTGCCTGACCAAACTGCACTGTCAGAACAGATCTGTCTAACACTGGACCTTGAGCCAGCATCCCCTAAGAGGTATTAAATTGCACTGATGAAGCTTGAGTGGTGGCTATTGATTTTAGCTTGGGCGCTAGCGGCTTCTCACCTCTCAGCAGGCGATTGGCCGTTCAAGCTTGATGAAGAAAGCACTGAAGATATCCGCTACGTTCAGAACTCACCAACATCAAATTGTCAACAGTTCCAGTTCTAGGATCTCTGTAATGACTTCATGAGTTAAATGAACCCCCACGTGGTGCTGGTTTTGAGCTACATTGTTGTGCAAATTTAACGCTGATTAATTGAATGTTAGAGCGAAATATGCACACATTTACGGTCGACTAACTCAATGTTAGCTAATGTTTACAAGGCAGAGTAACGCAAATGATTTTGCTATTGGAAAACCGATTTCACGAAATCACACCACCGTGTCATTGATTATTTTCCTCTAACAAGACGCTCCATTGTGTTTTATTCCTTAAATCATGCTTAGATTTACAACAGGACTATGTTCTAAATACAATGGACAAAAATCCTGGCCTATTTGTGACTAAGCTCTAGGTTATGCTGTTTATCTGCCTTGCTAAAAAGAAAAAAATTGCTAGGATTATCTTTGTGTGCATTTAATTCAATGCAATGACTTCTGTTTCATAACACGTCTAGGACTAGATCCATATTTTCTGCATAATATTGTACAGCTTTGGGAAAATACTCTATTGAAAATCAGTCTAATAATTATTTATTTATTTAATTATTTTAAAAGGCCAATATGTCAATTACAACCAAGTCACATGACCGAATCAGCCAGGCATTAAATATTACTGGCAGATACAAAGAAGCACATCCATACATGTAAAATACCATTTCACATTGTGGTACATGGCGATGGACTGGAATTGGGGTTTTTTTTCCCCCACATGCCCTTCCTGATCACTAAAGTCTAATAGATTCTTTTATTCACACTTTGTATAGTCCAGTTAGTGGTGCATAATAGAGCATATTGGCCTTTTCCTTCCTGTTTAATGAGTTTTTCTTTGTTGAAAAGAAATTGCTGTGGCTGCATATTTCTCCGCTGCGTCTCCACTGTCGTTTTCCAATTCCGATACGCTTGCAAGCTCACACTCCCCAAATGACTTATTATACTGCCCATAAAACGAGGCACTCACTCTTTCCAGAACATTCTTTAATTCTTCAGCTATCTGGAATGCGGGCATCCCTCGGGCGAAGAAACCAACAAAGGGGTAAACCGACGACGATCTTTAATAACACGGTGAATCAGCCAGGCAGTGATAAATAACTACAATCTGTCATGAACAACAAACCAAATCCAGAATGTAAAGAATGTGCTCAGACAAATAAAAAAAAAAAAGAAGAAAAGAATGCCGGTTCTGTTTAATTAGACGTGCTGTTGAATGAAGGACAGGAGGGCTGGTTCAGACCCGAGGCATGGCCGATCACCACACCAGGTCATTTCCCATCAATCAAGCATGAAGAACGCAGGGCTAATTGCCATGGCTAATTACTATCAACAGCTTTATTTTTTACACCACATCAACAGAGGATCTAAGAAAGCCTGAGGCCTGGCATCAACTCTAGAAGAATGAAGCCTTCGGTGTCTTCGTCCTTTAGGGATAAACATGGACCGTACATGTCAAGGATGATGAGGACATAAAGTTTTAATGAGAGTTGAAAACTGTGGTTAACTGAAGGGGGGGCTGCTGTAACTAGGCAAGGAACACCAACAAATATTCATGGTGTCATGGTACCAACTCATCAACTCATAACTGTACCAATGAAGACTTAGCAAGTGAGTGTGCATGTTCAGAGGATTTATTTAAAGATATAAACAAAAAATTCAAATTTGAAACAAAGTAGAGCTCAGAAATATAGACCAAACCAGGAACAAGAACGACGGTAGTAACACTCTAGACAAGTGCTCTGTTTGTTTACTTCAATTACTTTTGTTTACTTTAGCAGAGACTAAAAGACACAAGAGGGTATATCATGACAAACCAATTGGAACATGATTAGACCCACTTAGGAAATAAACCAATGACAGAGACCAGACTAAATGTAAACAAAAACAAAACCCATCTCAACAAGTATCATGACAGAACCCAAGACAACCCAACACACACACACACACACACACACACACACACACACACACACACACACAAAATGTCTGGTGCCCAGTTTAAGTTTAAACTAAGACTAAGTTTAAGACAAAGTATAAAAGGGTCCTTCAGGCAAAGTGTACACAAGGTACAAGGAAGCCAGGGGTGGAGTAACCTCTTCCATGGAGATAGGTCAAGAGTGACATCCACCACGAAGCTGGGGGAAGTAACGTTATGACCAACTTCCACTTACTCTACAAAACTCTCTCAGCTACGGTGTAATATTAAATGGCTGCTAATGGCCGTTAATGTCCTTTCTCAAGAGTATGATTTATTGGGAAGGAATTTGGTAGTCAAATGTGGACCGGGGAGACATATCTCAATTTAAAAAATGATTCGATATAAATCTGATATAAATGTGTCTTGAGTGTTTTAAAAAATGCATTTTATTTAGAATTAACAGTATATCTACACAATATCACAGTGTGCCATCATGCTTGTGTACCCTCACGTCCTAGTTGTGAGACCTTGATTGAACTGTTTAATTTTATCTTGCCGAAAATCTCTAAGTAACTTCTGGACTACTGCGCTGTGGCTCAATGGCTTCCATGCAGTCAGAGACAAGATATCCAGTAGTACTCCATTTATTCAATACACATTTTTGCAGATCCATAACCCAACTCCTTCATAATGTCATTATTTTTTGTCTATGCTTTTAACAGATCCTATAAACGTCTAGACAGATCAGTAACGATCTTATGTTTCAGTGCACTACAAACAAAATGTTGCATTTACTAGTTACTCTTTAAGAGGACTCAGACTGATGACATCAGCAGTGACCACAAAGTGTCTTTCTGTCTTTCCATTGCCTCCTCGAGCCACTGTACCGCAGTCATATCGGCTATCAGTAATGACGTGCTTAATCATTTATGCCGGGGGAAGTGAATGGCTAGGAAACAGAGACTGTATGAGACAGTGAGGAATAAAAGATTGAAGGACAAAGCATAAATAGGGAAGCAGATCAAGATTCTTCACATGGGAAATCAGACACTCCATGCTTCCACCTATAGCATGTGTAAAACTGATAAACCTCCTTCCATATCAGTGCTCATACTGAACAATCATTTACAGACCCATCCTTCATCAATAACTGTGCTGACTGTCCCTAACCACAGACATGAAGACTTCAAAATGGGTTGATTTGGTTCATGGGAGGGAGCGGTACAATTTGAATTAAATCAAGAAAGCTGGAAAAATCCAGTTTTCCACAGTATGACCCTTTATACAAGCTAGTTGACTATGTTTACTCTAATATCAAGTATGGTATCTATTACAGTGATTTTGGCTCATGGTTTTTCTTCAGTCTCTCAGCAATTCTGGATGCATAAAAGCAAGTAGTTGGCAACTCTCTCAGCTATGGCGCAATATTAAATGGCTGCTAATGGCTATTAATGTCCTTTGATGGTCCCTCCACAGTAAGGGCACTGTCCATAAACATAAACTGGACAAAGCCAGCATGGTCATAGTCAGCTTGTGGTGTGTTTGTGTAGGCAGCAGAGAGCTCGGCTCAGCTTGCCTGGATGTGGGTCAGAACTGGGATCATGTGCCCAAAAAAATTCACCCAATGCTTTCAGACATACAGGTTTACTGTAGACTAGTCTTGTAAAAAAGTCCAAGGCTAGAAAGCTCATGCTTGCTGAGTGCTTGGGTTACAGGTGTGAGCAGGGGGGAGTTTGGCAAGCAGAAATGTGTGTGTGCATGCATAAGTTTCCAAGACAAGCAAGGGTATGTAGCACACACTGTTTCCAGGGCAGAACGGCGCTTGTGATTCTCAACCAAGCGCTTCATCTCGCTCCTGTTACACCAACTCTCCACGACCTTCATGATCCTTCTTTGAAAGGATTGCAATAAAACATAATCATGTAATGGAGCGATAAACCTGGATTTTTCCATGAAAACGTCAAGACGTGTTAAAAGAATGTGAATATTATTTGACAGTTCTACATTTGGAACGAGTCCATCACATGGTTCTCTCTTGGTGTTGCTGAGGTTTGAGGGTAAATGATGCGAATCCTAGCTCGGCACCGGGAGCGGCTCAGATGGATAGATCGGATGGGGTTTCAGTAGTATTTGAGTGTTTGCAGGTACACTGCCGAATGGCATGACGCAATAAACACGAGGTGTAAAGCGTGAACGCACTACTGCTGACGCCAATGGAAACAATTGTGAAAAATGATCATGTTTGCTAGAAGCTGTGCAAGTTATGAAGTCATGCTTTCTTATCTGCGAACGTGGGGTTTCCAGAGGCCTACTTCATATAGTTCAATTAGAAGCCAACGCCGTCTTTCTTTTATTTTCGGACGCTCTAATTTGGCCAACATTCATTTCCTGTCTGTTTGAACGGAGGCATCGGTTTTGGCGTTGATTGTCACCCGCTCTTTCACACGTTCCCTTTTTTTTCTTTGCCAGAGGCTGAGAAATGCCTCATTAACCAACAACTCACATATACGTCATTATTCCCATGTGGAAATGACGTGCACCAAACTTTATCGTGGCAACCACAGCAGTGAGCATCCCTTTAGGAAAATATCCTAACTTTAATACATGGCTACGTCTTAGTGAATGCGTCGAGGGAGTTGTTTTTTCACACGCTATAAAAAAGTAGCTGTTTTCTGGACGCCTTCGCGTCTGTCTATTCAACTTGCGAAATGACTATGTCCTTTGATAGGTGTTCATGTCAGCCCAATAGGGGAGGGTGTCACCATGTTTAGGCTTTGTCAGGTTGTAAATGCAGCTCTGTCTCCTTCTCCATGTGGCTCCACAAGCATTCACTGCAAAGAAAGAACACCAAATCACTTTGACCTATTTCGCCCATCCAGGGCAACTATTCCATTTGATTAGGAGGTCATTCTTTTCCATCACAGTTGTTTATCCGCTTTAATTGGCCAACAAGAAAGAAAGTTAAAGATACATCACCCTCTAACTTCTGGTCATTTCTGGTCTTTTCAGCAACCGTTCTCTTTCTTTTCTGAGGTTCCGGTGGGAATGACTGGCTTGAGCACTCTGAGCAGTGCCGTTCCGATGGGAATCCCGGCCATATAAGTCTCAGGACTTAATAGATGTCAGGAGGCCAAGGCTGATCAGATACAAGCTCCCCCACACACACTTCCTGCGTTTGGGGAAGAAAAGCAGAGCAGACTAGCTGGCATTTTGAAGACAGTCAGCACAAGCTTCAAAATGCTGGCTCTTTAAAGGAACCTTCCACTCTGAAAGACATTAAATATATTTATATTGAAATATTTGTGATGTGTTTAGTGAATCTGGTGCTGATTTGTTGGTTGGTGCGGTATTTTTGTTGTTCCTGGTTGTGGTTGACGTCACAGGGGCACATTGTTCAACAATCTTCACCGTAAATGATAATGGTCAAGTTCTGTTTTTACCTCTTAATAAAAAAGAGCCAGTTTTACTTTTCTCACTCACCATTTTCCCGTGACTTTCAACATCGTATTAATGAGAAATCCAGCGTACAAGTAGAAGAGACACTAGTGTACTCAAAGTTCCAGAATGCAATGCAGCTACACGAGGCAGCTGTGCAGAGACTCAGCTTGGACGTTTAGCAATCTACAAGATCTACAAGACAAGTGCGATGTTGTTGATGGTGGTTTAGCATGAAAATTGAAGCTGTGGAAGCTGATTTGTTTGAGTAGAGGTTACAGATGAGTAGGTGAGCGAGCTAGACAGACTAAAGGACTAAAGTGCCACTTCATCGCTCTCTTTAAGTAATGGTAAATTCCTACTGGTGCCACTATTAGCAAGTAGTCGAACTGCATTGTGGGTAAGAAGATGACATAATGACTGTCGTGAGTCGATTGTCTCACCTTCAGTTGATCGTAATGGAGAATTCCAGTTTACTACAAGTATTTCTTTCTATCTCTTTATATCTTCTCGTTCTCTCTCAAGAAGAAGAAGAATGAAAGAACCAGAGAGAGTTCCAATGATTTTAACCGCTGTGGCGATCTTAGGAAACGAGCCCAGTCGGATAGAACTAAGCAATGAACCCCTGCCAGTCAGCCTTTGGCTCCACTAAGAATTAAACATGACAAATCTTCACTCAGACATTCTTAAGCTGCTCTGGCGGCTGTGCCAGCCCCAGCTTGGCGGCGCTCTGAGTTATGATGTGAGCCGGGTTGGAGTGATACACTTTTTTCCTGCCCGCTTGGGTAAAGACGTGTCATAAATCTATCACAGACATCTTCATTCAGGGAGGCTGTGCATGATGGTTTTATAGGCAGAGGCTTTGAAACAAGGCTGTAAAGCAAGCAGTGGTTATGAGAAACAATGCAAGGTATGTGTGTACAGGCATAGCAGTGTGCTTCTTTTACAAACACCGAGTTTTTTTTGTTTTTTTTTTCTGCTACCTTTACCTTGTAAAACATAAAAACCCCAACTATGGAACACCCATTTTACCTTTGAGTCCATTGCACAGATTTCCTCAAAGGATCTAATTGTAAGAAAACAAGCTGCAGGCAGATTTCCATTCAGCTACATGCAGGAGATGTTGGACGATTGAAGGAACGTCAAGTTTTCCCAACTTGATGTGCGTAAATGTGCCGTTCATAACTCATACGGCTACCTCATGAATCATTTTGACAAATGCATTGCAAGTATAGAGGTAAGATGCTTGAGAAACCAAATTTTGATGATGTGTCTCAGTTCATCATCACTGGCATGCAACTTGTTTCCATTAACATAGCATTTAAAAAATTACTTACAATGATTAGAGTGAAGCAATCAGTAATGTCTAGCTGCTAAAATTGTATTGTGAATGCAATACAATGGCAAGTATTGAGTTTACAGTAGTCCATTGAGTCCATAAAGCTAGGTTAGGCCAGTGTATGTACCTGACAAGTGTTCCTGCTCCTGTGTACATTATAACAAATGGCATAAGTGCCCATGCATTGCAGTAAACGGTATTATGTGACTGCGTGCATGGGCCCAGTCTGTGGTCATTAACGTATGTTTTTTTATGAGGCATTCATGGCCCTCTGGAGACAATGCTGATGGAGAGTGCTCTGAACGGCTCCATTGACTGCGCCAACTGAAACTCCCGGCTAAAACCAACAGCAGAATTACATGCTTTAGTGAGCAAGACTCCTATAAACCAGTCCTGAGAGAATGCTTGGACCCCAGCCCTCGGTGACTCTCTGTCTCAAACGGCGATGGGATGGAGGAAGGGGAGTGCTGGGGAAAAGGAGGAGGGGGTCTTGTTGCTGTTGTTTTCTTCTCTGCATACCGCAGCATGTAAGCGAGGGAAACACGAACATCATAACTCGGAACCTCCAAAGAAAATAAGAGACAGCAGCTCAGGGTTTCGGGACAAGCTTAAAAGATTTCCCGAAAAAAAAAAAAAAAAAACACAAACAAATCTCAATTATTCTCTCAAATTGATACTTTCTTTTTCTTGCCAGCTGAAACTGAAGTCAATTAATAGTGAAGCCAGAAGCAGTGGAGCACGGTAGAAAAGGTCCGGTGGGGATTTCCATTCCAAAGCATATGCCCTTTCTTCTTTTCTTATAAGCCGTTGTTTGGGACATTGTCCGAGTCCGTTGGGATGAAGCCCTTTCTCCCTCATTAGTGTCCATAACTAGCCCTGTTTGAGCTCAACCTCATCTATCAGAGCACCTGATTGTTCTCAAAGCAGCCTTTTATCGGCGTGGGGTAATTTTGCTGTTCCTTTCGGGACTGCGTTCATTTGTTTTTTACCGCTTTGTGACGTCTTTAGGGGCCCTATTACTGCCTAGCTCTGAGTGTCTCTAAGGGTGATGGAAAAAATCTGAACCAATTACCTGTTAACCCAAGACTGAGAGAGAGGAAAGAAGGAATAGGAGATGGAGAGAGAGAGAAAAATAGACGAAGCGGCGAGGCAATATAAGGTGTTTAAGACATCTCCAGGGATTGCCAGTTTGTGATGAAATATGGCTGTGCAGTTGAAGGTGCTGGGAACTTCATCTCCGCCTGTCTCACCAAACAGGCCCATGAATTATAGCAGGCAGTGTTGAGGCAGCAGGGGCCTGAGACGCAGAGAGCATAACCCTGAGAATGGAGCTGCTCGTATTCACCGTCCGCACTAATTGGTTTGGTTGGCTGCTGTTCCTCGGCCTACACACACAGAGGCTCTGTTGAGTTCATTGATCTCAGCCTACATTGGGAGGTCTTCCAGCTGCACTAGGGTGCTGAATGTGCTGATGCTATCAGACTCATTTTAAGTAACATGCCATTCCACATTACACTTAGTCCAACATCAAGCGGGCTGGACCAATAACACATCAACAACTCCTCTTAAAGCATTCATTTATCAGCATTTATCTGGGTACATTCTGAATACACAAACGGATGGAACATACTGTAGATCAACTTGAAAAAAATTTTTCCCAAATTATTGTTATATATAATACACAGTGCCCTGCATAAGTATTCACCCCCTTGAACTTCTCCACATGTTCTAGTGTTCCAACATGTTTCAGAAATGGAATTACCTGAGATCATGTATATACACAAAATAATCCTAAATTAGTTCTTCTGGAAAGAGAACCTACATATTTGCAACATCAAATGTGTAGCTTTTTAATGAAGAATTAAACATTTTTTTTACCACATTTTTGTCAATATTTGGTCAAAAGTGACCTTGTGTTTGACAGAGACTACCTCTTTTTCAAATCTTTCAGTCCAATTACAGCATTACTTTTACTATAACTATTTTCATTTAAGAACACGGCTTCGCTGGATTAGAACCTCTACCAGGCTATGAGTTTGACACCATGTGTTTGGACAACTGGGAGGTCCAGTATTCTGAGCACCTGGCTTCATTATTCGACTAGCTACTTTCTTTATGCTGGTCAGTTGTACTAATAAGCTCAGTTTCCAGCAATATCCTCCTGTCACACCAGAGCAGCAATCAACTGCTACCCTTTCACATCAGTAATGAAAATACAGCCCCAACCAACAAATTAGCAGCAGAATCACTAAAGACCTCACAAATATTTCCATATAAATGTAGCCAAACATGGCCAAAAGTATGTGGACACCTGACCATCAGACCTATACAGTATGTGTTTGATGAACATCCCATTCCAGAATTAGTTCCCCTCGGCTTTTATAATAAGCTCCACTCTTTTGGAATGGCTTTCCACTAGATTTTGGAGTGTGACTTTGGGGATTTGTGACCATTCAGCCACAAGAGCATTAGTGAGGTCAGCTGGGCAAGGAGGCCTGTGGCTTGGTCAGCTTTCCAATTCAGCCCAAGTGTGCTTTGGGGTTGAGGTCAGGGCTCTGTGCAGGACCCTCGAGTTCTTCCACTCCAACCTTGGCAAACCATGTCTTCATGTAGCCTGCATTGTGCACAGGAGAACAGGTTTGGGCCTCTTAGTTCCAGTGAATGGAAATCTTAACGCTACAGCATACAAAGACATTCTAGACACTTCTACCTTTGGGGGAAGGACCACATGGTCAAGTGTGATGGTCTGGTGTCGACATACTTTTAATAGTATACCCGTTTAGTATATTCTATTGTCTAAACTGATTACTGAATAAAGAAGGCAACAGTAATCTTTCCTTGATTGCAACCCAGATGCCTGAAGCATCTTTTTTGACAAAGTGGCCTCACGAAGAACTCAACCACACACTTGATTTTGGTGAAAAATCAAACAAAATACAGGAACAAAATATGCTAAAATGTGAAAGGGTTGTTGTTTTTTTTATTTAAGTTCCTCTTGGAGGAAGTTTCCTTTAATGTTGAACCAGTTCAGATTGCAGGTGAACAGCAATTTTACGTCTATTTCTGTCTCCAGATGCAGCATTCTGTGTGTGTGTGTACTGTAGTACTGCAGTCACTCACCCATTGTGTTTAATAGAGCGTGGCAGAACTCTGTGCACGAGAACGCAACTCTAATTAAATCACCGCTCATTTTCTGCCTCACTGAGGCCACTTCACTGTGCTGTCAGATAATCAGTCGAACCTCTGCAATTACACACTCCCAGCAGACACAAACGCTACCTGATGGCGGGTCAAATTAAGGACCGGGCCTATTGCTGTGAGCGTTTGGAGCAGCTTGGTTTAATTCGTCTGTGTTGGAGGTCGTCATAAATGTAACCTCGGCAAGTTTTACAGAAACAATCACACATAAACTGAACTGTGTAAATGAGAGAGCATAGAAGGACATCAAAACAAATCTAAAAAGGGATTTTTAGATATTTAGTGTGTGTGTGTGTGTGTGTGTGTGTGTGTGTGTGTGTGTCTGTGTATGAAGCCTCCCACCCGCTCAACCTCCTACCCACTGTCAACTCTAATGAACTTTTATTGACTGTGACACTCCGAGCACAGACAGAACACCCGTCTCCCCCACTCCGAAAACCAAGAGGGCAGCTCACACCACACACACCACACACACCACACACACAATTCATCTACACATCTGTCCCATACAGTAGGGTGGGAAAGGATGTGATGAATGATGCAGATAGAGTATCTATTTAGTAAAAGGACGTGCCTGTGTATCATCACGGCTCCAATCAAGTAAGCGAGAGACGTAGATTCCCAGCATAAATACGCTACACCGTCGATAACTACCTCGACCAAACAGTGTTTACATGTCTGGCTGCTATTCCGCAAATTCCTTGATCCGGAACCACCTCTTCGATTAGCTGTAATTCCAGCTGTCAAGACCTTTTGCCCCTTCCCTGCCATATTTTCAAGCGTTAGCGCTATTTCCTCACGAACGAACATGGCGCGTCGCTCTCACCTTCCTACATAAATATCAGCCTCAGGGTCTCAATCTCTAGTGTTTGTGTAGTATCATCAGTAGAACCCAAAAAGCCACGGATCATAAATCTGCTCTATTTTTTTTTTTAAGTCCCCTTAATTTTTTTTAGTCATTTATAAACCACACATTGTGTTTTGTCTAAGGCTTATCTCATCAAAGTCCATATTTAATGCCTATAAGCCTGTGCGGTCCCCTCTGGGGCTGATCGCAGATCAGTTAATATGTGATTTTAAGCCTATAAATGAGAGAGGCGGTTCAGGGTGATCAGTGAGATTATTATCAGGATTTCTGAGGCCGGGGAAATTCTTAGCAGCTTCCAGGACCAGTCAGAGAACGACTGAGAGGCAGATAATGGCTCGTCGTGTACAAGATCTGACTCTGGATCAGAGTTTAAATTTAGAGAAACTTAGACGTACATTTCAGAATACTGATCTAATGTAAATGTATCCAGCAAAATCTGAGGCTACATCAAGATAATCTACATACATATATATATATATATATATATATATATATATATATATATATATATATATATATATATAAACACACACACACACACACACACACACACACACATACACAAACACACAGGACGATGAGGTGATTTAGTTTTATTTTACAGAAGGTGGGACACATAAAAAAAAAATACATGAGGCAGGTTAACGTTAACAAGAATGACATCCAGATGCGTATTCCCAAAAACCATATACGCAAAATTATTTACACCAAAATAATTGTCAAATATTATCCATTTTAATTTTTTTCAACTCATCTATAAATTAAAAAAAAAGCAATATTCCATTTAAAAGATGTAAACTTTATTATTTAAGTGTATTTTTTATTTTATTTTAATAAAATTATACACCCCATTATGTCTACTCAGTCACAGCTACTAATCAGAAACTATGAAAAACTATGATTAAAAAAAAAAAAGAAAACTATAACCAGATCCACAATAAAAATATGCGCCAAATAATTATGTCAAATAAAAAGTGTGCTTTAATGATTTAAATAGTCAGTGTTTCATATTAATTATTATATGGTATTGTAAATTACATATAAATATATATAAATATAAATATGTGCATATAACAACATATATATAATACAGTCATATGTTTAATAACATACATAGGCTATTAAAATGGTAAACAATGACCTTTTTAATTTATATTGTATGTACATTCTTATTCAAAATATTTTTCTTAATTTATTATATTTATTTATTTGTTAGATATTTATTTATTTATTTAACATTTGTCTGTTGGTGAAACTAGTGTTTGTGTTCAGTATTCTATTAGACATTTGAACAATTATTAGTGCAGAATTGCGGAAATATTGATCTTGTGTGGGATCAATAGAAATATGAAGTGAAGCCCTGTCAATAAGGCTGCTAATGCTCAAGTTGACCTTTGACCTTTTCCCTCTCTCATGGCCAGCAGGGGAAGATAATGGCTTCCATGATGGTCCGAGGGGCCCTGTGACTTTAGGGCCGAGCGTTCGTTGGCTCCACGGCAGGTTAATGGCGACCTGTCACTCGTCATCAGCTTCGATTACGAGAGTGAGACGCCGTGTTTGTCTGTGTTTATTAGTTTGCCATGCGCTGAGGTGATCTGCGTTTCATTACGCACTTTCTGGAAGCGATCCACGTCGAAGCTCACTCCCACGCACTTGCATACCTACTCACAATACTCACATTTCTGAAAATAGGCCTGCGTACGGATTTCCGTCTGACATGCTCGTATGTTTTGGTACTAAGCAGAGCTACATGCTCTCTCAGTGGAACAATGAGAAGAACAACGCTCTGGAAGCAATCCGGTGTAATTTCGGTGTATATTACACGGGCACGCAAAACATCTGAGGATACATGTTTCATCCGATTCAGCTCTCGTTGGTGAGAACATGCGCCGTGTCAAAGTGCCAGTGCTTTCAAAGCCTTCAGCGTAATCCTGGTTCCAAACCATTCCTGCTGACGGAGGCTTACGGTCTGTCAAGATTAGCATTTACATCCGCAAAGTTGTGTTCCATGAGAGACGCGGGTTATACGATGCCATGTGCGATCGATTGAGCGTAAGGGCGCACAGTGGTTCCTAGCACGGCGTAAAAGGCCACGAAGAGGCCACGCTGAGGTCATAAACCAAGGCTGGGTCATGAACAATGTGAAGCTAATAAGCTAGCAGAAGTCGTAAGGTCATGAGGAAAGAGAAAAGCCTGGGACGTGAACTGCGCTTACATGCATGGGGTTCAAATCCTGGCAGAAGAGTGAGGTCGTAAACCAGAGGTTAAGAGTCAGCAGTAAGTGTGAGGTCATAGAATAGGGACTGAGATGTTTATGTTTCTATTGAAATATTTGTTGTTTGGTGCTGTATTTTAATTATTCAGGTGAGCAGTTGTGTCCCGCTCTGACATCCCAAGAGGACGCTGTTATTGCTAGCGCAGTTACAAAGAAAACATTTCAACCATCTCAAGCATAATTGATAACCGTCAGGGTTCACTACAGCTTCCTACATTACCCACAATGCCATTTGACTACCTGCTGTGGGAAATCATCTCTACCTAAAGAGAGCATTGCAGCAGCGCTTTAATCCTTTAGTCTGTCCACCTCATCTGTAGACTCTTCTCAAAGCTTCATTTCATGGCATCACGCTAGTCACCTCATAGATCGCTAACTAGCCAAATCAACTGTACAGCTGCATTGCATTCTGGGACTTTGAGTCCAGCGTTTGCAACAGTACTTCTGTGCTGGATTTCTCACTAATACGATGTTAAACGTCATTGCAAAATGAAAAGCGAGTGACAAAAAAAAGAAGCTGTTATTTTTGTTGTTTTGTTTTTCGCTAAACCTGATGGTAATCTCTTTTGTCTGAGATCGTTCACACGTCCACCTGCGACATCAGCACGGCTCACAACCGCTAACTTTTCACAGGAAGAACGATAACACAGCACCAAACAATAGATTAGCACCAGAATCATTGAACACACCAGAAATCTCTGCTGAAATAAATAACAGAAACCATCACAGAAATTCTTATGTTTTCCACTACGAATATCAGTACAAACCATCAGCTAAACATTAAATCATTACCATTAGTGGTCCTTACTGGTATCCACTAGACATAACATACCACCTGTAGAAGGCACCAAATTACCAGTAGAGACCCAAAGGGACCATTACAGTTTCCATTCAAACCAATACAGTTCCCATTATAACCATTAAAACCATTAAAATTTCTATGAGGGTTTCTATTTCCCCCTCCCCCCCAGCTTGGATATCTCAATATAAACGTTTTTAATGTGATCCAGATTGGATTTTTTTCTTTTTTGCTTTAACTTCCATGACAAGGTTCATATTTAGTTCTTTAGTTGCATTTGAACAACGCCGGTAGCATTTATGCCGTCTCGTGGTGGTAAACTGTACTGCCAAGACACAGGACACACTGTAGCAACCAGTAATTGTGTTTAGTTTAACCTTTTAAGAATGAAAATGACCTGCCTGAGAATTATTGTACTGCATAGTGCCATATACTGAAATGATTCAATTATTTCAGATTTACACTCCATATGTGGTTCCTGTCTCAAACATAAACCAGATTTTGGTGCATCCGATCTCTCAAATCCGATAAAATATCAAAGGAACTGTTTCACATTCTATATTGTTAGCATTATTAGAAAACGAGAAAAAAACGTTTGAAAGAAAACTAGCCGGAGAAGACCCGATGACTGCTTCTGCTCCGTCCATGCTCATGTTGAAATTCGGTGTATATGACCTGCGGATGTGTGGATCCCCGGCGATATCCTTCGATTAATCCGACTTTTTGAAGTTCACTTCAAATTTTGCCATTTGTCTCACCTGCGTGACCTCTCTCGGTTCATTCGTGGCAAACCCAACCCAGACTGCGTCCAAAGCAAATTCATTATCTCAGGATATGACATAAGGGGGTCGGCCTCATGGAGTTATTTAGCACGCGCGTCGATCGGATCGCGCGTTGCGTTTGAAGAAGATTGGACAAAGATTGACAGAGCATGACCGGCACTGCCTGGACGGAGTTAGGAGCTGTGAAGAAAGCAGGTATGGAGAATCACGTTTCTTTTTTTTTAACTGCTTAACCGCAAATCCAGTTCGGTTCTTACTGAGTTCTTGCAGTTCGACTTACAGAGCTGATATTTGATATGTAAGAATGTTATACCATTTACAGTTGAAAATCCAGTATAGTCTTTATATAGTCTTAACGCTTTTTATTCATTCTTTCATTTAAAAAAAAAAACGTCTGAAAGGATGTAAAACCTGATTTTTTCCCCTCACATTAACGTTAAATTTGATTGTTTCCAGATGAAACTATTCTGTATATTTTACTTTAAAAAAAAAAAGAAGAAGCAATAAATGTCATTCCTGATCCTGTTTTAGACTCTGGTGCACCGAGGCAGGTCCTTTGCCGCCGTATCTCCAACACTTTATCTTTCATGATTTGAAGAGTACAGCTGCAACACACTGCCATCTAATGGAACATCTCTAAACCCTCAGATGAAGCTCCTCTCTCATCCACGAGCATCTGATCCGTTCCATGACAGCGACATTCTGTTTCCTAAAGGTCACGTTGGCGCAAACTGCGTCTCGAATCCATTCACTTTTGCTTCAAAACGTGGTTTTTCTCCTTTCTGGACACAATGGACCTTACAGTCACATGAACATCACACCTGAAATAATCACGATTGCCATTTAAATTTATGTTATTTACCCCCCTCTACATGATTTGTTTATTTTGTTTACGTGTTTTTTATGTGAATTATTTTCACGTTATTTATTTTTTAAATGTCAGCATATCTCTATTTTCACATTTATTGCTGTTTTACCGTATGATTTATTTATTTTCATGTGATTTTCTTCACATAATTAACTTAGTTTCACATGCTCATCATTCACATGTAATGCACGTGTTATTATTTTTCACATGCTCCCCCGTTTAATTTCACGTGTTTTTTTTTCACGTCATTTGTTTTCACATGTAGTGAATGCGTTTTTATTTTCACATTCATTTTTCACATAGTGTTTTACAGTCCCACCGGACTTTGGATCCACCGCCACCCTGACCAGGAAAGAATGAACCTCACTTGTTTTTCACATGTTAGTCACATAATCACATGTGAAGTGTATGTGATTTCTCCCTATGATGTGTAAGGCCACTGGATGGCCTTGAGCATGTCTGTTTGATATTAAATGAAGGTCTCTGGAAGGATCAAATGTCTTTAATAGCTGACAAAAGCCATGCAGGGAGGTCTGTCATTTTCTTGGCATTTTGGTTTTTTGTTGCATTGTAGAGACGATGTCGCACCACCGTGGTCAGGCGTCTGGCACTGCCTCTGTAAACAGCAGTTCTTTAGCAACGCCGAGGGCGAAACAAATCAGAAAGCAATGGCACACTCGAGAGCAGTGAATAAACCGCCAAGTTTCAAAGGCCAAGACACACCAAACAGTTTGGATCAATAGGTACGCCAGCCAGTCTGGAGTTGTCGCATCGGCCCATTTCGGTTCCAGAAGCTGTAACGGAGGCCATAGATTCCGTTCCACTTCTGTAAAATGTGATGGGGATGATTCATGGCTGGCACGTTGTGGCTGTCTTCTGTTGGACAAAGGCCAAGCTTTCTTACTGTGCCATTAAACCTGGTGATGTAGACTTCCACTTAAGATCCAAAACAGTCAAGTAGAGCCATGTTAAGAAGAAGAAATGCACATATTGGCATTTGTATATATGTTTCTGTCTTTTTTTATTCACAAATTATGTCGTTACTATGTCATTTCAGTCTACGGTATCGGCATCGTTTTTCCACATCACATTGGAAACAGAATGATGGCTAACAAAGTTCCATTGGAAAATCGGTCAAATTGGAAGAAAGACGCAAAACATGATCCATAGGATCGATCCTTCCTACAAATCAAAAACATTCACCAGGAGTTTTTTTTTTTACTCAAGTTAAAGTGCAGGTACTCACTAAATAAATCTAGTCAAAGTTGGAGTAAATTCTTCAACTAAAGTAGAAAAGATATAAACTCTTAAACTCTTTCACTCAGTAAAAGTACAAGAAAGCCTGAAAAAATGGTCTACTAATTTAATAATATCTACTACCACTATCCCATTTGTTAAAGTATACATTTGTTAAGAATTTAGATCGTAAGCCATCTGATGCTAAAATACCACAGATATATGAGTATATTTTAGAGAAATGTAGTGAGTAGAAAGTCAAAAGTATCAGGTGAAAGAAAAACAGACACAGAGTACCGATACTTTGGTACTTCCCACCTCGAATTGAATCTTGAATCATTTTGCCTTTAGCACTAAAAAACTAAAATTGAAAATTAAATTAAATGTTAAATATATATATATATATATATATATATATATATATATATATATATATATATATATATATATTTGACCTCTGTGGGATTCTGCACCTGTTCTGGTCTCAAAGCCAACTGTCCACGTCTGTTTTGGCAGGATACGCTATTCCATCTCTAAATTAAACTTCACACCCAAAAACTTCTCTCACAGCCCACTTCCAATTAGGAAACAGGACCGCGTCCCCGAGGGACTGTTCGCTGCGTAACCTTTCCTAAGACTGAACAGAGCAAAGCCGACAGCTCGGGGTGAAACCACGGAATGCTGATCAGCCAACCAGAGGCTTCCTCTTCAGCAAAACAGATTTATATCATGGACAATCAACTTTGCCGATCCGCTGGTTGACATGAGCAGTGCTGGGAACCAAAACATATGAGCTTTTTAGCCGGTAAAATCACTAGCACATGGTCGAACGGAGAAAACACACAAAAACAGTTCTGACCTCTGAGACCTTGCGGGGAAAAAAGAATATTAATAAATAAAGAGTATGCTAATATATACTGTCATTTTACTCACTGACCATGGTGTATTAAGTCCGAGTGTGTAGGTGCGTCAAGTGTACACTGGAATTATGTTATGTCTGGTGTCCTCAGTGTATAAAACTACACTGAGCTCTTTGTGAAGCATTTATGCTGCAGCCCTGGAACCTTGGCATTAGTTATTCAGCAGTCTCCAACTTTATGTCAGTCATCAGATACAGTGTTTATCTACATTAATTCCTCAGCTAGAAATATGCAGGTGTATTTACCTGCCTGCGATTAAGGCCAGCTCGTTGGACCAAGTACTATCAGAGTGTTCTTCAGGCTAATGATTTGTCGCTGTTTACACAAACAAGGTTTGTGTTATGTCTGGAATCAGGAAAGTGTTGTCTTTTTCATTCCTTTAGTTGTGTCTGTCACCTTAGAACTTTTCTAACTCAAAAAACCCTGACCGTTTGCACTTTGTTTGACATACAGCCTACAGGTTGCATTTTTTGGCATCCACATCAGATTATTTGCTGTTAACAAATGTCTTAATGTTGAATTTTTGTGGAACCAAGCGCAACAGCATCACCAGTGGTCATAAGAAAAATACAAGGTATATATGGCATGAAGAAGCAAGGAAGTGAGGTTGAGGCTGATTTCTTCCTAGCCCAGACATTATCAGCAACAGCCATATCACGTGGTTACACAAAAAACCATTAGATTTGGTCCTGCTAGTGCAAGTTTGATTCCTGATGATGCCACAGACATTTTAACGAAATGGGGGGGGGGGGGGGATGTATGCCGGAAGAGGGTGGATAGCGATTACCATCAAATTCGTTACGCTGTATAAACAGCAGTTCGAAATGATGTGGTTGGCTTCACGTGTCTCAGAGTTGCAGAGTGCTGGGTGGTGTGTGGAAATTGGCAGATGACCAAATTGGGGAGTTCATAAGGGAATACGCCAAAAAAACTAGAGAAAGAGTTCAAACGTTTCTGTTTACCGTGTTGGTATTCGGAGGAAACAAGCCCTGAACCTGGCACCGTGTTCTCATTATGTCATTGATGAGACCTTATGATATATGCATTACACAAACATGACCGTTTCATTGTCAGGCTATTGATAGATATAAAATTTTAGCCTCATGACCAGCCGTCACTGCTCTTAGCGTTCATGGCAGTGGCTTTTGGAACGTGTGACTTTATGCTAAAGTGATTAAGCGAGCTGTGGGAGAGCAGTTGGCTGCCCTTGGCCCTCCCGGGGCGTGATGTGGGGGTATTAGCACGCTGAAAGAGTGATTTACGCAGTCCTCTCGGAGCAGTATATTAAACTATACTTGGCTGCCAATTTGTGGAGTGATGCAGGTGTCACCGGGAAAGTGTGAGGTGAGCTGGACAAACTCAATGGCCCCATTATGAACTGAACTTGTGCAGTACAGAAAGTGACATTTTGAGGACACACATTCACACACACATAATCTAAAACAGGAAAACTGCTTACAGAAGCGAGTGCGTGAAACGAATACGGTAGACAAATGCAAACTTCCCATGTTTATGTTTATGCTCAAGAGTCGTAAATTAACTCACAGATTTAGCATAGTTAGATTCTCATGCTCTCGCTGAACATAATTCATAAAAAATATAAACACACACTGGGTGGAAAGGTCCTTAAAAAGCACAAGCACATACTCCATCTCAGGCTGGGAGTTTATATGATGGAAGTGTTCATGAAACTCATCGACCCAAACAAGATTCCCAAGCTTGGAGGCATCCAGATTTCTCCTTATATTTACTTACTGTAGGTGGTAGCATCGCAGAGTTCCTTTGCTGTGTTGAGTCTTCGCTTTTCAGATAACTTTTTAGCCTTAAAGACAAGCAGGCTCAGGACTTAATAACCACGCACTGTGTGAAATTGGCTAATGGACTATAGTAGGAGCCTTTTAAAATGCTGAGCGCGGGATAGAAACACTATCTTGGGATGTTTCTCAGTTATTTCTCGCTTCATAATGTTATAAATCCTCGTCTACGACCTGTGGTGGAGTAGCCTAAACGATACTGGATCAGTGAGCTACACAATGAGCTCTTATTTAGTGAGTTACTAAAAAAAATTAAAATAAAATGATGAGCACAAATGTGCTAAGAATCATCATACAGAGTCACATTACACTTAAATTGTAGACACATGCCTTAAATACACAAGAGCCAATATAAATAAGTTATTACAGAACTCCAAACAAGTATTAGGCTGGCAAACTTATGATAGCTCACTCCCTAAAGCAAAATATGCATGGAACTAATTTAGTGTGTCAGTTATCTTGGAGATCAGGACATGTATGATGGGAAAAGGCATTGAACAGGAAAAGTCAAGATTTCCATCTGTTTTATTTCTTGTATACCTCGGCAATTTCAAATGTTTTATTTGTTAAAGAAAGCCACGTTGTACTTTTTCCCCCCGGGAATACTACCAAGATTTGTTAAAGTGTTCATCTGTGATGTTAATCTTGCTTTGCTCTTCCTTTAGATTGATTTGACAGCCTTTCTATGTTGCATTTTCATTCCCTATCTCAACTTCTTTTCTTGACGGTAAAAGTTCTTGAGGCCTGCGACATCACCCCCCCGTTGATGGCTCTGTTTACAACCATCAAAATCATATGTTAATGATGTCCACGGTTGATTTTAGTGTCTGTGGTGTTCTATGAAAAGGGAGATAGATACAGATATCTGTCAAGACCAAGATGCAGTAAGTGATACAGGATCTGAGAGGCCACATAGGGAAAGAGTTCAACTAAAAGATGTGCATTTCTGATATCCTATCTGTTATAAATCAACCCAAGGACTCGAGCCATCAACAAACTAACAAGAGCAGCAGGCACAAGCCCTGGGTTTGAGAAATTAATGGTTAGACAAAGAGGTAGTTAGATGGAGGGATGAGAGAATGGATGGATAGATGGATGACAGCCAGTGGCCTTGCTGAGCTGAGCTAGTATATTATCCGTAGCTCCTCTGTGCCTTCTGTCACATTCCTCCAGTAATCTATGTAGGGGAAAAAAAGAACTATATTTATGAACTGTTTACAACAGGCAGACTCCTCCAGGGAATGTCATATCAGTCATTCTCTCTCATGCTCTCTCATGCTCTCTCGCTCTCCGTCTCCCCAGTGATGTGGTCATACCTAAACAAGAGCAATCAAGGCCACCTCACCTTTAAGGGGATGATGAATGGATTGATCCGTCTTCCATTACCAGGGGTGTATTTCTCCTGGCTGTAAGTCATGCCTGTCTTCTTCAGTCAGGAACTAACTAGAAACAAATATTCTACTTCATGTTCAAGGTTATGTGCTTTTTTAAAAAAAAAAAAAAAAAACTCTCATCAATACCCAGTCCAACTGTAATCTATAGGTCACCTCCAGCATGGCGTCAGTGGAGGATTCATATCTACACACATCATGTTTTTCTTCCTTGGACTCTCTCCAATTTCTTTCAACCTTGTCCACCAGGTCTACACCCTGTAACGTGAAGTGGCAGCTCATTTTGGGATTGTTTTTTTAAGCCTTCATGGAAAGGTAGGAGGCGGCATGGGGGTGCAGCAGGTACTGCTGCTCTCTCATATCTCCAGGGTTCCTGGTTTGATCCTAAGCTCAGATCATTGTTTCCTGTGTTTGTGTGGGTTTCCTCTGGGTTCTTTGGTTTCTTTCCATCTCTCAAAAATACGCTACCAAGTGGATTGGCTGCAGTAAATTAACCCTTTGTGTACCATCCACTGAAGATGAATGAAAGGGTAGGGGTGAATTTATATTGATAGAAAGGAGAGTGGATGGATAGATGGATGGGTGGATGGATGGTTAGATGGATGGAAGAACAGGCCAAGGACTAAGTACAAAGTACATTTTGGGACTTATTTCTGGACTTTTGGGCTTCTACTAAACTATACCTCTGCCAGTTGAGGTTTCACATATACTTTCTTGGCTGCACCAAACTCAAATTTCCACTGTTTTAGTCATTCTGTCTAATCTATATGAAAGTACCTTTCATGTAAAGGTAGGGGAAGATCAGTACTGAAAGAAGTGAGAGTGGATAGATGGATGGATGGAAACAGAAAGTACAGTTCGGAACTTCTTTCTGGACTATTGCGCTTCCATGGAACTTCACCATGGAGGTTTCACATCCACACACATCTTGTTTTTCTTTCTTGGATTCTCCGATTTCTTCCAACCTTGTACACCAGGGCTACAACACCCTCCCATTGTCTCAGTCATTATGTCTAATCTATCTTAGGCTTTCTGTGGCCCTGTAATGTGAACTGGCAGCTCATTTCAGGATTGTTAGCTATTAGTGGAATGCATGATTACTAAACTGGCTGTTTGAAGTCAACAGCCTTTGATGGTGGGTCTGTTTGTGTCAGTTTAGCTTCACACTAACCAGGTGCCCATGGGATCCTTGAAAGAGTAAATGTCGGGAGGCTTGGCTTAAATTATGGCCAATCATAGCAGCATACAGGGCCAATTTATTTATTTATTTATTTAAACGTTTTCACATTAAGTCTCACAGTTCATTCTAAAACCCATTGGATAGCATCGCAAGCACTCCCTGCCACAAGACAAATATTGGTATTAATAAGAGATGTTCATTTCTTTAGGCAAAGAAAACTTTCTTTGAAAATTTTGAGACATTGCATGATATTCCAACATCCATCATTCGCAACATTTTTCCCTCTGAAGCTTTCAGGAACATGGCCAGGTTTTAATCAGATAAGGAATCAGAGAAAGTCATCACTTCCCTTTATGGGACATTTGACCTGAGGCCGTACAGAACAACAATGACCTATGACTTATGACAGCATATCACCACATGAAACTCAAACCCATGTATCTTTTTACTACATTCTATTCCTTACAGACCGACACACCTCTTAGATTTTGAGGTCCCGGTGGTCCCAGAAGACTGAGATGTAGTTTAATTTATGATTTTAAAAAGCAGAGATAATCACAGTGAAGTGTGGTGGTGGTGGTGGGGGGGGTGCTTGCATCTTAAATGACCAAAGCACTTCATGTTTACGGTCTTCTGATCCAAGGCAGACGAGCAGACTAAACCATTCTTAATTTTACCCAATGCGGTTTTGGTTAAGGTTCCATGTGCGGACTCCAGCAGAGATCAGCATACCGGGAAGCATGATGAGACGATGACTTTGAAAAGAGAGACAGGGGGAAAGGAGGGGTTTATGGAGGGGGTAAAGGTTGAATTAAGTCGAAAGTGTCACTGCAGGAGCTTCAAGGTGCCCAAATGGAGCCAATTACCACACAAAACTTCTTTCTTTAAGTCTTGTGGAGGGAGGAGGGGGCTTTGAGAGCAAGAGGGAGTGGGTGTCAAAGACAGGCCGTGAGAAAATGAGAGAGACTGACGAAAAGACAAGGAACGAAAGGACAGAAGCAGATGCAGAGTTAGAAAGAAAGAGAATGATGAACATTTTAATAAAAGAGGAGTGAATAGTAATGGATAATGTCTAAAAAGTAATAGTGCATGCATATATGAGTGCATGTATGTGTGAGAGAGACGGAATAAAGGCTCTGTGAGGTTAATTCCTTGAGGTGAAGTTCCCTGTGGTAAATCTCAAGGGACACCATGTTTATTTGGATTGAAATCTCCTTCATGTAGCACAGCCAATTATCACTGGAGGAGATGATAGCCATGTTATGAATTCCTCTTTCTTTCCTCCTCTTGTGTTTTTTCTTTGCCATTTCCTGGACTCAAAGGCCCGTGACAGACAGCACCGTGTGAGTTTTTGTTTCTCCTGCTCTCCCTCCATCCAAGTTCATTTTCTCTAAGGGATCACTGCCAATGACCTCACCGCTGGGCGCCAATCAGAGCAGGACATATGATAGCAAAACACATTCAGGGCCTATTACTGCCAAGGATGGAAAGTTCGCTGAGCTTGATGAAGTGATCATGCCACTATTTGTTTTAGCAGTGGTACTTTTGGATCTCCAGGTGTGTCTTGCCTGACCTTTGAACTGGTCTAGGCTAATCCGCTTAGCTCGCGCTGGGTTGGTGTGCCGTTTGAATACAGTTACATCTCAGTATTATCTTCAGCAGTTGAGGCCATTTTTAAAAAAGAGGACCACTGGTAATTACAAATATAATATTACAAAGAAATTGTGTAAAAGCGCTGGTTCAAAACAGGTCAATCAGACCAGTTACAACAATTATTGAGAGGGTCTTTAAGACTTTATCTAGGAAAAGCCTTGTTGAAAGATGGGAGAGTGGGTGGGTGGATGGATGGATTGATGGATGGATGGATTGAACAACATGCTAGTTTAACTTCTGATTGTGTCTTTAAACTTTGATAGAGAGGTAAAGGGATAGCCAAATTGATGGATGGATGGATTGATGGAGGTGTTCTAGCAAGGACCGAGTAGTTTAAAGTGAATTGTGTGACTTCTGTTTGGGTCTTTAAGTTTTGATGGAGAGCTAAAGGGAGAGCTAAACTCATAGACTGAAGGAAACATGGATGGACTGGTTTGAAAGTGGATTTTGTGACTTCTTGAAAATGTTGAGGAAATGCCATATTTAATGGAACGATAAAGGATGGATGGAAGGATGGATGGATGGATAGATCAAATGAAGATCAGGCCAAGGACTTATCTGAAAGAAGATTTTGAGACTTCTGATTATGTCTTTAAGCTTTGATGGAGAGATCAATGGAAAGCTAAACTGATAGATGGATGATGGATGGATGGCTGGATGGATGGATGGATGGATGGATTTAAGAACAAGCCAAGGACTAAGTGGAAAGTAAATTTTTGGATGCCTTTCTGGTTTATTGAACTGAAATCACAGTACTGGAATCACAAAAAGATAGGTTTGACAACTAATAAAAGAAAACATATTGCATCATTTTATTTGAAAGTCATGATGGGTTCTCTAAGCTTTTATGAGATGGGGGAGGAAAAGAGGCACCAATGGAATTGGTGAGTAGACGGATGACTGGGTGGATGAATGAAACGAAGTTGAAAACAGATTTTGAGACATTTTCTTGGACAATTTGGCATCCCAACTTTGTCGTCGTGAAATCACAAATGGCAGCTGTCTAATAAAAGAAAACATATAGTGTTTTTTTTTTTTTTTTAATATCTGAAATGTAATATGTATTATTTCTCTGTTGTAGCCGGACTACAAATGAGCCTAGGCGCTTTAACACATACTTCTGTCTTTACTTATTAACAGTTCACTTTGTTTAGCATGTCTGCCCCCACACATTTCCGAATTCCCCCTATAAACCTCCTTTAAACACCTCTGTCATATTGTTACTGGCAAACCATTGTCTCGGTATTTCCTAGGCTCCATCAGCCACACATATTGATGGATGCAGCCAACATCTGGGGCTGTGATTATGTGTAATATGTTCCATGCACAGCCAGCGAATGGCGTTTTAAGGGGAAGGGGAGCAGGAAGAAGCTTGGCCTAGTGTCAGCTTGCCAATCCTGGGGGATCAGGCTTGATTTTTCCCCTTTAGCTCTCATTAGCCCGAATAGGTGGAGAGGATGGCTCGGAGTCAGCAGTGTGATCCAAGGCCAAGAGCATGTAATTTTCAGTTGCCTGAAATGAGACGTATACACACACTGACTTCTGCTATCAAAATGTCGGTCCTGCTGTTTTATGTCCGCTGAACTCGTCCGCTGGTTTGTAATCGGAAGCATAATCCTGAAAGAACCATGCATCCGATTTCTACTTAGTGCAGGGAAATACACACGTTACAGCTTAAGACAGAAAGGGAAGAGAGGATAAATAAGCACAGTTACAGTTTATTCATCTGATCAATCTTTCAGTTTTGTTTTATTTGTATAGTATGTTTAACAGTAGACATTGTCGCGAAGCAGCTGTACAGAAATCCAGTAGTACAGTGAGGGAAAAAAGTATTTGATCCCCTGCTGATTTTGTACGTTTGCCCACTGACAAAGAAATGATCATTCTATAATTTTAATGCTAGATTTATTTGAACAGTGAGAGACAGAATAACAACAAAAAAAATCCAGAAAAACGCATGTCAAAAATGTTATAAATTGATTTGCATTTTAATGAGGGAAATATGTATTTGACCCCCTCTGCAAAACATGACTTAGTACTTGGTGGCAAAACCCTTGTTGGCAATCACAGAGGTCAGATGTTTCTTGTAGTTGGCCACCAGGTTTGCACACATCTCAGGAGGGATTTTGTCCCAATCCTCTTTGCAGATCTTCTCCAAGTCATTAAGGTTTCGAGGCTCACGTTTGGCAACTCGAACCTTCAGCTCCCTCCACAGATTTTCTATGGGATTAAGGTCTGGAGACTGGCTAGGCCACTCCAGGAACTTAATGTGCTTCTTCTTGAGCCACTCCTTTGTTGCCTTGGCTGTGTGTTTTGGGTCACTGTCATGCTGGAATACCCATCCACGACCCATTTTCAATGCCCTGGCTGAGGGAAGGAGGTTCTCACCCAAGATTTGATGGTACATGGCCCCGTCCATCGTCCCTTTGATGCGGTGAAGTTGTCCTGTCCCCTTAGCAGAAAAACACCCCCAAAGCATAATGTTCCACCTCCATGTTTGACGGTGGGGATGGTGTTCTTGGGGTCATAGGCAGCATTCCTCCTCCTCCAAACACGGCGAGCTGAGTTGATGCCAAAGAGCTCCATTTTGGTCTCATCTGACCACAACACTTTCACCCAGTTGTCCTCTGAATCATTCAGATGTTCATTGACAACCTTCAGACAGGCATGTATATGTGCTTTCTTGAGCAGGGGGACCTTGCGGGCGCTGCAGGATTTCAGTCCTTCTTGGTGACTATGGTCCCAGCTGCCTTGAGATCATTGACAAGATCCTCCCGTGTAGTTCTGGGCTGATTCCTCACTGTTCTCATGATCATTGCAAGTCCACAAGGTGAGATCTTGCATGGAGCCCCAGGCCGAGGGAGATTGACAGTTCTTTTGTGTTTCTTCCATTTGCGAATAATCGCACCAACTGTTGTTACCTTCTCACCAAGCTGCTTGGCAATGGTCTTGTAGCCCCTTTCCAGACTTGTGTAGGTCTACAATCTTGTCCCTGACATCCTTGGAGAGCTCTTTGGTCTTGGCCATGGTGGAGAGTTTGGAATCTGATTGATTGATTGCTTCTGTGGACAGGTGTCTTTTATACAGGTAACAAGCTGAGATTAGGAGCACTCCCTTTAAGAGTGTGCTCCTAATCTCAGCTCGTTACCTGTATAAAAGACACCTGGGAGCCAGAAATCTTTCTGATTGAGAGGGGGTCAAATACTTATTTCCCTCATTAAAATGCAAATCAATTTATAACATTTTTGACATGTGTTTTTCTGGATTTTCTTGTTGTTATTCTATCTCTCACTGTTCAAATAAACCTACCATTAAAATTATAGACTGATTATTTCTTTGTCAGTGGGCAAACGTACAAAATCAGCAGGGGATCAAATACTTTTTCCCTCACTGTAGTTTATATTTCTATTGCTAATGAACAAAGCAAAGGCGACAGAGGCAAGGAAAAACTCCCTGAGAAGACATGAGGAAAAGAAACTTGATAGAAACCACACTCAAAAGGGAACTCTTCTGGGTCATACCAGATAGTGCGATTATAAAACATTACAGTATACAGGTGTAGAAAAGTAAAGACGTTGAAGACTTGACTTGACTGTTTTTGTCAATCGCAATTATTTAAGGAGTCTATGTTGGACCATTTAGAGCACCAAAACCATTATTAACATTATTATTAAGTGTATTTCTAACACAGGTCCACTTATAATATACCTGTAAGTACTTATTTAAAACTATACTACATGTAGACTGTTCAGTGTTCATTTCTGGTTTGTAACCCTTTTTTTTTTTTTTTTAAACCCAGCCTTTAAGGTATTTATTTCAACCCCAAAAGGAATTACGACTGTTCCTTTAGTTGTACACGTGGAGGTTTGGACCAATTACACTCCATTATTTCTCAAACATAAGTAAAACAAGTAGCAGCTGCTTAATTATGTGTTGCTAGATGGTAATATCATAGTATAAAGATTTATATAGCCATATTTCACTATCCCTGTTTCCCTCAAGTGTCTTTAATGTAAAACATATAGAGCATTAATGATTATCGATGTCATCCAGACATTTATGATTTATCCATATGTTTGTTTCTGGGAAATGATTCTAAAGTCATAATACATATAAATCTGTATAGACAATTTGCCCACGTAAAATGCCTTGTGATTGCGAATGTGGAATTTTTGAATCCATCATGTTTCTAAATACTGTCCAACTGCACTTTATATGGTCATTATATTTCCCTTTTTTTTTCTTAAATAACTACCTGTTATTTAACTGAAATATTTAGGTGGAGATAGATTTAGGTGGAGCAAGCTTTTTTTAATCCTTAGCTATCAACAGTTTGGGGTTTTTTTTAAGACTGAGAAAGTCACAGAAAGTGCAGTGTTTGCTTGCAGGATGTGGAGACTTTACCCGCAGGAAGTGGACACTTCGGTCACCTTAAATGAGCCTCTGCCCTCTTCCTGAGTTTGATCAAATTTATCCATTAAAGCCTCAATGCCTATGGTTTAGCCTCAGAGGATTCTTGCCATGCCTGGGAACCTCAGCAGATCCTCTTGGCCGTTCTTATAGGGTGTGAGTTGAGCCTCTGGTGATTTATGTGTGTGTGTGTGTGTGTGTGTGTGTGTTTGTGTGTGTGTGTGGGAGTGGTGCGGTTACTGCGGCTGGGTGAACTGCACCATGGGAAATGCTGCACAGGAAGTGTTCCTTAGGGTCAACTTAATTGTAAAACAAAAAAATGACTGGAACACAATTAAATGTTGTGACTAGTCTGTGTTTATTATGCTTTATTAGTTTCATTTCCATGCATTACTATATTGTATGTAAGGAATAAAACACTCTGTGGCATGCGGTTTATTTTATAGGAAAATAATCAAAGTGGTGTGGTGTGATGCGGCATTATACGAACACAGTTACTATAACCACCTCGAAGTTGATTTTTATTCCTATAACACCCCACTATAACAATTTTTGCATTTATTAAAAAACAGCGTGTCACACTTTTTTTATCCGTTTAACATTGAGGAACAATCAAGAAACAAGTTCTCACTTACATTACGTTAAGTGCCGCTTGACGTGTTGCTGAGAAACGCTAAGTCTTGAAGGAACATCATGCTCTACTTCTGCAACAAAGTGCTGACACTGGAGACTCCTTCCATAGATGTTCAATAAAAATCTCCTTACAGAAAACGTCACCGTATCAATGATTACAAATTCTGCTTTATTAAATAACAATATGCTTTGTTTAATCAGTTTACACTGGGTGCCAACCCATAGCAGGGTACAATCACACACCCATTCATACACTATGGACAATTTGGAAAGGCCAATCAGCGTACAATGCATGTCTTTGGACTGGGGGAGGAAACCGGAGTACCTGGAGGAAACCCCCAAAGCACAGGGAGGACAGGTTCAAACCCCCAACTCCGGAGATAGAAGCAAACGTGCTAGCCACTAAGCCACCGTACCCACCATGATAATGATAATAAATTAATTTATATTCTGACCAATCAGAATCTAGAATCAAGAATTCAACAGCTCAGTGCAACAATGTGAAGTAAAAAAAGATAATTTGTGTCGTTTTGACTTGATGAAATACGATTAGCAAAGTTTTTATACATTTATTAAAGTATGTAATACAATGCATAAACAAGGAAAATACCTGGATGTGAAAATGATGAAAAATTAAGCAAAAATGATTACGTGAAATGACTCTTGTGTGACCTTGGAATGTGTATTTGTGTACTGTATCAAAAAATACAGATCGCAAACATTACTAAAGCGCTCATTCTCAGACATTCCAGCACGCTTCCCTACGTGAGGTAATCATTTAGAGATGGGTGTCCTTGCACAGAGTGTTTTATATCCACCTGGGGAGAGATTTCATATTCCTTACATTAACTGCTTTTTTTCTCCAGACAACAGGGACAGTATGTCCCCGAGCAAATCGGCTTTGCACCGCGGTGCCCCAGCGTCCCGTGACGCTTATGCAAACACGGCACACATGGCTTCTGCATAAATCAGCCCACCAAATATCCGCCGTGGTGAATTGGCCGAACACGGCCCAAAAACAAACAGAGCCGTTTAGCTGTTTGGCCAAGCATCGATTCGCCGTGCCTCTTTAAACTGGGGATTTATGAGAGCGCTCTTGTTTCTCTGAGAACTCTAATTCTCCCCCGGAGAGAACAAAACTGTCAGAGAAGAGAGAGCTGGAAAGAGAGAAGGACAGAAAGGCGTAGACAAAAAGTGCTCTAGATTCAGTGAGAGCTGGAGGACAGTGTGGCGCGCTGTGTTATTTATTAACGCAGGAAAAAGTTGTTACAGGACTGTTGGTCTTGTGTAAAAGCCAGTGTCGGCAATTACGCAGTCACGCCTGTGTGAGTGTGTCAGTGGCACTGATACTACAGTCCTGGACCAGCTCCATGTCTGCATCTGGCTCTATCTATCTGTCTTCCACACTCCCCGCCCCCCCCCCCCCCCCTTTTATTCACTCATTTCTCTACCCCGGCTGAGATCTATTTTGCACTGAGACACATAACTACGAATATCTTCAGTATGACTTGAAACAGAAACAATGTACCTTGATATGGAAACATTTGGTTTCTAAATGTTAATGATTAAAACACTAGGAGGTACGCTGTTATAGGAAAATAATCGTCCTCAGGATGGTGTGACGAAGTGGAGCTACTGTTACCACCTGCAAGTTGATTATTTTCCTATCATACAAGTGTTTTATTCCTCATACCACAGCAAATGACCATTTATACCATTTATTCATTGTTTGTTAATGGAGGCTTGTCAAAGGTTTTTATCCATTTATAGCTTAATGTTGTGGAACAAACGAGTTCCTGTTCTCACTTACGTTATAGCAGCAGTAAACAACTGTCCCTGTTGGGAAACAAAAAAACAAAAAAACAACAATAAAAACCATTACAGAAATTCTCATGGTTTTCACTACAGATACCATCACAAACCATCAGCTAATCATTAAAACCATTACCATTATTGGTCCTTAATGGTATCCACTAGACATAACATGCCACCAATAGAAGGCAACAAATTACCATTAGAGACCCACAGGGACCATTACAGTTTCCATTAAAACCAATATAATTCCCATTATAGCCATTAAAACCATTACAAATTCTATGAGGGTTGTTTTTTAATATTTTTTTTAGCAAGGGTTATTTAGTAGTTTTAGTAATGTGAAGTAATTTGGCTAAGCTCTAGCCTGTTGTTTTGTATATCACTAACTAAAGGTACCCCTCAACTTAGCTTTACATTAGCTGATTATTAGCTAGCAATGATTTCATTGTTTCCAGGACAATATTTAAGCTAGCAAAATGGTAACCAATGACACCTGATGGGTTGCCATGATGTTTGCTAAATAATAATAATAATAATAATAATAATAATAATAATAATAAAGAAACGATTAGCTTTATGATTTAGCATTTTAGATTTTGGACATTTTGTGGCGTGTGAATATTCTCATATCTCACTGCTCTGTCCACATGTGTGTGTACTGAGATTCTTCCCAGCACGTATCACTGACCAGCACTGATAAACCAGCATGCTACTCTCCTCTTACCTGCCTTAAAGCAACACTTACCCCTCAAAAATATATAACTGTTCCTCAAAACTAGTAGCTATAAACTTTTCTTACCTGTTAGCTAAATCAGATTTGTAGCTCTAGAATAAACCAGTGCCGAAAATTTTACATACATAACATCTTGTCTAATTGATGTCTAATTTTGAGCAAGTGAAGCATTATGTAAAGAGTTGTGGATGAACTATTCCTTTAATGCGTGGAGGTCGGTGGCAGCTATATAAGCTCGAGGCCAGGCGTCCACACTGACATAGAAATACGCATCATGCTAACACGACTGGTGTTCGTTCTGCTCTTAGCAGCTTATGGTGAGTACGGTACCAGATGGAGATATAGATCTCATCTGAACAGTGGCCTTGTTCTTAAACTTGAACCTTAATCTTCATACCATTTCAAGCTAATTGAATTGTTGCATATGCTAGCACTGTGAAATGCTATTCATCTCCTCACATTATATTTTAGCAAATATTTTTTTTTAAATTGGAAGTACACAATATGCTAATTTACCTTCATCCTTATCCAGAGCTAGTTATTTGAGACACATGGACTTTTCCTGTGAGAAATTGTCTTTCCCAGCTTATATGTTCATATCCTCTGCTTTCAGTATAAAACATAAAGAAACATGGCATTTATCATAGATAAAGGTGTGTGTATTTTTCCTCTAGCCTATGCATGTGGCGCTCCAGAGATCGAGCCACTCCCGGGCAGAGTGGTGAACGGAGAAGAAGCCAGGCCTCACAGCTGGCCCTGGCAGGTACTTCAGTATCTTTCCTAATCCCTTAGCTTGGAAAGCTTCTTACAATACCAAAAGTGCTGTTTTCCCTCCTTGTATGTTCAATAAATTAAAGTTTAAACTGCAACCTATGCTCAAAGTGTCTGTGGAAAAAAAGACATAACTATATTTATCAACAGATATGTTGGTTAATTCATAAGAAAAACATGGACACTACAGACATTAAGCTTTGGAAACTAATTAGCAGCTCATAGCCGCTACGTCCTTGTTACAGACAATGTAAAAGCCAAGTGACTGTGGAAACCAGACTTAACTATTGTTTTTTGTCAACATTTCCCTCAGATATGTTGGTAAATTTATAAGAAAAACATGGAAAATACAGACATTACAGGCATGGAAACTAGTTAGCTAGTTCATACCTGCTAAGTCAGAGCCATTGGTACGATAGTATTAACTTTTCCCTCAGGTGTGTTGGTAAGTTAATAAGAAAAAACCTCTGTATGAATGAAATTAGACTTGATCACTATGTTGTGTCTAATGTGTGCTTTGTTAGCTTTGCACTGGAGCTACAAGGCTAATGCTTTAAAGCTTCTGACATTCTAATGTACATTCTGTTTGAGACAGATATTTACAAAATAGATTTTATGTGAGATGCATTACTTGCTAGCTGTATTATCTTTGTAGTTCCCAAGAAGCGAACATCAGACATGAAATAAAATATAAATTAGATACATTTTTTGCACTTTTATTTTAATGTCTTGATGACAGTTCATATTTTTTCTTTTTTTTTTTCATTGTCTAATCAATGTTCTCTGTGTGTGTGTGTGTGTGTGTGTGTGTGTGTGTGTGTGTGTGTGTGTACAGATCTCGCTCCAGTATAAACATGGCAGCCGCTGGTATCATACCTGTGGTGGGACTCTAATCGATCCACGCTGGGTTTTGACAGCTGGACACTGCATTTTGTAAGTGAAGAGAGAGTTAGTATCCAAAAAGTCTAGCAAAATCTGGGTTTATGTCATCACTTTAGAATTAAAAATTGGTGTCTCAGAGCTGTCTGTTAGTCTTATGGATACTGCTATGACAGTATGTCTGAAAAAAATATATAGAGATATATATAGATATTCACATTTTAATTTTATAGTTCAGCACTACTGGGGGGGAAATGATTTTTAAAAATTCTGATGATTCACAACTATAGGCACAACTTACGTTAAGCGATCGTCCAGTTAAACGCTCTATAGAACCATATGTCCCACCCCTGGAGGCGGGTCTTACTCTACAGTACTAGCTTGTTCACTAGTAGTGAACGTGGTTGATTGGTGCATTTTTGGCTGTCTTCCTACACACTGTTCACTTTTCTTTTTGGATGTGTTCTACCAACTAGGCCTGTTTTTTGTTTTCTGTATTGACTTGGACTTGTCTTAAACTTATTGCCAGTTATACTCGGGCTCGGGCATTGGTCTGGCTAAATATGGTCTCGGTCTTGACCGAGAGTTTGTAAAAAAAATAAATAATAATAATAATAATGATTGTGTTATCTTTTCTTTTCATGTGCACAATGATTCACAAGAAGTATTTCTTTCTTCGAGAAAACAGCCTAATCGATGCACAAATGAAGCTGTCTAGTAAAGGTTTGGCCTTGAAAAGGTTTTGATGTTTTTTCCATCTTAGGACTCAGTCTTGCTTTCATCTTGACTTGACCTTGTCTTCCTTAAGACTCGTTCTTGACTCGATCTTGGCTAGTCCTAGTCATGGACTTGTCTTGGCCTTGACAATGGCGGTCTTGACCACAGCTCTGGGTACAGTATCTATCCAATAGCATGTTCATTTATTCACTCTTGTACTCAGATCATGCTCACATACCAACATCCAATACCAGGTGAGATTATGTGACAAACATAATCTTAGTGTACGTTGTCATATTAATGAACAGACAACACGAAATGATTGCGATCTGGACGTATTTCATAGTTAATTATTAAAACAAAGAAACATCTTTATGTGGTTAAAGAGTTATCTTTAATAGCAAGTCTGAAGGACTCAGTACAGTCCAGAAAGATCTTTCTTGCTTACCTGGACTTCTATGTGGAAACTGTGAGAAATATACTTTGACAAAAGGGGAACGGTGGCTTGGTGGTTAGCATGGTCACCTCTCACGTCCGGGGCTGAGGGTTCGAATAGTGCCTCCGCTCTGTGTGTGCTTAGCTTGCATGTTCTCCCCGTGCTTCTGCGGGTACTCCAGTTTCTTCCCCCAGTTCAAAGACATGCATTGTAGGCTGATTGACGTCTCTAAATTGTCCGTAGTGTGTGAACGAGTGATCTGTGAATGTGTGGGCACCCTGTCCTGGGTGTCCCTCGCCTTGTGCTCCAAGTTCCCTGGGATAGACTCCAGGCTCCACGACCCGGTATTGGATATGCGGTATGGAAAATAGTTGGATGGATATTATGACAAACATATTAGTTTTTGCTAAATGATGAAATAAACACAGTGTTTGGTCGTAGACTGGGATTTTTGGACAGTACTACACTACACTCACAGCAGGACTGTAGATGTATAAGTGATGTGAAAGTGATATGGCTAGTAGCTAAAAGGAACTTCTTCTCCGTTCCAGTAGGGTTATTTTTATTTTTTTTGGTGATTGTGGTTAAATGGTCATCGACTCGAGTGTGTCTGAGTGAAATAGCCACCCGGTACCGAGCGTCTTTTATTCACACTGGGTCCAGTTACAGCTCCAGCTTCGATGCCAGACCCACAAAGAAAATAAGTACGACCACAGAGTTGGCCAGCACCTGAAGGAATACAGAAGTTTCTAAAGGGAAATATAATATTAATGATTATGGTTATTCAATATGCTTCACAGAACAGTATGACCACCATCTGTGTGTGTGTGTGTGTGTTTCTGTGCACAAAGCTCAGGTGATATTTATCGCATTGTCCTGGGAAAGCATGACCTCAGCGTGCAGGAGGACACGGAGCAGATCAGAGACATCCTCCGCATCGTCGTCCATCCTAAATGGAACATCGAGTGCGTGGCATGCGGGTGAGTGGCAGCTATTTTAGCCGAAATACACGTTTTGCATACAAAAGTGCAGTTTCCTCTATTGCAAGGTTGCCAGGTCCCCTTCTGAAAATCTCAAAATGTCAAAACAATTTGAAATCTACGAGCCCCGAACCTATCCAAACACTATACACTACTGTTAAGGTCCAACGTGATGTAGATTTGAAATGAATGTTCTTTAAATGGATGAATATTACACTCGTCATGCATCATGCATCACAAAGTCGTGCCGTTATGTTACACTATATGATATGGTACCTTGCATAAGTATTCACACCTCTTGAACTTTTGCTCATTTTTGCTCAAGTTATACAACCTGAACTGAAATGGACATAATTGGGATTATATATCATGAATCTACACAAAACAGCCCATAATATTGTACAAATATTCACAAATTTAAAAAAATATATATGCAAAAGTTGTGATTGCATAAGTATTCCCCTCACTCCCTTATTGTGAAACACCCCAAAGTCATATGATTCGTTAAATGGAGTCAGCCTGTGTGCAATTAAAGTGTCACATGATCTCAAAATAAAAAGAGTTTGTTACCTAAACTAACAGCACCGTGTGTGTGTGTGTGTGTGTGTGTGTGTGTGTGTGTGTGTGTCTCGCTGTGAACGTGTGTGCGTTGTTACAGTAATGACATTGCTCTGTTGAAGCTGGATAAAGCTCCAATTCTCAGTGCGAGCGTTCAGACGGCCTGCGTTCCTCCTGCTGGAGAAATCCTGCCCCATGACACGCCCTGCTATGTCTCCGGCTGGGGCGACCTCTACAGTGAGACTACACACACGCACACATGCAAAATAGGACATCAGCAGAAAATGACAGAAACTTGATAGTCAATGCAAGTGTATTTAGTTGTGTATTTCATTGTGTTACTTTGTTAACATTATTTATGGTTTATTAATCCTGAAGTTTAAGATGTGTTAATGTTCGCTAATCCTGTAATCAATGCTAGTCAAGAGAAGTTTAATGTAAAGTGTTACCTTTAAAAATACAACAAATGAATTGCTAAAGCTAGCTCAGTTGAAACAAGAAAACAAAAAGGAAGTAGCTTAAACCAGGGTTTCCCAAACTTTTCCAGGGCAAGGCCCCCCAAATGGAATTAACATTTGACCGAGGCCCCCCTTTTACAATATGTCTTTAAAACACATTAAAAATACAGAGTTATGAATATATCCCTCTTTTTTATTAATAATCACATCTTACACTCTTTACATTACATTACATTAGGAATTGATTGTGTGTGTGTGTGTGTGTGTGTGTGTGTGTGTGTGATTGTCTGAGAGTGACAATTTATTTTTCACACCAAATTGTTGAGGCCCCCAGGCGCCCCTTGGCGGCCCCCAAGGGGACTGTGGCCCCCACTTTGAAAACCACTGGCTTAAACAATGGTGCTTTTACACATGATGGTTTATTCCCCCCCCCCCAACCACTAGCACACGTTTTATATATAATCCTACAGGAATAAGCGACTTTTTGGAAAACTTTTTGGTAAAGTTTTGTGTAACTTTTTTTTACGTCCTGAACTATCAAGTCGCAAGCTGAGGGACAAACAAGAACAACAAAAGTGGAGGACAAAGTGTGGGTTTTGTTAGAGAGTGTGTAAAAAATGTTCGACATGTTGAACATGTTCAATATTCTAACATTGCAATGCAACTAAATGCAACAATGTGTGTATTTTCTTCTCCAAAGCTACAGTGAAGACAGACAACCTCCTCATCACCTCAGAGTTCCTCCTAAATCTGCATTACTTATCTTCATAAATCTAATCCAGATAGCAAGATAAGCTATTAGGCTAGTTAGAATGCTAACTAGGACTGGTAAGAGCGTTGTCATGGTTGCAGTGTTTGTGTTTGTAGTCTAGTGTCACACTGAGGGAACGTCAGCCGAGTATCTTGGTAGTTATCTAGCTACTTTACTCTAGCTTGATAGCTAGCTAACTTGTCTGAGGTTCTAATCAGTGATGTGTGTGTGTGTGTGTGTGTGTGTGTGTGTGTGTATGTGTGTGTCCATCGTAGCCCATGGCCCCATACCTGATAAGCTGCAGCAGGCCATGTTGCCGGTGGTGGAGTACAGTGTGTGTAGTCAGAGCGACTGGTGGGGCAAGAATGTGAAACCCACCATGGTGTGTGCAGGAGGAGACGTTCGTGCTAGCTGCCAGGTGAGTGCTCAAAAATGTCCCTAAATACTACAGAACACAACGAAGTATTTACACACACACACACACACACACACACACACACACACTGGGAACTTCCCACGCAACAGGTCCAGACTTATAGTACATAATTCAGTCTCATGATTACACTGTAGTTACAGAATAATTCATATTACATATGGAATACTTTTCTGAATAGATGTAAAGGTTTAGAGAAGAAGCGAAACTCCATACAGACATTATCCCGAGTTCAGGATCGAATCGGGAATTCGCGAAGCCGTGAGGAGGCAAGGAATCCCCACCGCATCGTTTTCTATTCATTGTTCTGTCGTTGCATTTAAGGAAGATTTTAACCAACAGGGGGAAAAAAGTAAAGAAATTGAGCTCAAATCCTCATTCATTTTAAAATATTCAGAGTTTTTATACAAAATTAAAAACTTAAATTACAAAATTCTTCGCATTAAATATTAGTTTGTTTACATTTAAACTTTAGTGAATGTTTTGTGTTTAGTCAATGAATGTTAACGAAGCTGTTTTTTTTTTAACTGAAATTACATTTCATATGACTTTTTATGCAGAACTGAGTGCTGAAGAGTATTTTTTTAATCTATAATCTGAGATTTCTAATCATTTATGAAAGAAAGGGTTAAATTTACCCATCCACTTACTCACTTCTCTCTCTCTCTTTCTTTCTCTCTCTTTCTCCCTCCGTATCTGTTTTTCCTCTTTCTTCTCTTTTTAAATCCTCTCTCCTCTCTCTTTTCTTATATCCATCCTTTGTTCCTACTTTTCTTCCACTCGATATCATCTGTGTATCATAATTATCTCTTCTCTCTCCTTTTTTCCAACCATTATCTGTCTCTTTCTCCATTTGCTTCTCTTCGTTCTCTATCGTAATTTCTCTTTTTCTCACACTTTCGTCTTCCACTCTTGTTCCTCGCTGATCTCTCTATCACTTTTTTCTTTTTAAAATTCCCACTTTTTCTCACTTGTTCATTTTCTCAATGTTGTTTTATCCTCCTACCCTTCTCTCTCTCTCCTCTTTTCTTTTTCTCTCTCTGCTCTCTTTTGTCCACTTTCATCTGCTTTCTTATTTCTCTTTCTCCCTGTCTACCTCTTTGTTCTCTTCTCTCTCTCCTACTTTTCTCCCTCTTTCTCTCTCTCTCTCTCTCTCTCTCTCTCTCTCTCTCTCGCTCTCTCTTTCTCTCTCTTTCTCTCTCTCTCATTTTCTCAACCTTTTTCTCTGTCTGTCTCACTACTATTTACCCTCCTCTATCCTCTCTGTCTCTTCTCTGTCCCTTGTCTCTCTTACCATATTTCCATCATTTTTCATACTTTCTTTTTCACTAATAATTTTCTATTTTTGTTCTTCCATTGCTCTCTCTCTCTCTCTCTCTCTCTCTCTCTCTCTCTATCTCTCTCTCTCTCTCACTTTACATAGGGAGACTCTGGAGGTCCTCTGAACTGTAAGGGGAAAGATGGTAAATGGTATGTTCAGGGCGTCACCAGTTTTGTGTCGTCCACCAATTGTAATGAACTGAAGAAACCTACAGTGTTCACACGCACATCCGCCTTCAACGACTGGCTGGATGAGGTGAACACAGACACACACACACACACACACACACACACACACACCAAAATACAACCCAAATAGAACTGGGATTAGTATATTGAACGATTGAATGACTGTAGCAATTAGTAAGAAGTAAGTAAGTGAGTAGGACGGAATTTGATTAATTTCAGTGTTTTCTGAAACAGTGTTTTCTTGCTCTTATACCACAGCAGCTTGTGAGCAGTTCTAATTATTATCTTAATGAACGAAACTATTCGTAATTATTTTATTCAATTATAGTTACATTTTATGTTGGTGAACATCTGCGAAACAAGTTGGTTCCTGTTAGCACTTGGGTTATAGCAGCTATAAACAGTCGTTGCCTCACAAGCCTCTGTTTTTTCTGTCTAACAACAACAACAAAAAGCAGTTCATCACGTTACAGAGAAAACTCAAACGCAAAAGTTACAGCCCTGACTGTTACAAAGCGCTGACACTGGAGACTCCTTCCATAAATGTCACATAAACATCTCCTCACAGCGATTGGTTAGGTAACGACACGTTTTTACTCATTTAATATTAGACTCGGATTATGTGACTTAGATTATCCGTCACGCAAGAACGTACGAATGAGCTGTTGCTATAGAAATGGTGATGTATTAGAAGAAGCGCATTAGTACAAAGCTGTAATTTGGATTGGAGCCAGCAGAGCTGCTGTTATAGAAAATGAATCATGCTGTGGTATAAAAAAAAAAAAAGAAAAATGCTGTGGTATGATCACAATTCTAATGTTAGCCTAACCCTGTTTTTATGCTAATTTGTGCTTTTGACAAGTCCCTGATTTTCCCTCGGGGATCATTAAAGTACATCTATCTATCTATCTAGCTAGCTAGCTAGCTCTCTAGCTATCTATCTATATATCTAACTCTAATAAGTAAATGAAACTAACATGGGGACATTTTCACTGCTGAGTCTGTCTATTCGTAAGTTAAAAATTAAGATTAAAGTGGTTTAAATAAATGTGCATGCTTCAAAAAATTATATTGTTGTAAATTCAAAATGGCCTTTAATCTTACAGACAGGTGAGCTTCGGACTGAAGAATAGGACATAGTCATATTCAGTATACTTCAGGGCGGAAAAAACACAGCCACAACTTAATAATGTTACACGTTACATCACGTGACTGTCCTGCCCTTTTTAAAAAAAAATAATAAAAAAAAAAACTTTTGCTGTTTTCTGTTCCAGGTCATGCTTAAGTACTGAGAATCTCTCATGGATCACTGGACGACTGGCGAGAGAGAATATCAAACCCATTCAGTATGTGAACTAACCCCTTAATAAACCCATTATTCAGTGCTGCATTAGGCTGTCATTCTTGATTTAAAAGCACATGTGTGTTTTACACGTTAACTTTAATGGCATGCCAACTAACCACTGGCACGTCTACATGGTGCTGTACTTCTCCGACGTGTTGATCCTCTGTCTCATTCAATATTCTTGATTAAAGCAAATGGTTGAGGTCCGTCCAGTCAGTCAGCCTCAGCGTTAAAAACTTCTAAAATACTTTTTTATTTAAGCTTGGACACTGGTCTGATTTCTTACTCTGTTTTTTATTATTATTTATTCAGCTCTTGTGTTTATTGGATGATGAGATTTATCTTTAAAAGAACTCGACTAATCTTTTAACACCGTTTAAAACACAGTGCTGTCAAATACTCGAATCTGATTTGGTCAGAAAGTGTGGAAGCTGTCAGCCATTATTCAAATCATAGGTTTATATGAATGCGCTCATTCGAAAACGTTATCGTTTCTATAGTAACAGCTCGTTCACAGGGAGTTGCATGGTGGACGATGTATATAATCTAAGGCAAACGATATTAATTTTGCTTTCTTGGAAGGAGTCTCCAGTGTCTGAGTTTGTAACATTCAGCACATTTCTCGGTAAAATGACAAAGCTGTTGTTTTTTCTGACCTGTTTTAGAAAATGAATCAGCAGCTTCTGACCAATCAGAATGGAGAATCATGCTGTGCTAGACTAATTCTTATGTTAGTTCAAGCCTGTTTTTTTTATGCTAATCTGGGCATTTGTAAAAATGTGTAGGTTGGAGAGGGACTGTTTATAGCTGCTTTAAAGGAATTGATAGCATTAAAGGTAACTATAAAGAGATTAAAAAAACATTGTGTAATTTGTTAATAAATTAGATATTGTAGTCTTTAGCAAATTGCTGTGGTATATAGACTTCGGGACATGCTGTTTTAGGAAAGTAATCAACACTGTGGTGATTACAGTAACGTACATCACCGTGTCGTTGATTATTTTCCTATAACAGCATTACCCCGAAGTGTTTAATTCCTCAGCACTTTTAGTGACTCAGGATAATTTCAGCAATAATGTAGTGCCTTACTTTCATACTGTACGTGTGTGTGTGTGTGTGTGTGTGTGTGTGAAAGAGAGAGAGAGAGAGAACTGATCTAGCTTCTCTCTCAAAGATAAGAGGAAGCAGAGACATCTCAAATCAATCATGGCAGAGGTCGGTAAAGTCCAAGCTGCAGGGTGTGTGAACATGTGTGTGAGACTGAGAAAGAGAATGCAATAGAGAGAGAGAGAGAGAGAGAGAGAGAGAGAGAGCGCTAGAGAGAAGGTGGATAAATTAGTCTCGATGTGCAACCTTGACTTGAAATTGCTACCATTCCGACTCCATCGACGTTTGATCAAAACGAAGGCCTGACATGGAAAAATATCGATTTTCCAATCGTTCCTCGTTCTTTTACCGTTTATTTCATTTTTGCATTGCCTTGAGATGACAGAGGAGGGTGATGAGTATGTGTGTGGCGGGGGCAGGGGAGATGTGTGTGTGTGTGAAGCGATTAGTGTCAAAAGTATTTTGGTGTGGTGGAGGCTACTGTGTTTCTGGAAGCTCTGTCGAAACTCCAGAAACATACGCCAACAGTTGACCTCTGATTCTGTGTGTGTGTGTGTGTGTGTGGCATGTAGAACATTGCTCAGAACACCAGTCGAGCCTCCTCCAAGGTTAGACCACTGACTATTAGCGGTAATGTTGTTAGCGTGTAATACCACCTACAATTTTTTCCCCGACATCTGAAATCCAGGAGTTACAGAAATATGTACTCGATTCTGAGAATGTCAGACCTCCACGACTGACTATATGTTTCAGGAAGGTATGGAACATATCAGGACATATTTACCTAACTCTCATTGTCACTGTCTTATCCAGTTTACACAAGGGTACATATACTGTAAATGTGGCAGTGGGACTGTGGGTGGCCAAGGGAGGTGATAAGTAGGCTCCAGAAATAATGACATAATGTCAGCATTTTTATACCCCAAAATCACACCAGGTATCAGCTGGGAACACATTTTATCAGAGTAAAATGGCTATGTTTTCTAGCATTTTCTGTGACGGAGATTTAATGTACAACTAGAAGAGCTAGACTATACAAAATAATGTTTAAGGTCTGCCAACGATTATTTCCACTGAGACAAAAATAAATGATTGGGGGGGTGTAAAGTTGTCGTAATGTAATGTAAATTCCACAAATAAACAATTTATAGAATTCTTCATTCAACAGTATTTGTGAATCAATCTCTCAATCTGTATAATCTGTCCTTTCGAAGAAAAAAAATACATGTCTTGAAGTGTTTTATTTCTCTTATAATGTACAATTTGCAATTTGTCAATGATTACAATTTTTATTAAACAAGGACTCATTATACTTTTGATACATTGATACAAGTCTCTCTTGTGGTGGGAAAAGTTACAGCTTTAGCTCTGACTGCTACAAAACTCTGACACTGGAGACTCCTTCCGTAAATATTAAATAAATATCTCCTCACAGAAGACTTCACCGTATCAACAAACACAAAAGGGTTTTTTTCCTTTTTTTAACTCATGTAGCGCGTCCATACACAATTCCGCCTGTATGTTGTTACTATAGAAACAATCCGTATTAGAATGATCATGGTAATATTTGCCTTGCTTGTTGTCAGAGTTGCTTCAATAGAAAATTATTAAACACCTTTTAACCCATCAAAATGGAGAATTCAACATCACCGTGGTATAAAACTAGATCAACTTTGGCACCTTTTGGGTAACAGTTGTGGTTTTGAATGCTTATGCACAGACTTACATAATAAGTGAGTTTTGAGTCAATGGGTTTTCTGTTCTCTTTCCTAGTACAGGGAAATGTATCAAAGTGATCGTCTGTGGTAATCGTACAGACAGAGATTAGGCTGAAAATGCTTCTTTTGCTCCAAAATGCCCTAAAACCGAGTCTCGAATCGTGAATGCCTCCCCTGGGTGAGTGTCTTGCCAGGAAATAAGCACACAGACTCGACTGTGAAATGGGTAAAGCATGCATTTAAACCATAACTAATACTTTTACTTTGGAAAAACAAAAAGGCTCTCACAACTACACTATAGTTTAGTGGATTAGGAAATTGACCATAGAGAAGATCAAATTTATTCTTAAATATAGGATCATCCATTTCAAAGAATCTGGCAACATCTCTGCTACCTTGATGAAGTTCCTCAGGATAGATTTCAGCCAAACATCTCAGGGAAGTTCGTCGGGGAACGGAGGGAGAGATGGGAGTTGGACTGTTCATGTGTATATCTTTTTCTGTTCATATATCCTCATTTAAATATCCTTGACAGTGTTAATTGTGAGTTTGTAAGTGTGTGAACGAACAAACAGGCACAATAAAGAAAGCAAGATTAAGTTCAACTGCATATTTATTTACATATGTTTATATTTGCTTAATTATGTCTGTGTAAGATCAGCATTTAACTCACAAATTTTCACAAAACTCTCTCATAGCCATTATTTGACCTCAGACATGCTCAGAAAACACATTTAACACTTTACCTCATACGTACACACCAATTATCATGTTTACACTCTCTTATATTCATTACTTTACCGCACAATTTCACACTCAATTTTACTCTCATATTCATAATTTTACCTCACACAATCATGAATGAAAAATGCCCCCTTATATTCGTTGACCTCATACGTTCACACAAAATATTCTCATATTCATCATTTACCTCACACAGTTAAGCAAAATATTCTCACATTTGTTACTTTACCTCATACATTCACAAAGAATAATCTCACTCAACATTTTACCTCACACAATCATATAAAATGCTCATGGTTTCTTTTCCTCATATTTTCACATGAAGTACTCTCATATTCAACATTTTACCTCACACAATTAGGCAAAATACTCTCACATTTGTTACTTTACCTCATACATTCACAAACAATAATCTCATATTCAACATTTTACATCAGACAATCATAAAAAAAATGCTTGTGATTTTCCCCCCTCATATTTTCACATGAAGTACTCTCATATTCAACATTTTACCTCACACAATTAGGCAAAATACTCTCACATTTGTTACTTTACCTCATACATTCACAAAGAATAATCTCATAATCAACATTTTGCCTCAAACATAAAAAATGCTCGTGTTTTATTTTACCTCATATTTTCACACGAAGAACTCTAATATTCAACATTTTACATAACATAAATATGCACAATGCTCATATGCATTACTTTACCTCATACTTCCACACAAAATACTCTCCTCTTCCTCAATTATCCTCACAGATTTAAGCAAAATACTCTCATATTTATCATTTTATCTTACAGAATTGTACAAAAAAACCTCTAATATTTATTTTACATCAGGCAATTATAAAAAATGGTCTCCCTATGAATCCTAACTTTACCTCATATATTCACACAAAATAGTCTCAATATTACCTCACACAGTCATGCAAGATACTCTGTATTTATTACTTTACCTCATATGTTCACACAAAACACTCTCAGATTCAACATTTTACCTCACACTGTTAGACAGGATGCTTATATTTATTACTTTCCCTTATACCTTTACAGAACATACTCTCATCTTCCTCACCTAACCTTAAACAATCATGCAAAATGCCCTCTTGTTCATTATTTTACCTCACACATCATTAAAAAAAATGCTCCATATTTATTAATTTACCTCACACATTCAAACAAAACACTGTCATTTTCTAGTTTACCTTACACATATGCACAAAACACTCTGGTATGCTTTACTTTGCCTTACACATATACAAATCGTCATCACGCTGATTAATTTATCTCACACATATCTACAAAATACTCTGTTATACAAATAAAACATTACACATAAAATATAGTCAAAATATGCTACTTTCGCATACAAAATATTCTTACACTACTTTAACTTAAATTCACTACTGTACCTCACAGATATGCACAACACATTGTGAAATGCTTTAGAATGACTCACAAAATTACAGAAAAAAATCTTTCACATAAAAAAAATAAATAAATCCCCTAATGTTAACTAGTTTCCTTCATGGACCCACACCAAACATCCTACTTTCACATACATGCAGAATGTCTTTACATCAACCGTACATCACACAAACACATAAAATGATGTCATATTCAGTACTTTACCTCACACGAAACCTCCCACATATTTACTAGTTTTCTACACACATAAATACAAAATACTCTGACATTTAAATGAGAAGTAAAGTGAGCAGTGCGTGTAAGATAGTTCAATAATATCCTCAGCAATATCTGTCCAGTAGTTGCAATTTTATGTGTGATTTATTATTATTTTTTAGCTTGGCCCGTCCTCTAGTGGTTAAACGTATTAATAACAAGTCAACACACAGACATTAAACATGTTCAAATTGAGTATCGTCATTTGATGTAACTGGAATGTAATGTAATGGAAATGCCATGTGTGTAAAAATGATTGCTCAGTTTGAGATCAAATCGAATAGTAGACACATTTAAGCACTTGAGAAATGAGGTTCATTGTGTGATTTGTCTTCTTCTTCTTCTTCTTCTTCTTCTTCTTATTATTATTATTATTATACTGCAGAGTGAGAAATGACTAATATATCTCAGTATACCACAGAAGTGTTGAATTCTTGATTGTGGTGTTGATTAATTTGCTATAACAGCTCTGACTACAAGGTTTATTAATGTGTTATTGTTTCTGTAGTAACAGTTTGCACAGAGATGGGCTTAAAAATGTCTTTTTTTTCATTAGAAATTTTCTGTAGCATTTGTTTGACATGAGCAACGCTTTATACTATTCAGCTTTAACATAACATTTTCAGGAGAGAGGGTTTTCTTGGAAACATGACAAACTACAGAATTGTTGTTTTTTTTTTGTCTTATTAAGTTCACTAGAAGAAAAAGAGAGGCTGGTTTGAAAGACATCTGTTTGTAAGCGATGTAAGTGCTAACATTGCACAACTTTAAATGTAATTATAAATGGATATATATATATATATATATATATATATATATATATATATATATATATATATATATATATACAGTGAATTGCTGTAGTGTAAGAAGACTATAAGGCAGGAAAATAAAAAAGTCTTTTATCATCATTTTAAACTCATAATCAGTAGTTTGCTTTTATTGTAGTCTTAAATCTTATGGGGGTTTTTTGTTTTGTTTTGTTTTGTTTGTTTATGAGAGCTGAAAAAAAGGGGGGGAAATCTGTAATTACAGACTTTTCTTTGGGATACTATCAGCACACACACACACACACACACACACACACACACAAAATAAGTCATAAGGTTATAAAACTAAAGATTCATTTCTGTCATTCTGTATCTGTAAATGATTCACCTTTCTACAAACTGCTTACAGATTTGCAGCTGAGCAATGTCAATGGTGTATAAATGTTCTAAACTATACCTACAATCTGATTCCGGTCCTCTGACGTTGAAGTCTGATTCTGATTCAGAAATGTAGTAACATATCAGCTTTCTATATCATTTCTTGTCATTACTAAAGTGCAGTTTAACCAGCGCACACGTTTTTACCTTATATGACCTTATATTGTCTAATTATCAAGCTCAAACCCGGAAAGTGTTCAACTGTGCACTGACCCTACAGTAATGCAGTTACATGTCTACTAGCGTGAGGTGTGTTTGTGGGTGTGGGTGTGGGTGTGTGTGAGAAGTAATTTAATGAGATTTTTCTTTTTCCATCACGCATAAAGCACTATAGTTTTTGATTAACTCACCTCACTACTTCCCTTAGATGCACGGCAGTGTGTTTGTAGTCCTGCTCCTGCAGTATCAGCACTTTCCATGCGCTAACACACACACAGACACACACACACACACACATTCATTAATTAGCGTATAATCAAGCTATTTATTAAACTCCTTATGAGCTACATTAGGTGTGTTAGAGGAGGTTATATTACAAAGGGCAACTCCTTCATACCCACGTTATACAGAATTCATTTCATTTTGTGATCATTCTGTGTATTTCATTCTGTTTTGTTTAACTCTATTAAATATAAAACATTTGATTTTATATATTATGATATTTATTTCTTTAAATTCTACTTTTTTATTCTATTTTCTAATTCTGTTTTATTTTACTCTATTCAACAGTTACATTTTATATTCCATTCCATTTTTATTTTTTATTCAATTCTACATTTCTACGTTACATTTTTCTATTTCGATTCTCATTTTCCTACTATTTTCCATATATTTTGTAAAAAATATATCTATTTCTTTTATATTCTATACTATTTTATTCTATTCACTCCACTGTATGCTATTCTTTAGCTTGAATCCTATATTCTATTTGAATCCTTTTCTGTTCTGCTCCATTCATTCTGTTCTTATTTACGTGACCTGTATATTCTATGTTTGTGTCATATTTTATTTTCATATTCTGTTCTATTCATCCATTTTATTGCATTGTATTTTTCTGTACTCAATTCTAATTTTAGGCGACTAGTGTTGTATATTTGTCCCTGGGCTTTTCTACTCTATTCTATTCACCTTGTTTTCATATTGTCGTATAGTATATTGATTACTTTTTCCTATTATTTTCTATGCTATTCTATTTTGACGTTAGAATTAAATTTTATATACAATTTTTATTCTTTCCGATTTAATTTTATTCTACTACATTCATTCTTTATTCTACTTTACTCCATTTGTATATCCCGTTTTTGTGTTATATATATATATATATATATATATATATATATATATATATATATATATATATATATATATATATTTATTTATTTATTTTTTAATTCGATTCTATTTTCATGCGATTATAGTTTAATGGTATTTTAATTCCACTTCATTACTATTTCTTCTATTCTACAGTATTTTCATATTTTTATTTATATTCTACTGTTTTTAAATTTTCTATTCTTTTCCAGTCTGCTATGTTTTGCTTGTTCTATTGTGCTCTATTTTTGTAATTGAATTCTACATTCTAGTTTTATTCCATTCGTATTTATTCTATGTTCCTCTACATTCATTCCATACATGCATACTATTTTTTGTACTATGTTTTATTTTTATATTCTGTTCTATTCATTTTATTCTGTTTTACCCTATTTCTATTATTTATTTTGCACGCAATTCTAGATTTATTTGATTATAGATTTATTCTATTAATTTTGCTTTACTCTATTTTCATATTGTGTTTTTTATTCCATTTTGCATTGTAATTAATTCTATATTCTATTTTATTCTATCTGACTGTATGCTATTCTATTGTAATTAACTCCATTTGCAAATTAAATTTTTTTATTTTTTTGTTTCATTTTATTTCACTCTATTTTTATGATTGTTTTTTATATTACACTAGTTATATTCAACTCTACTTTTATTTTTGTTCTATTATTGTTATTATTGTTATTATTATTATTAGTAGTAGTAGTAGTAGTAGTAGTAGTATACAATTTTACTCTATTTTCATTTTTATATTCTATTTATATATATATATATATATATATATATATATATATATATATATATATATATATATATATATATATATATATATGTTTATTCTAGTCTCTTCTAAAGTGCAAAGATAATTCCTACTCCCCATGCTGATTACTGCTTAGATATTTTTCAGGGTACAGCTGATAGAGTATCATTTTACTCTTTTACCTTTCACTCAGTTGATTTGTAATCGGACGGATGTGCGCTTGTTTGCATGTTTGAGTGATTGGTAATGACATGAGAGGAATCAAATGCCTGTTATACTTTACCTCGTGCTGCTCCACTTTCTGAATCGCAGTAAAATCACAGGTGCAAGTGTGTGTGCTCCATTACCATTACCATATTTGCTGTAAATATTTGTTTCAAGTTATTCCTGAAGTAAAAAAAAAGTGACTTATGAATAACTTCATGCTGGTGGAACTGCAGTGACTCTCTCTATAAACAGTCTTTAATGTTATACTGTATATTACAGACATAATGTGCTATTTAAAGTAGATCAGAGAAACAAAGGCCCAAGTTACAGAACCTTTACACAGATTCACCTACTGAATGATTTGTTTTTCTTCTCATGTTTGACTCGGTTTGATCAGAATCTTTAACAGCTGAACAAACAGCTCACTTGCTTTTATTTACTTCTAAATTATTGCATGTGATCAGGTCACTGCAGTTTGATTCTGTAATAGCAGGTGGAATTTACTCTGGTCAGTTGAGTTGTAATACATGACATGGCCGTGACCTTTGCCTTCATTTCACACTGACAGAGAGGGAAAGACTGGTTTGGACACGTTTATCCGAGGAGAGCGGTTTATGACTCCACGCCGGTGCGAGCTGTAGTTTGGAATTGGCGTTTAATATGAGCATTGTCCTCGGTGACCGCAAACATGAACCTATTGAACCTGGCTATTTAAAAAAACACTCTGTAAATCATTTCCTACAGCGCTGTAATCACAGCGCACTGAAAACACGTTTACTATACTTTTAGTTTCGTGATTTAGACACAATATTAAAAGCAGATCATTGCCATTAAACATTTGTCCTGCGTATTTTACCACAGTGAAACATATTTAAATGTGGAAGATCATAGAGTTGATTTGTTTATGCCTTTTACACAAATATTTATTTACTTTATTGCATAGCCATTTGGATAGCAAGTGTATGACGATACACACGTGCATTAGGCTGAACTTTGTGGCTATACGTTTTCTAGTCCTTGTTAGCTACATTAGCCAAACTTCAGACACCATTTAAGTCTTGAAAAATGGTCTATATTTAAAGTTATGATAAAGATTCTGTACAATTTTTTTTATTATTTGTCAGCAGGTTCTGGTTAATATTCTATAATAAACTGCATGTCTTTGGACTGGTGGAGAAAACTGGAGTACCCTGAGGAAACCCCCAAAGTACAAGGAGAACATGCAAACTCCACGCACACGGGGTGGAGGCGGAATTTACCACTAAGCCACCACGCCCCCTGATTTTAAAAAATGCTGTTATTTAACAACGTAATACCGACATGGTGAATTTTCCTGTAAGGAGATGTTTATTTAACAGTGTCCAGTGTCAGTGTTTTGTAACAATAGGTTTTCCAACATGGTAAATTCTTCAATACAAAGGACTTTGCTCTTTCCAGTTTCTTGTTGTAGGTTTTTTTTTTTTGTCTCATTAACTTTAAGAGAGGGGGAAAAAGACATTGGTGAGTTAGCAACTGTTTATAGCTGCTATAAGGTTGCTATAATGTTTTACAGACTTTCCACGCTATAGGGTGTCCCAAAAGTCTCCATATGTAGGGGAAATGAACACTTTTTTATCAAAATGTCTTAGTTTATATATATATATATATAAACTGAGAAATTTTTGACAAAAGAATCATTGGAATCATTCTCATAGCCGAATCTGGAAGCTTTTGCAAGGTTGCGATAGACTTTAACAGGAAATGTGGCAAGCACATCATCACACACAACACTGCTGCCAAACTTATTTAAAAAATTCATAAAGACTGGAAGTGTCGTGGACCGACCAAGAAGTGGATGTCCATGATCATCCACTGACGAAGGCTCAAATGATGTGGTGCTGGCAGACGTAGTCCAGTATGTATGGAGACTTTTTCGAAACACTGTATTAAATGTAACTATAAACAAATACAAATATGAACAAATTTTTAATATCATGGACAAATTACTGTGGTATAAAAGGAATAACAATGAACTTCAGCTTGATTGTTTTCCTATACCAGTAAGCATCCTCCAAGTGTTTTATTCCATATGTAATTCGGTTACTCAGTATGATGGCATCACAATTAAATTATAACTAAAAAATATTCCATGACTTAAAAGAAAACTTGGATGGAAATTAGGCAAAAGATTAAAGCATAATTAAAGCAATGAAAGAAAATTAAGTTTAACCAACAACAATTTAGAAAATGTTATGATTTTGCACGTGTGATTCATTTGCAATTTTATGAATTTAAAATAAGCAGAATACAGGATTACAAATTTCTATAGTAATGTGACCCACATGTGAACAAACGGCATCAATATAGCATAATAAATCAGCTGTGCAATTCAAATAGAGATACAGATACGATCTTTTTTTTATGGTTGTGTGGGAGTACTATAATCATTGCTTTTTCAACCACGATGTTGATCTACAAAAAGAACAAAAATAATTAGTAAAATATTGCTTTATCTGCCATTATTTTGTCCTTTGTATTGAGATTAAACCACATGCTGTAAACAATTTCTATCATTTCTACTCTGTACAAAGGAGTGTCATACTGTACATGTGTTTTACAGTTTTACTATTGAATACAGCAGCCTGAGTGGCATTCTGGGAAAACATTTACAGTACTGGTAGATTATACTGTATCAAATGACCATACTGTGTGGCTACAATAACACTGCTGTGACTGTATTGTAAAAACGCAATGACGCATACAGTATCATTAACTTTACTAAAACTGGGTGCAATTTTTTTCTTCTTGAACCAGCAAATGAACCTTGTGCAGTTTTTATGTCTTACATTATTTTGTCAGCCCAGGTTTTGGGATGTGCAGCTTCAGTTTGTTTACGTGTTGCAACAAGTTGAAGCAAGCAGGTAAAGCTATAGGCAATGTTAGCTAAGATTTAATAGCTAGCCTATATTTCCTTCCACAAGTAAGATAAAACAAAGATATTGACTTGCTCAAATTATGCAAAGATTACACAAAAAGAAGCTGCTAAGATGAACAATGAGTACAACATGGACAAAAATGTTGGTCACAGTTCTGAATACCACAGGAAAGTAGGCTGTTATGGGGGGTTATTTTTTTATTTAAACATCTAGCTAGCTAGCTTCATTTATTTTAGTGAATCAAACTGGAGGTAAAGCTAAGCGATCTTTGCTAGCTAACATTTGCTAGCTAGCAGGATATTTCAAAAATAGAACACACACTCAGCAACTCTCTGATTCTGTGCATGTTGTTCTCATTGTCCATTTTAGAAGCTTCTTATTGTGTAATCTTTCATTGTAGAAAGTCGTTACTGTGTAATATCGCCAGTTTGTTCTTACGTGAAATGAATTTGTAATAAAATGTGAACACATTACAATCAGATTTCTGCGTTAGAATTTCAAGTACGTCAATTTGAAGTAAGACGCATATCAAGCAATAAAACAGTTAAAGCAACGGTGTAACTACACCTTAACTGTACACTAATATACTGTTATCAAAATGTAGTCATGTAAAGAGGCAGTTTTGCACTTAATTTAAAAATACTGTACATTGTGCTGTAAATATCAATAATAGTAATTACACCTGCCAATAATGCTGGCAAGAACATACTAGGAATTTACAAGGTAATTTACAGTGCACCTAATATCTAAGGAATTTATGGTACATCTTATTACATAATGGATGATGGAATAAAATTATTTTAACAGCTAGAGAATCAACTATTCCACAGAGACTCAATATCATAAGATAATGTAAATCACGTAAAGTAATAAAAAGTCCACGGGAGTTACTCATGGTCAGATCCTAGTTCAAGAGTGGTGTCTCTGTCTCACAAAGTCTCCAGTACCTTATCTCTCAAGACACACATGTGCACACACATAACCTTGGTCTCTAGTCCTCTAGCAAAATAAGACTTGGCGTATAAACACAGTAATTAACATAAGCTACTGATGAATATTGATAATTATTGTAATTAGCTGATAAGGCCACACATTCACAATCCAAAGGGCATCAGAACTCCATTACATTGAGCCTCAAAGATGTCACTCTCATCTGAGATTAATCAACAACAGAACATAATAGCTTGATTTCAGTCATAAAACTGTAAACCGATGGAGCTATTTAAATATATACTGTAGTTGATTGCATGATTGAAGTTTCATATATTCTGCTTAAAATTGTTGTTGTTTTTTTCAACAGGCTGCTATCTCAAAGTTTATTTCCTGAAAATGGCCACATTTAACTCTTTAATAAGTAATAGGGTTGAGTTGTTTTAGCATTGAATTTGAAAATACAAAAAACTAGCATTAATGCTAATGACATCAGGACATTAAAGACTTGGTAATGTTTTTAAATGAATAATTCTGTTCCAGTCAATAATTTGGGTATCGTGGTTGTGTGTTTAAAAGACATCTAGTCAATTAATATCACAATATCATCAAAAATAAACAAAAACAGAATGAGAGAAATTTTTCTTCTCCTTATGAACTTCAGGAAATACAGATGATGCAACGTCCTGTCAAACTAAAATGTTGTAGAAATAAAATTTTTCATAACCTATAATGAAAAAGTATGTTTCATGCCTGAAATATTAAATTAATTTATACCTTAATGTGAAAATGATATGATTTGTGCATTTTAATGACAATATTTCAAGATAAATTTAGTTATAATAGTCATAATGAACTGGGGCAGGTGAGATACTGCTGCTGTAGATGTTCTAGCAATGTTTTATTTAGAGTTATTTATCTAAAAGATGCACATACAGTAAGTGGGCCATTTTCAATGAATATGTCAACAAATGCACCATACCAGGAAGTAACACTTATAACTAACAGTATAGCATAACTTTATCGCTGAACTTCAGATTCATATATGTCATAAAAGTATATGTCATATCTCTTATTTTGCTCCTATTTTTAGAACTAGGTTGTTTTGAAATGTAAAAAAAAAATAATAATAAATTATATAACATGCATTTAAGCAGGAAATCATGATACCTGTTTTAATGTCACATTTATAAAACGATTTACAGTAAATGCCATTAAAACCCAAGAGTGCAGCTATTAAATTATTTTTTTAGTGAAACTTCTGCATAGCTAGTATGTAAGTATAAAATCATGTACATACACAAATATGCTATTTTGCAAGTATACAGTACCAATATACAAATACACAAATAAGCTTGTACTGTATGTGTGTACATAAGTACGCTAGTATACAAGTATTAAAGCATCCAGTTACAACAGGTTTATGTTCTGGTAAAGTGTAAAAGAAGAATAAAAAGAAGAAAAGACATTGGAATAAAGACTGTGTAAAGTGCTTTATTAGCACAGGTTGCTAGTACTGTATGGTGAAATTTCAGATATATCTCTTTGTTGATCTTTTGATGATTTATGTGTTCTATACTAGAAATGTTACACGTGAAAAGTTTGTGTAATGTCACAGTGGATGGCAAAATCATGCTTAATTAAAACAATATTCAAATGAGATTTTAAATACAAAATTTTGAACAGGTCAGCCTATATCAAAAACACTTTCCATCAGTTTAAAGGAGGTATCAAAATGAGCTGGAGCAAGCTGGATGAAAGTCCTTTTATTGTATTTTCCATGAAATGTACAAGGGTCGAAACACACTCAGACGTGGTTAACGCAGGTAAATTCATTCACATAGTAGAATGAAACAGACAAACTAGGTAAAAAAATAAATAAATAAAAAAATAAATAAAAACATCTTCTATTAAAAGCTATTAAACCTCAGATACCAGAAGACAACAAACAAGGAAATCAGGCTGAGAATTACAATGGAATACATGCAAATGTCGTGAAGGAAAATCATGGAGAGAGGACAGGACAGGGCTGGGAGATGACCAGAAGAAGACATAAAATAATCAACGCCCCTTCTTTACTGTATGTACGAAAAGCAGCAGATAAGAGATAAACCCTAATCACAGGGCAGTGCAGGTAGCAGTGATACACCTTAACCTAAAACAGAAACAGGACTAGGGAGTAAAACTGAACAGAAACAGTGAAATATTTTGTAAGCAGGAGCAGGGATTGACACGGGAACACCACTGGTTGCATAGACTGATTGGGCCAAGGCCAAAAAGATTTGTAGAAACTGATTTTGAGACAGGATCAGGAGCACAAGCTCAAACAAGAGCTGCAACAGAACCAACATCAGAGCAATGAGTAGATAAAGAGTGAGGCCAGGGAAGAAATGGGAATGAGTCTACCATGGGACTCTGAAATCGCCACCCACCTTTAAAACCAAGCACTACATGGAAACAGTGGAGGCTAGCAATGGCGGAGAAAATGCTGGCAATGGAAGCTGAGGGACTCTCCTTTTCTTCTCACTTTACAAATTACAGTGGAATTTGATGTATCTGCTCAAAATGTCAACTTCTTGCTTAACCATCTGGAGGAGCTTTGAATTGTTATCCATCCTACATGGTACTATCTATCCCCAAAAGTTGGCATTCAGAAGCCAAACAAGCTCAAATGACCACATGTCCAACTTCCACACCTTGAGCACGGGACAAAGTTCTTTTCTGCCAAACCTAGCACCAAACACATGACTGAAATCCTTAAATTGGTTTTATCTGAAACTTTAACTAATGCTTAGCAAACTCTAGGTTGGCTTTGACTTGGTTTGACAAAGCCCTGTGGCTCCAGGTGACTCCTCATAAACCAATATTTTACTCCTCGAACCATCCATCTCACTTTGTATGTAGTTTGTAAAGTGATGTAAATGATGATGTGACATTTAATCTGATATGTCCTGTTTCAATACTCTTATTAACATATCCTCGTCTTCGACTTGCCCAACGCGGTCTTCCCGAAGTCATCTTAAAGGCCGTTCAGGTTCTCTGTTAGCTCAAGCGAAGTTTTTTTCAGTTTTTGGAGGAGTAATGGAACAACTCACCATATATCTACCCTTCAACAACAGAATAATAGGGAATAATAGGAAATCAGAATAATAGGGATGTCACGGTTTCCCCTTTAAGCAGTGCGCTGTGGAGCATGTGGGCGCGCGTGCACGAGCAAGGTGTGCGAGCACCTGCTTTTCCTTTGTTGACAACCGTGACATTTGGACACATGCTTTTGTTATGTTTCTGTTATGTCTGCTCCCTGTTCTGTCACTGGCTGCTATTTCACGTGTGTCTGAAGTGCTGTCAGCCGTCAGCAGTTAAGATGCTAATTATGTATGTATATATACGGCGCGTCTCCCAGCACACGGTGCGGAATATTATAGTAGATACGATACACAGTCATAGTCATAGTCATAGTTATTGTCCATGTTTAGTTTCATGTTAGATTAATGCATTTAGTCCACGCTGGTTTTCCGCTCCTAGTCCATAGTCATAGTTTATGTTTCTCGTTTTGTTTCTTGACCCTGTTTTCCGTGACCACGACATTGATTCATGCCTTGCCCAGTTTATGCCTGTTTGCCGATCGCCTGACCTGTGTATATTTCTGGATTACGTTTTGGATTACGATTTGGATTTACCCGCCTGTGTCTATCTTCAATAAAACTGTCAAACTGCATTTGCATCCGTCCCTATCTTCGTTACGTCTCGAGACGTGACAAGGGAAGTTTTTCCTCGCCTCTATCGCCTCTGGCTTGATCATTAGGAATAGATTTCCATTATATAAGAATAGATGTTAAACTTCATGCTCATTTTGCCAGCAAATTTGGCTCTCGCCAAGATAAAGCACCAACTCAGATATCACTTCACAGTAAACTAATGTCCTTATGTGTTTCCATCCATTTACGCTTCCTTCCATGTAATGTCCTTCAGTTTGCTGTTGATAGCTGACTCCAGGGATCTGCTTATTTTGGTTGAGCTAAGTAAGGTACATCCCTGGGGTCTTCAAGTGGGCACCTTCCATCCTCGGTGTTTCGTCGACTAGCCCACGACACCTCAAGAGGGCTCGATGGTGATTCTGGCATCCCAGAATCACCCCCCTCCGTACCCCACTCAACTCAGCCCAGCTAAATTACCTGTACCTTTCTTTCTTTCTATTGTGCTTGAACTCCCCAACCAGAATCTTTCCGTCTCAACCACAGCCAATTGCTGCTCCTCTCTGCTGCTTCAGATAAATTCTTCACTGTGCGACGCAATTCTTGGCCGTTGAATCCTACATCTCTAAGAAACCGGGTTGTAGAGTGTGCCACAAATCCTCGACATCCTACTTCCACTGGGTAAACCCAAATTCTCCATCCTCGCTGTTCTGCTTCAGTGGCTAGTTGAGCATACCGCAATTTTTTCCTCTCATACGCCTCATCTACAGCATCTTCCCATGGCACTGTTAACTCTACCAGGTGAACAAGGCATGCTGACCCAGACCACAAGACTATGTCTGGTCGAAGGTTTGTGGGGGCAATCTCAGGTGGAAAAATAAGCCGTTGATCGACATCTACCAGCATTTTCCAACCTCTGGCAGCTTCCAGTTGTCCTGGGCGAGGATTGGTTTTAACACCTTTTTTTGATGGTTGCTCTCCTGGATGGAGGAATATTGTCTTTTGTATGTACTGTTTTGATGGAACAGGTGGCAACTTATTGGTCATGTTACGCCTGTCTTCCAATGCTAATGCCAAACATCGCAGCACCTGGTCGTGGCGCCAAGTAAACCGTCCTTGGCTAAGAGCCACCTTGCATCCTGTCAAAATGTGCCTTAATGTTGCAGATGATGAACACAAAGGACACAAGGGATCCTCTCCTACCCAAAGGTGTAGGTTCTGCGGTGATGGGAGAACAACATACGTTGACCTTATAAGGAAACTGATCCTGCTCTGTTCCATTGCCCATAGGTCTTGCCAGCCAATCTTGCATTGTTCCACACTCTCCCAACTCATCCATTCTCCCTGCTTGCCCTGAGAAATGGCCTGTATACACCTCATCTTCTCCTCCTGCTTTTGCACCTCGTTAACTACAAGCTTCCTCCGTTGCGCTGGGGCTGCCTTGTGCCATGTAGGAGGAGCTGAACTGAAACCAAGACCCCCTCTTCCATGCTGAACTTGCCCCATAATATCACCAATTTGAAGGGAAGCCTTTGCATCCTCCACAGCTTTCTTTGCCACCCACTTTCTTCCAGTTTTCAACACAGGTGCTGCCTCCCTTACGCATTTATCGCGTGACTCTACTAATGTCATTTCCAGTCGGTCCTTGGCGCACTTAAACTCCTCGGTTAAAGCGGAGACAGGTAACTGCAGTATTCCTTTACCATAAAGCCCCACTCTGCTGAGGCAGCGTGGAACTCCCAACCATTTCCTGATGTATGAACTGATTAAAGCTTCCAGCTTTTCAACTGCTGTCAAAGAAACCTCGTACACGGTCAGTGGCCAGAGCAACCTTGGTAGTAGGCCAAACTGAAAGCACCAGAGTTTCTATAAACCACGGATTTCTATTAAATTGTTAAAAGTGCTATACAAACAAAATAGAATTGAAATCATTGCTCACTGATGCAGTTTTCATTTCTATTTCTGAAACCAATGCCCCAATGAGATAGCTGTACGTCAGACTGAGCAGTAACATTAGAGAATACTTTATGTATTAAAATTTATATTTTAAAACAGATTTTGATTGGCTAATTTGGGGTTTCTGTAGCAGAGTAAAACAAAATCTGTTTAACGTGAAAGTACCTGCATATGTAACATTCTTCGCTTTGTTAGCTAGTTAAACTTAACATAAACACAAACATCTGCTCAGTGTTCTAAAGTAAAATCACCAAGAAAATTACTTCTATGATGCACGTGTTACACACTTACGCACTTACACACTCATAGGGCATATTGTAAAGAGGATTGAAATTGAGCTATAGTCTAAGTATAAGTGAGATTGAAATCAGTAATAGTTATTAAAAGAATTCTAATATTTTTGCATCATAATAAATAATACAACATATTAAAGTTCAATATTGTGTAATCTAAATCAGATGTATAATTTCCTATTTATGATATACTATATGTGTATTTTCCAAGCTTTTTGTCTTAATGATTTTTATATTGTTCTGCTAAAACCCTGATTTTAATCAAACTCTCAGGAGTTAATGTCCTTGAAGCATCTACACTTGATAAGGAAACACAGTTCAGTAGGCATAATAAAGGCAGACTAAATGGCATAATTGTTGTATAATCTTTTATCAGCTTCTCTGCAAAACTTTGTCCAAAACACACCTATCATTTTTAGGTTTAATGCACTTCATTATATTTAGATCTTCACTAAGAATTTAATATAAACAAATGAAAAATGTAACCATAGAACTGGTATAAATTAATCGAGAAATATTTAATATTAAATGTTTGGTTAATTGAGAAATATTAGATTTTTTTTTTTTAACAATTGCAAGACAATCTAATTTAATAGGAAAAAAAAGCCAAAATCTTTATTACTCTGATTAGGCACATTTAGCACATATTTAGGTTTTACAGTTAATAGTAACTTTGCCTATGAGTCTTTTACTTACTTGTAGATTTAATGGTTTTACTGTCCATAGCATAACGCACGCATTTAGAGTCACATTCAGATCCACAAAGCCCTATCCTTACTTAATTGCTCTTCTGTATCATTTGTAACATTTTGTTTGGACTGTGGAAACGAAAAATTGTAATGAAATTGTAAAAAAAAAACAAAACAAAACAAAAAAACATACAAAGCCATATATTAATGAAATATCGTTATTAGATTATTAACTGGCTAATACTCATGGGGCATAAAACTGTATATTCTGTAGCTAAAATACTCATAGACAGTGTTGATATAAAATGTAAGAATGTGTAATAAAAAACACACACACATAGGCATGTATTGAAAATGGCAAATCGTCTAGAGAGCAGTGAAATCAGGATAATAATTTATATTACATTATAGTAATTGTGGTTTACATCTTATAATTTCTGTAAACTCCTGGAGCATGAAATGGTTAATGCACCAAATGAGTGGAAGAAATTATTACTTCATTACAGTGTACTCTTTAAACAATAAAGTCACAAATTCAAGCAGGATTAGCCGATCCAGATTTTTCCTACCAAGTTATTGTTATTGTTGTGTGTGTGTGTGTGTGTGTGTGTGTGTGTGTTTTATATAGGATTTGTGTGTGAGACCGATTTAGGGGGAAAAACCCAAATGACAGTACAATAGCACAAATAGCAGAAATTGCACATAAACAACAGTACAATAGCACAAATGCACATAAACAACAGTACAATTGCACATAAACAACGGTATAATAGCACATAAACAACAGTACAATTGCAAATAAACAACAGTATAATAGCACAATTGCACATAAACAACAGTACAATAGCACATAAACAATAGTACAATTGCGAATAATAATAATGACAGCAATAGGACAAATGACAGTACAATAGTAAATATATGACACAATTGCACATAGTACAACGGGACAAATGACTATTATATTACATAAAAGACAGTACAGTAGCACAAATTACACAATAATAAATAAATGGTACAGTAGTACATAAACAGAAATAATACATGGGCATGCATTAGTGCACGAAATTGTTCTTAATGAAAATGGACCTCTTTAAACACTAAATTCAGTTGTTTTAAACAGAATGATCAGATCTAGATCCTGACTTTTCCCCCTTCTACCAGCAGAGGGCGCGCGGAGCTGTTAGAAACACATTAAGTAAAATTTCCACTAATAAAATGACAAGTTTAATTGTCTGTTCCACTGAGTAAGCATTCGAGTGTATGCAACAACAACAAAAAAGCTTCAGCTTGCAGCGTTACAACATGTTTTTATGACATTATTGAATCTGAACATTGTCCAAAGGCTGTTTATTGGCGCTCGTAAATTTGTAACGTGCCTCCGTGTGGCTGCAGATCGCGAGCTCTGTGTGCGTGTAGGTGGTGGGAGGGGTGGGGTGATCTCGTGCTTCAGGTGTGCTGTATAAAAAGCGGCGCGCGCCTCGGTTTCGACAGGTACATTAGGTGGACTCTGCTTTGTTGTTCAGGACTTAAAGCTGCTTTAAGCTCAATCCAACAGGTAAGAACAGGTATATATTTCCCCTATTTAATAGCCTTTCTACAACTTACGACTCGGTAAGTACACACACTACTCACACTTACATAACTGGGAGTTCCACCATCATCAAATTAGCTATTATATTGTTACTATTATTAATATTAGTAGTAGTAGTATTAGGGTTCTTGTAGGATCTGCATGGAAGATGCCAAAAGTAGACCTAGCTAGGAAGAACCCATAAATGACAGTACAATCGTATATAATAAGTAACAGCAATAGTACATAAATGTCAATACAGTCACTCATAAATGACAAAATATTACGTAAATGACAGTACACTTGCATGTAAATGACAGTGTTGTTTGTTTGTTTGTTTGTTTGTTTGTTTGTTTTTAAAATCTTGTCACCATCCTCCAGGCAATGACTTCACGACCAGAGATCGGAAGTGACACTTCAGTCTCTAAACCGGATCTTGGTACATGTCTTCTTTTATTAGTGCCACAATGGAAAACGTTTTTTTGTTTTTCCTTTCTCCATCTTTTCCTGTCCTCACCTATGATCCATAATATTTCTTTTCCATTAACCAGACCCACACTTGCCTAAAGATGAAGTGGTGCTTCCAGCGTACTCCACTGTGGCTCTCGTGGATTTGGATTCTGAATCGAGCAACCCATGGGACCTTCCTGAACTCCAGGACATGAGGCCCAAATGGTCAGGTGAGCTGCCACTCAGAAGTCTCCAAAAATGAGGAATGCGTGTAAAGCAGTGCTGGGTATGAAACAATCTTTCATTTCTGGTTCTTCTGTATAGAATTGGATACAAAGGGAAAAGTTCTCCGAGTCGTGACGTCGATCGGAAGGTGCATTCTCTTGCCTGGGTTCCTTTACATGTTTGTTTGCTCACTGGATGTTCTGAGTTCGGCTTTTCAGCTTGTTGGTGGTAAGTGACAAGAATTGCTACTAGGAAAATATGTGTAACCTTTTTTATTCTTATTCTTTCAAGCTTTATGAGTATATCAAATAATTTCGTAAATCAGCTGGAATGTAAGGTCACATCTTTACAGCTTGCTACTGCTATCTACTACGATTAGGGATGTGTCGAAATGAAAATTCTTGGCTGAAGCCGAAATCGAATACAATGGAAAAACTTGGCCGAAAGCCGAAGGTCGAATACCGAACGCGTTTTTTTTCGCGTAGTTTCCATTTATTTTGCCATTTTTTATCACCAGTGCATAAATGAAATAGTCAAAATGTGCTTTTTACTATTTTGTCTTGCTTTTCAAAGAAAAAAAATCAATTACAAAAACTACAATTTCAAAATATTTATTGGATTATTTATTTGAATTACGATTTGGATTTGTCTGCCTGCCCTTAAATAAATACGGCTTTACCTGCTTCCGTACTCTAATCCCTTACGTCACGCGACGTGACCAGAAACAAAAACGCACGTGTCCACAGTAAACATCCGAAGTGCACATGGCTCGTGCACGCGCGCGCCCCCTCATCGAGGTCGTCACCTTTCGTCATGCCATGTGTTGTTTTGTTATATTTTGGGTTGTTTTTTTTTTTAATAGGAAAAGCAGCTGGAGATATCTTCCAAGACAATGTGGTGTTGTCCAACCCTGTAGCAGGACTCGTGATTGGTGTCCTGGTTACGGTGCTGGTTCAGAGCTCCAGCACTTCTTCATCCATTGTTGTCAGCATGGTGTCATCTGGATGTGAGTGCACTTTATATTTTATCCAAACGGTAACTATAGTATACGTCTCGTGATGAATGGTCTTGAATATAACATTTGCTTGGGATTTAGGAGTGTTTCTTGTGTTTTTTCAGTGCTGGAGGTGCAGTCAGCAGTGCCTATCATTATGGGGGCCAACATCGGTACCTCCATCACCAACACCATCGTGGCTGTGATGCAAGCCGGAGACCGTAACGAGTTCCGCAGGTAGACATGACATGCCAGATTTGTAGATGCTGCTTCTCCAGCGTTTTTTTTTTTTTTTATATATATATAGCTAGTTTCAGTTGTTTATTGAGATGTAGTTGGGCTGTAAATTTTGCTGAGACCTGGCAACCCGGCAAATAATTCCTAAAGTATTGAGCAATGTATACGATTTCATGTCATGTCTCAACAGTCGTACTTGGCTCTAATTCTCAGTGTCAATATTCTTCAATATTCTTACTACAAATTTATAGACCATACACTAAGCATGTACCATCAAATGCCCAGCTTTTCATTGTCTAATGCAACGTTTCATTCTGTGTATTCCAGGGCATTTGCTGGAGCAACAGTACATGACTTTTTTAACTGGCTGTCCGTGTTGGTGTTGCTGCCTCTGGAAGTGGCTACTGGTGTCCTCTACAAGCTCACCAAACTCCTAATCGACTCATTCCACATCCAGACAGGCCAGGATGCCCCAGACTTGCTTAAAGTCATCACTAAACCACTCACCAAGAACATTATCCAGGTACAAAATAAAAACAAACTATAACACTGAAGGACTTAGTGTCTCAGAATTAATGAGGCAACCCAATTGTGAATGGTTTGGAATGGTATAGTCTCAGATTACCCCACTGAGCCTACCAATGAAATCAAATCCATCTCAGTTGAACGTCCATTCTGGAATGTAGCTGTTTTTCCTCTGACAGCGTGACTTCTAGACTCTGATTTAATAACTGATCTCATTCTGAATGTGACCTCAACTGCATTCTGCACAGGTTAAATCTAAATTACAGCTCTGTAGTTGGAATTTGGTCTTGTGACTCATATATCGATCTTCCCCTCTCTCTTTAGCTGGACAGCTCGGTCATCAGTGACATAGCCATTGGTGATCCAAGTGCTCGAAACAAGAGCCTGATCAAGATATGGTGCAAAAAGCAGAAAGTCACGGTAAGGACTGAGAATGTTGGCAAACATGCCACTTATAAATGTCCACTTTTTCATCTCCAGCAAATTTGCTGAGAAAAAGCCTAACGTTTGACTAGTGTTAATATGTAACACCTTTGTGCTCCACTGAAAGGTGTTTAAGGGCTTAAAAAGCGTGGAGATAAATACTGGTTACTAATAGCGTGTACTTTGACACTGACTACATTGTGTATTAGCTGTTCTGTTTGGAAACATTACTGACATGAAAGTGAACTTAGACATTTTATTGTTTTTTGGTATTTCAGAGTCTGGTGAATATCACCGTTCCTGGAGAAGCAAACTGCACAGTTGGTGTCCCATGCTGGACGGAGGGCAACCAGACATGGACACAGAAGAACATAACAGAGACCATCAACTTAGAGAAATGTAAGTGACTTGTCATTTGTGGGAAGGTTGGATCAGCCGAGGTTGATCGTTACCTCTCATCCCTGTGTACATACTTCAGACCATTAGACCGCGACTCCCATTAACTACTGCACCGTGAGGACAATTGGTTTCTTTCAGTGGCGTGTGATTCGGCAAACATCTTCCCCATCTTCCCCTCCCTCTTAGGCTACTCTTACCTGCTCAATGGGGCTATTCTTCTCTTTGGGCAGAACTACCTGAGGCCACCGAAACCAGACAAAAAAGGCCCAGCCAAATAGAGACGAAGGCTTGTGGTCGGGGGTCACGTTTAGATTTGAAATCGAAATTTAAGCCTGCTCGCAGTTTGTTGGTTGTAGTAGGACTTACATACATCCTGTAGCCTTTTAGTGAGCCAGCTTTATCAAGTAGCACCATTATCATTCAGTCCTTTTTGTACTCATCAGTTCATGTAATTGGATTTCCATCAGCGTTCCTCAGAATGAAAATGTTTTTTATAGTATAAAAGTGTTTTAGGACCTTGAAGATGTTTTAATAATCTTCTGATAGGCTTCTGAAATACATCACATACATTATCAAAACTGATGAAGCCATTCAAAGGAATCGTACAATTTCTTCAGGATCCTTGACCAAATGACCAATGGAATGATGGCCATGCATTGGTTCCCCACTGACTGAAATTTGGTCTAAAACTTCTCTTGCTCCAGGTAGTCATCTCTTTGCATCAGCGAATCTGCCAGACCTGGCTGTGGGACTGATCCTGCTAGCTCTGTCCCTGCTGGTGCTCTGTACCTGCCTCATTCTCATCGTCAAGTTGCTCAACTCCATGCTCAGGGGTCAGGTGGCGGTCGCCATTAAGAAGGTGCTCAACACAGGTGAGGCAACTCAAATGATGAACTTACATAACTTGAATGACATTTGCACTGAATTGCTTTCTCGAGGCAGCGTAGGATTTAATATTAAATCTGGACATTTGATTTATTTGCATATGGTCAGCTTTGGTGTTGATTTGGCAAACAAACTGGGTGGACTGCCAAGGCACCAATTCTGTTTGTGAAAAGGAAGCAGTAAAACCTCTTGGATAAGTTATGGATTAGTGTCTGAGTATAAACCCTGTCAATGATAGTCAGCGCAGGTTTCCTCATCCTGATGTCTGATGAGATAAACAGGTACAAAAATGTGAACCTGGGCATCTCTTTTTATATCTGAGCATGTCATATGTCACGAAACGTTCTCAGGTACGCTACATTACTGAGTACGGTGTAATGCGCTGATTAAAGATTTGCTTTGTTTGGTGAATCTGCACAAACCGATTCTTGGACGGCTTTTTTATTGTTGCCATCGTCGGTCCTCTCCTGAACACCTGTATGACCATGTTCTTTGAGTAACAATGCTGGATTTCTCTTTGCAGATTTCCCCTTTCCATTTGCATGGGTCACCGGTTACCTCACTATCTTGGTGGGGGCAGGAATGACCTTCATCGTGCAAAGCAGTTCAGTCTTCACCTCCGCCATTACACCTCTTGTTGGTGAGTGTGAGCTGAAACACTTTGAATCCTTTTACAGACAAAAAGTGTGCGCTACACTACTTATCAAATAATCTAACGGCCTGGATGGCAGCATCCAGGTTTTTCCTCAAATATTTTGTATTTTGTTCTGGCCCTAGTTTCATTCCATGTTTCTTTTCAGGTATTGGTGTTATTAGCATTGAGCGAGCCTATCCTCTTACGCTTGGCTCAAATATTGGGACAACAACCACCGCTATTCTTGCTGCCATGGCAAGTCCTGGAGAAAAACTGGCCAATTCGCTACAGGTTAGCCCTCCAAATATGATTACATTGATTAAACTTCCATTTGTAGTGCATTGGCCTCGTTAATATCATGCCAAACTCATGATGAGTCTCATTTCCTTGCAGATCTCTCTGTGCCATTTCTTCTTCAACATATTTGGCATAATGCTGTGGTACCCAATTCCGTTCACACGTGTACCTATCCGGCTGGCTAAAGGGCTGGGCGACCGCACAGCCAAATACCGCTGGTTTGCCGTCGTCTACTTGGTTCTTTGCTTCTTCCTCATGCCCTTGACAGTGTTGGGGCTCTCCATCGCTGGCTGGCAGGTCCTCGTAGGGGTTGGCGTACCTGTGGTGGTGCTGGTGGTCTTCGTGATTGTGGTGAACATCATGCAGTCACGCTGCCCACGCTTCCTGGTCCCTGTGCTGCGCACTTGGGCCTTTCTTCCCCGGCCACTGCACTCGCTCAAACCGTGGGATCGTGTCGTCACCAGGGTGATGGGCTTCTGTGGGACACGCTGCTGCTGCTGCTGCAAGTGCAGCAAGAACGAACAAACGGACAAGGAAGAGAAGAATAAGAAGGGCTTGGAGATGTACGACAACCTCACGCTTTTTGTGGACGATGAAAAATGCCAGATTCAAACAGTGTCTGGAACACATCTGTAGCATGTAATAAAGTGTATAGCTGAATATTACAGGACTGTATTACATAATATAATTTAACAGACGTGCTGCTGAAAGGGGCTCAAAGTAGGCTGTGTAGCAGTTTCCCATGCGGCTTGCGGTCTCTTGTACTCAAGGCTGCGAGATGGTTCTTTTAAAGTGGCCCAGAAGGAAATTGTAGAACTATTCTAACAGCAGCAGATCCCACTGAACAAAGCTTGGACCTGAAGACGTTCTGCTACACGTTAGCTAGACTATGCTTGCTGTATGTTTATTTTTAGTCTCCTTGTGAAGCTGCTCTCATTGTATGGCTGTCTGTGATGTGCAATGCGAAATGAAAATGCAGATGGCCTTTATTATTAATTCGTACCTAAGAATTTAAAACTATTTAAAGAGTTGTATTTTTTAAAGGATTATATTTGTAAAGATTACTTTTGATGCCTTTTAAGCCCATGTCGAATATGTACTTTTCTTAAATATGTGCACTGTTTTTATGGATTAAAAAAAAAAAAAGAAAGAAAATAACCAGAGGAGGCTCATGCTAGATGATTTGTATTGTATATAAGGATTTTACACCAGTCAGAACTGTAAAGTATGGCCTGTAAATAAATATGTAAAAAGAAAAATACTTGATTTATGTGGTTATATTGGTTGTGTGTGGGTTTCAACCCAATTTCAACAAAGCATGCAACAGAAAGCATATTCAGAAAAATAGCTACATCTAACACACTAAAATGTTGTTCAGTTTGGACCTGTATACTTTTTATGTGCATAAATATGATATAAATAATACCCAAAGTAAAATACAGCATTTTGTAACAGTGTCGTATATCGAGGAGTTAACTCTAGACTTCAGTTCCCATCAGCCACTGCACTGCACTACATGTCACATGACCACCTGCGCCTGATTCACGGTTCTGTTAATGAGTACACTTGAGTATATATAGCCATTGTTTGCACTGTTTCTCTGTCTTTCGTTGTCTTAGACTTCCGTGTTTCCATGTTCCCGTGTTTTGTTTCATGCCACAGTATTTTGCCTAGTTGTCTTAGTGTCTTTGTTTTGTTTTTTGTCGTTCGTTTAATAAACTATTTGAAATTCTGCGATTGCTTCCGAACCCATCCTTGATTCGTGACAAACAGCAACAAATGTTGGCGCTATGGTGGATGATAACTAATACTAAGACTATTCGAAAATCATAGCAGTAGTAGTATGCACTAAATCAATAAGCATCAATCAATGAAACAATTAAACAGTTTCTGGTTTCTAAACAATTACTGGACCACAAATTCTAAACTGCTGCTATATTTTGTCCCTGTGTGTTAGCTACAAGATCAACTTTGATCAAGAGCAACTTAACAACTTTGCTTGCTAGCAAGAACAAAAAACGGCAAAAATTATTATTAGTTATAGATTAGGTGGAGCGTCCACCATACAAGTCCGTGTTAATGAGTCTATACTATAGTAACGGTTATACATTAGAACGAGTGCGTTCGTATATACCTGTGATTTGCCTTGCAGAGAGAACTACTGTCAGATCACATCCACTGTTATAGAAAATAAATAGAAACGTTCTGACCAGCTTCCGATTACCTTCACAATTCAACAGCACTGTGGTACAAGAACATTTTAAATGCTAGCTTTTATGTTAGGTTATGTTAAGTTAGCTTAGCGCGTGCTCAAAACTGGCTTGGAATCTTCAATATACTGTAGTAGTAGGATATAAGAAGTGACTTTTTCAAAAGACAAAAAAAATTCTCAAAAGGGCAAACTATTGCATCAATACACTGCATTGTCTTATCGTTGTATCATCTATTTAATCATGAGGCAATGAATTGTATAGTATTGACTTGGAACATTAGTGCTGGCCAGTTTTATTACGAAGCCTATCAGTGGATATCTGATGGTGAAAGCTTTTTCCATAGAAGAACTTTGCTCTGAAGAAGAACACGGTCTTCAATGCCAAGTGAATGTCTATGAAAAGGGCAATGACACTGTAGGCACCAGGGCAGCATTAGAAGATAATAATCTTGCTAACTGCAGTTATATAATAAGATATCATTTGTACATTTTGTACAGATTTAAACATTTTTAAGCACAGGATTTGTGCAGTGTGAGTTCATTTCATACCGTGTATGTGTATTTCTGAGCATGTACAATGGGCAGCGAGTGCATACTGCATTTCCTGGAAAATAAGCAGGTTCAAGAAACCGAGGACTTAAGATTTGAGCTCCCGAGTTCTCATATTGTGTCAACAACAACTCCAAGGGGTATTTGTCTAGCTCCGAGATACTGTCGATAAATCTGCGGCGTTAATTTTAGATAAGTTCGTTCAGCAAATATTCAAAAATTTGACATATTTCTAAGTCTTATTGGTAAAGTGATTGGCAGGTCTTTGTGTTAAAACTAGGCTTGCGTGGCACACTTTAAATTGAATTACATGTCATTAATTTAAGTAAACATACATGTAATTAATTTAAGTAAAACATTTTTACTTTTTAACTTAAGTAATACCTTTTTGTTTTGATTTTATGCACAGTAAATGAGTTCTGTGATACAAACACATTGAGACTTTTTAATAGCTTCCTGTATTAAATCTAACTGTAATATAGATTGACTTCAAGAGTCAATGTTAAGTAAATGTGAAGTGTAATCTCCATAACTTTGTATTTAGACACATTTGGAGGCTGTATTTTATAAATTAATTCATATAAAATAAAGATAAAAGACATCTTAAGCATAGATAAAGTTTGCTTAAAGTTTTCAAATATGAATAAAACCTACAAAATCTACAGCAGTTGAAAACAACATTTTGCCATTCCCAACTCATTATAATTACAATTCACCTTACAATATTCAATATGTATATATATATATATTTTACATTAATGTGTTTAACATCTCATGAGTCATCCCTTATAGATTATGAAAAATGGACCTTTTTATTAACTCAACCATGTTAACTGAATACATTCAACTTTATGAAATATTTGGAACATTCCACTACAGGAAGTTGCATCATCCGAATTTCCTGAAGATCATGAATAGATGAAAAGTCATTTCTCTATTTGTTTTGGTTTAATTTTTGTTTATAATGTTAGCGTGATGTAGACTGACGAGCTCACTTTAAAAGTACAACATTATTACTGAAATTATACATTGAAAGTAGATTATTACTTTAACAAAAACAAAGTTTAGGTTATAATCACAACAAAGTCATTAGGGTTTCCTAAATATCCTCCATTAGCCATTAGCATGGATGCTAGTTGAAAACACGTTGTATAGTTGCTAATTCTATGCTAAGAACTCTGCTATACTTTTCCTTTAAGAAACCTTGTAAATAATATTTTTTAAGAGTTACAAAAGCTATATAAAAAAAAAACCTTGATAGGTATATGTTAAACTAAATCAAAGGTGTCAATTAAGACCTTTCAGTTAAATACTAAGAATAGGACAAGAGATAAGTTTAACAGTTGTTTGAAATCCAATAAAATGTGTTTCAAGGCCAATAAAAATTGAGGTAGTTTATTTAAGTGACTACTAAAATTAACTTCAACGCAATAGTGTAGGTCAGAGTGTGTTTTTTAATCACCCGTCATAAATTGATAGCTTCTTTTACAGTAGAGAGAGAGAGAGAGAGAGAGAGAGAGAGAGAGAGAGATGACCTCCATGACATTTTAGATGGAAACTGGTACATACTATAGCTATCAATATTTTCCAGAGTTAAAGCCAAGCCTACAATTATCCTCTGTTAAGTCATATCACAGATGATATGTCTTGCTCATTATAAAACAACTGAACAACCTGTGCTCGACTTGTAACATTAGTTACACTCTTAAAGTCTTTTAGGTCATCTCTATGCAACAGTAAGGGTTGTTTGACAGATTTATGTCTAAAATAAAATGGTTTAAAAAAAAGAAAAAAGAAAAAAAAAACAATGCTTACATATATACCTAAATACGTTTAAGAAACTCTTCTTCTTTCTCAAGATGGAAACTCCAGCATATTGCTCATTTACAACCTAATTGCCACACTACAGAATGGTTGACGCCACTCACAGCCTGATTCGCAGCGAAGGTGAATTTGTAAATCTGCAGCATAGCAATTAATAGCCTACTGACAAAGAATGACCTTCTGTTGTCCTTCCCCGTGCAGATAGATTTCTCCAAAGACAGCTAGCTAATACTTTTGTGGGATGTTGGTGATCATGTGTCCAGTCTAAAAGCAAACCCTCAATTTTCTTCACCACATCTCATGAAACCCTTAGCAGCTCTGACTGAATAGCAAGTTAGCATGCAAGCTATCAAGGAAGGTAGAGTCTGGGCACCACTGCATTCCAACCAAGCATATATAACGCACTAGAAAGCAGATTAATACTGCAGTACATCTTTTAGGCCAAAGGTCATTACTCAAAAACCTGAAAATATGGCCCAATATTTGAAAGACTTTCAGGTTGGAGGACATATCTTTGGAGAACATGAATGAGGCCAGTACCATTTATGGTCAAGTTAAACCTCTAAGGTTTCAATGTTCTCCAAAGACATTACTCATGGTCTGGATAAAGCAAACTTGTCTGTTCTTTTGTTTCTCAGTGAATTTCACAGGGACAATTTGAATTCCAGAAGCTAAAAGGACTTGAATCCAGATCTGTGTCAATCTTGCCCTGCCCTTGAGAGATCCCTTCCTGGTTTAGTTCCAGATCTGCTGCACAAGACCTACCATCCGGCAATGATTATTCCAGATCTGCTCCTAGAAATTTACCCTCTGTAAAAGTTTCATTTCAAATCTGTGGCTTGAGATCTCTTCTCCAAGAAAGTTTAGGGTCCAGATTCATTTCAAGCTTAATTTCAAATCTGGTCCTGGAGATCGATTCTTCCATAAAGTGTTCAATCTGATCCTCAAGCTCAACCCTCCAGCAAATTTTATCATACATTTTGTAAATGTATTTTGTTTTTTATCTATTAGTACGAAATCTGCACCTTGAGCTCTAACCTCCAGGAAATTTCAAGCTTGAGTCTTCGAAATTTCTGATCAGCTCCAGTAGTGTTTTTTTTTTTTTTTAGCTTAAATGTCAGGCAACATTTATTCCAGATCTGTGTCTTGAGATTTACCATCCACTAAAATTTAGTTCCAGATCTGCTCATTGAGATCTACTTACCAGAAAAATTCAATTTTAAACAGAGTCTAATTCAATAAAGTTATAGATCTTCTCCTTGAGATCTGTCTGGCAAATTTATTTCGGTTTTCCTTTGACTGTCTACTCCAGTCTATTCCAGATCTGTGCCATGAAATCTACCCTCCAGATCTCCTTATGGAGACCCCAAGATAGAAGGTGTTGGGCCAAATCTGTGTAGGTTTATGTACGCAAAAGCAAGTTATGGTAATGGAAGGTCAATCGTGGACCAAAAGAAGTGCTCCAATGGTTAGCATCCACATTTAAAGTTTTCAATGGCATTTGGAATCTTGTACCAAAATGGCCCGAACAAGCGCTTTAATATAAACATGTAATTTGCCTTGCAGCCAGCACTACTTTCAAAGCTGCAGTTGTAGCAAATTAGTTCATCAACACATTCTAATTAATCAGAATTGAGACTTCAGTAGCGATGTGGTCTTTTCAAACTCTTGTATGAACGGCACAACTGCAAATTCTGCAATATCAGCATGAACATAAAGAGACTTGACTCAGTCAAACACAACACCAACGCTACACTGTCAAGCAAAAGTTCTCATGCAGACCAACATCATGAAGCAAAAGTTTTTATTATTGTGCAGACCTAAGACTTAAATGACTGTTATTGTCCTTGAATGAACCCCTTACGGACAAAAATAGTACTTACACGTGTTTTTCTATGCCACCTCAAACGTAAATTACAGCCATTCGCGCTGATCCAGTTACGGTCGGGACTTGGGGAAGGAAGACTGGATGATGGTCTGTTCATTCTTTCTGTCAAAACCCCAAAAAAACCACGGCAGCTCCTGGACTGCGAGTGATGTCAGAGACTGGCCATGAGCGCTGAGGTTCTCCTTCTCACGAATTTCCACAAATCGGTCAACACTGACTGAGCACAGTAGCGTCTGTATGCAGGCAAAACAACAACAAAAGCACAATGGCTTATTATTACGGTAAAGCCACACCAAAAGGCGACTGAAACAAACATAAAGTCTGAACTTTGTTACAGTAAATCTAAGGTAAGAGCAAAACTGACCGGTGTTTAGCGAGTGAAGACGACGACAAAAACATGACACACAAATATGAGGAAAACTCTGACATAATGTACATATTTCTACATTATGTACTGTTCCACCTCATTAATGATAATGAGTCTTTATTGGTATATACATTAAAGCACAGTGAAATTCTTTTCTTCGCATATCCCAGCTTATTGGTAAGTTAGGGTCAGAGCACAGGGTCAGCCATGATACAGCGCCCCTGGAGCAGAGAGGGTTACGGGACTTGCTCAAGGGCCCAACAGTGGCAGCCTGGCAGTGCTGGGACTTGAACCCCTGACCTTCTGAGCAGTAACCCAGAGCCTTAACCGCCAAGCCACCACTGCCCCCTGTTTAATAGCACATTAAAGGTACGTAAAGGTGACATAAAGGTACGTTCATTGAAATATAAAAATTAATCGACATATATACACACACACACATATATATATATACATATATATATATATATATACATATATATATATATATACATATATATATATATATATACATATATATATATATATATATACACATACATACATACATACATACATACACACACACACACACACACACACACACACACACACACACACACACACACACACATATATATATATATATACACACACTGCTAACTGTGTATATTTAATTGCATTTCCGGGGAAGCACTTCATCAACTCATTCTCAATTCTGATTGGTCAGAAGTTGTTGATTACTTTTCCATAACAGCAACTCTTACAGCAATGCATGCTGTAATTCAAATCATTAATGCGTTCATTCTAATACCTTATCATAACAACTTACCCATGGGCTTGTATGACAGATGCTGCGTATAGTATACACTGATTTAGAAATGTGTGTAATTTTCTGTGAGGACACGTATATTTATTGGAAGGAGTCTCCAGTGTCAGCGCTTTCTAAAAGTCCGAGGAAAAACTGTAACTTTAAGTTTTGGATTGTGGCTGTTATAATGTAAGCGATAACAGGTGCCAAGTTCTTGGCACCTGTTATCGTTATGACATTATGTTATGACATTATGTCGTTATGACATACCTGTTAATGTTATGACATTAAATGGCACCTTTTTTTTTTTTAAACTAAGCAAAATTGCTGTGTTATAAGAGGAATGAAACACTTTGGGGTGTGCTGTTTTTGGAAAACAATCCACTTCAGGGTGGTTACAGTAACTTTAAGTAAACCTTAAGAAAGACAGAAAGTGTTTAGATACGGCTTTGATGCACAAACCCCCCTGGAAGTGAACCCCTTCAGTTTCTAAGTAGTAAGAGGAATCAGTGAACATGAAAATGGTACCATCTTATGCAAACATTTTCGAATTTGTTAATCAAAAGTGTTTCAAACGATCTTTACTGGACAGAAACACTTAGTTATCATATTCAGCCCAACCCTGGAGTAGATGTGGGGTATCACACACCCTGTTAAAAGCGTATAAAATCACAAGCCTTGAAGAATCACTGATGTTTATTGCTTTTATTACATGAGATTTGATTAGCTGCACATCAGGGGAAACCACGGCTAATTACATATCTGATAGCATTGCTATCATAGTTATTGCTATGGCAGCAATGAAGACAGGAAGCTTAAGAACAAATCATCTCCACTCTCTGGACTTTAGCACCTAATGGGATGTTATTTACAGTAGCAGAAGTACCTGGTTTGCACCAACTTATATTCTTTATATATTTTTATATATTCTACATTGCATTTCTTTCTAGTTCTGTTCGTTGTTTTTATTTCTAGATACACATAAAATAGTAGAACGCTATCATTCTGTAACTTTGTAAATTATTTGCAGAAAGTTGTAAACCGTCACAACGGAAGAATCGCTCGTAAATTGGAGTTTTATTGCCCTCTAGAGGTTCAGGTAAAAATTACAATTGTATTTGTTTGTTTGCCCACAGATTGTTTTTTTCCCCACAAGTTTCTCTTGAATTGTGTTGAACATTTCTTCGCTAACCCTGTCCAGGGTGTACCCCGCCTTGTGCCCGATGCTCCCTGGGATTGGCTCCAGGTTTCCCCGCGACCCTGAAGAAGGAGTAAGCGGTTGAAGATGGATGGATGGATGGATTTCTTCGCTATACACTTTTATGGAAGAAGTTCAGTAAGTATCCCCCACACAGGTGTTCCAGGTAGAACCCGGTTTAGGAACTAATCTCCACAGTACCCGTATGGAACACCTTTTTCAGTGTCTAAATGTTGTCCGTTTATTTAGTTTCTCCTAAATTCCCATCCTTCACCTTTGAACCACACAACGTTCCTCAGCCAACTACAAATACAGACTTCCTTGCCCATATAAGGACTTCCTTAACCTTTAAAGCCGCTTACTTCCCGTGCCATGTGCCTTCTAATCTCTTGAGATAATAATGAGACCTTTGGGGCTTTGCCCACTCTTATTATCTCATGTGCTAGACCTCGAACATTAGAAATCACCCAGAAACCAGAATAAAACAGCGTGCAATGACGGAAAAGCATGGTGAAACATTGTGCGTTTATTTATGATTTTGCTTTGGCTCTTAACAGAAAAAAAAAAGAAAAAAAAAAGGAGTAATGTTTGTATAGTAAAGTATTTGCCTCTGTAGGTTGAAAAGGTTCCCATTCTGTGATGAAAAGGCAGCTAACTTAGAAAACCTCTTAAAATCTCTTTTTGACCTTCAACATTTGACCTTCATACATTGAATACAATACAACATTCCCTTGAGGTTTGACTCAAAGTTTGTGCAGAGGCAAATACAGCAATCCTCAAATCCACTTCAAACACATGTCACTGAGCTGATCATTTGTAGGCAGAAATATTCTGGATGCGGGGTCTACACCATGCTTTTATCCACGAAGCGTCCACAGTCCTGCCCGTCTTGTTTTCTTTTCCTTCATGAAACCAAGGAGCTGATTTGTAGCTCAGCTCGAGTGGATATAAAAAGTCTACACACCCCTGTTAAAATGGCAGTTTTTGATTATGTAGACCAAAAGAAACCAAGATAAATCATGTCTGAACTTTTTTCCCAACTTTCCTGTGATACAGAAACCAACGAAATTCAAGTGTAAAACAAACAGGAAGAAAAAAAATGAATGAAAAAACTTTTTTAGAGGGGTGTGTAGACTTTTTATATCCGCTGTGGGAAAAAAACATTGGTGCAACACCAAAGTAAGTGCTACTAGAAAGAAGTACATCTTTCACATCCCACGTCCTTTCCCCTTCTGTGAATCAACTTATCAATTATTGGCGTTTAGTCTGAACGCTAGTCTCAGCTAGAGTCCTGGCCTTTTTTTCTCTCTCTCTTCTTTTTTTCTGTTAGATTGAGTGAGGCTTAAAAGAACTGTACTCTATTTTCAAAAGCACAGCTTCAGACTTCATCCTAGAGTAATACTATTGAGTACACACCAAGCAAAATACAAGATGGGGGCAAGCATATTGTAGCACTCACTTGTCTGGTAGGTTTGGTTTAAAAAATAAAATAATAATCAAATATTTGTTCACTGCTGATAATATTGTTTCTGTAAATTTTGCAAGCATTTTTTCCCCTGTCTATTGGAATGAAATGGATAATAAACTGAAAAACTGGTTTAATGTTATCAAACTTCCCCAGTTGGACTGAGCTCGGTGTTTCTGTCAGAAGATGGCGCTGTTCTGCAGCTTTGTGCACTACAATAAAGGATCACCTGGTTTCTTATGTACTGTTGAATTCATTTAAAAAAAAATTAAACCTCTATTATTTTACCCAATTAGCCAATTAACATCATGTGCTGTGTGTTAACGAGCTGTGCATGGATGTTGGTTTTTCAGTCTTGTTAAAAATGTTCTCCTTGACATTGTTCTTCTACATGCTTAAAGTTAAAGCAGATGCGAGACAAACATTGTGCACAAGGCACACACACACACTCCAGTCACCGTGATGACCAAATCAGCTGCCTCCTGCAGGGATAGGAAGTGTCGGCTCGCGTAGGTTTGAGCGATCACCATGGCTCGAGTGACTCTCGAGGGTCGTTCCTGATTTGCTGCAGTGTCCGAGTCGCTTCCTCTGACTCGGCTGAGGCGGGGTGATTCACTTTGTTCGGGTGATGATTGGTTAGGAATACTGCGTGGAAGAGCTGCTGCACAGTAGCGGGCTGAAGGAACGAACGAACACATGCGTTTCAATCAAATTCAAATGAAATGTCTAACTACACAGGGAATTTAAGGTAGCAAAGAGCTTACCGAGCGCACTTTGTGTTACGACGGCGAGCACGAACATGACGAGGGTGGTGAGGGTCAGTGCGAGGTAGACGGTGCTGTGTGTGAAGCTGCACCACGTTCTGGCCACACGCAGTCCAAACAGAGCCAGAGAGCATGGACTCATTTCCTCTCCCTTACCCTCCAGCTCCCGGCATCTAGACAAGAGACGCAAAACGTCACGTGTTTTCCATAAATGCACTCACGCTCTACGCATAACTACGCATACTGTAGAATCTCACGTAGAGGTACTCTTGTAATCAATACTTGTGCTTTTACTGGATCAGATGAGAACGGATTTTAAGTCTCAGGTTCCTCTGAAAGTTCGTAATAAGCCACTACTGCCTTCAGTGTGCTCAAGAAGCCTAGATTTCTGAAAAACGTATTTAAGCATAATAGCGTCTGCCAAGCTAACAGCCGATGAGTCGCATCATTCTTATCATACCATCACTGAGACCTTGTGATATAATGCTTAACACTAATAGCTTCATTGTTGATAGAGGTTTGTTTTTAGCCTCCCGGTTGCTCCAAAGTTCCAGGAGAAAACTGAGAAATCGCACAGTTCCTGCACATTTATGTGTAGACAAAAGTAGACAGCGGTATATAAACTCCCCACCTGAGCAACAGTTTCTCCACTGCGGCACTCTTGTCCAGCTGAGGCGCAGTCGAGATCTTCATTTGTTCCAGTACATGTGCGGGGATGTCGTGCCCTTCATCAGTCAAAACTGCCAGGTTGTACATGCCCTAGAAGGTTAAAGACAACGTCGTCAGACTATAAGATCCATCCATTCATTTTCCAACACCCAACCCCCAGCCCCGGAGGTGCGAGGCAAACGTGCGAACCACAAGTGCCAGACATCAAAATGAAGTTTTTCATATTTGTTTGTCCAGATTTGCAGAGCCAGCTTCATTTGGGAGAAAACCCAAAATCTATTGGCATGTCTAACGGAGCTGTGAGGAAACCGGAAAAACTCAAGCGAAACCCATGTAGACACGGGGAGAACATGTGACACGCCACCACAGACTATTTTCATGCTAGCATCATATCATCCAAAGCATTTTTTAAAAAAATGTTTCATTACATTTCCTCTGATTCAAGAGGGAACGTTCTTTCTAATAGAGTACAATTTTCAACCAATTGTACGCGATAGTTTGTGTGTGTGTGTGTGTGTGCACTACCTGAGCACTTCCTCTCAGTGCTGCTCTGCTGTACAGTGCTATAGCCTTTTCCATGTCACCTACTACAATGTAGTGGTCTCCCATCTTCAGCAGACCTGAGAGAGAGAGAGAGAGAGAGAGAGAGAGAGAGAGAAAGCAGAGTCAGCACTAAGTATGGAATAAAACACTTAAGTGCATGCTGTTCTAGAAAAATAATCAATGACCGGATGGTGTGATCGAGTGGAGTTACTGTTACCACCCTGCGAGTGTTTTATTCCTCCTATACCACAATAATTCATCAAACAATTACCTAATTTTCAATTTATTAAAGAAGAACCTCTCGTGCTTTTTATCCATTTATAGTTGCGTTTATTGTTGTTGAACATCCACATGACCAGTTGGTTCCCGTTATTACTTATCACTTACAAAGACAATATATGCAACTAATGTTAAACGTCTCCTTACACAAAACTTTCTTTGATAATAATAACATGTCTTATGAGCTGTTGCTATAGAAACGTTAATGTATAAACAGCCAGAATTACTGTTGTTCTAGAAATCTTCTGACCAATCAGAATCAACAGCACAGTGGTATAAATCGATATTAAGTACTAACTAGCCATATTCTTTAGCGGTGAGTGTATGCAAATGATCTCGTCAGATGCGTACCTGATTCGTACGGAGCGTGGTTATAGGTGGAGTAATTATGATACCTCCACTGGCAGGTAGAATCGTGCTCCATCACCTACCACGAACAAGAATAAAGTTTAGCTCAATGATATCATCATTATCTTACCTACAGTGTTTCCTGTTATTTCCAGCCATAAATGCAAAATATAGGGCTGTGGTCATAAGGCTCGTTCATGGACCCAAGTTCTATTGGTGTAAAATGTTCTAATGAAATTGTACAGATAGTTTGCTCACAAATTGGTGAAGCCTTTTTTCTTAAACTGTTTGGGGCGAGCTGAGATTTTGGGACAAATTACCAGGATGAATTCGCAATAGTTGGCACGAGAAAGACACGTTTTCCCTGGATGACTACATGACGATTAAAGGGCTAATTCACCCAAAGATGAAAATTCTGTCATCATTTGCTCACCCTCGTCTCGATCCAAACCTGTATGCATTTCCTTCTTCTGCGGAACACAAAAGAAAATATTTTTGAAGAACGCTGATAACCAAACCGTTTTGACGCCCATTGACTTCCGTTGTATGGACAAAAAACAAACACACAATGAGACGTTTCTCAAAATATCTTATTTTACGTTCTACATAAGAAAGTCAGTCGTACAGTTTTGGAACAAAATGAGGATGAGTAAATAATGACAGAATTTCCATTTTTGGGTGGACTATCCCTTTAAATAAGCGAGCCCCATTTTCAGCATGTAAGGAAAATATCATCTTTGCGTTTGTTCGTATTAGGTGTTCAGAGATTAGTTTTATACTGAGACAGAGGATAAGAATTTGGATTAATGAATCAAATAACGAAAAGAAAAGACAAACAAAAATGTCTAACAAAGAAAAATGAAAAGCAAAGCATACTGGAGCATGGAAAGCAGCAGTGTGTTATTTGACACTAAGCTTTCTAAAGCTGCACAGTTTGTTCTTTAGGATTACGGAAACTGACAAACCTACAAGTCATATGATCTGGTTTCTCCGTTTCACAAAGCAAGTGACGCTATAGCAGTTTTAGTGAGCTTTTTTTCCCCCAAGATGAGCAACAATTAACTGCGATACTGCGGAACCCATGTCAGGCCTCGAGGGTCCGTAAATGTGCTTCCAGTCTCAGAGCCAGATCTTTTGAATGCTATACATTGCTGTCTTAATAATAAGGGAACACACCCAGCATGGAAATACGATAGTCCCATCGGGACCCGATGCTTAAAATAAAATACACTGAAGTGGAACTGCAGAGTTACCTCACAGAGGTGTGCGGCGTTGATCTGCGCCACGACAAAGCCGGTTTCGGCGAGCACCGCGTATTTCAACAAAGCCTCATCCCTTTACAGACAAAACACGCATTATATACAGTACACACACATACACACACACACATAATGGAGTGATATGGTCTGGTGAGTCATAAGAGTGATGAAAGCTTCAATTCAGTTTGGAAGAAAAAAAAACGCTGTAGGATTATGACTAAAAGCAGAAGAGAGGTGAAAAGGAAGATAAATGATCGTGGGTGTTACCATGAGCCGTGCTGGAATGCTTTCAGAGCGTCTCGGACGGTGAAGCCCAGGTGGCCGTTCTTCTCGCTGATCAGCTTCAGCAGACTTGAACATGGAAATGAACAGGGTTCAAAAGTCAGATATGAGCAAAACTTTGAAATGAATCAGAGGAAAAAGGGCGGTTCACATATGCACCCGTTTATAACAGCTGACCTAGAAGACATTTTGTTTTTTCCATAGGTTCATCTGATTTGCACCAGAGCGCGCTTGAATTCTTGACTCAGAGGATTCAACTGTCAGATTGAACTGACTTGTTCTAATGGATGTTATCGTTTCTATAGTAACAGCTCCTTTACTGTACATGGGAAAGTCTTCAGGAGTTTTTTGATAAGTCACGAGGGAACGACTACAACAGGATGACATTCCACAACATTAAATGTAACTATAAACGGATAAAATGTACAGTGTGGTGTTTTAAGTGTAATCTTTTGAAAAGTCGCTGTGGTGTAAGAGGAATAAAACACTTTGGGACGTGCTGTAGTGGTAATTGTCTTGCTGATTTCTTTCCTGTAAACAGCATGGCCACGAGTGTTTTATTCCTTAGTCGGTTCTCATTTCAGAGAAGCTGCACCTAGCGTGTAAACGTACGTCACGGCTTTCTCTGGATCTCTGCGCACGCCCGGTAAGTGTCCTTGAGAGAGAGACGACGCGGCCTCCACGGCGCCGTCTGCATGACCCAGCTCACCCGCCTTCAGGAAACACTGAAACGCAGCTGTCTGAAACGCACAATGTACATCACTACATCTGAGACAGAGCACACACACACACACACGCTGAGAGAGATGGCCGGGATTTGGTTTGATGGTGAAAGCTGCGGGATTAGCCTTTAGTTGGTATAAAATGATTTTAAATCTTTGTAAACATGAAACAAAAATAATCACTCCCAAATTCCCTTTACACTCCCACCTATGCATTTTACATTCCTTGCTAAGTAATTAAACAACATGAACATTGAAATGCATGTGTACGTGTGTGTGTGTGTGTGTGTGTGTGTGTGTGTGTGTTATTTCTAAAAACTACCTTGTTGTTAGAAACCGCTCTGCATTTGTTTTTTTTGTAACACTGTTGTACCAAAATGTTCACGCGCCTACCTCGTTCTTGCCCGATGAGTCCGGGATGGCGCCGTTCAGGTGATACACACCCAGGTTAAACATGCCTTCTCGACTGCCGTTACGAGCAGCCAGGACAAAGTAGTATGCAGCCTTTGTGTTGTTTTTTCCCATGGTGCCGTGGTACCAGCCGAGAGCATTCAGAGCGTCCGCGTAGCCCTGAGAAATACACAAATACACATGTATACACGTATGCACGCACACACATGGTATACAGCATACAAATCGTACTACGGAGTAACTATTGTGAATTATTCAGTCATTACAGATCATTTAACATGTAGGTTAAACAGTTATGAGAGGAAGGATTGTAAATCCGGACGTTTCCAAACATTAATCGATCAGATAGTGATGCGAAACTAATGGCTTATAGGTTATGAATATTAAAAAAAGTACACACTTATTTAATCAGTCTTCACGAAAGCATAAGATAATTCTAAATTCAAAAAGTTAGATTTGGCATCCACGTGTAACCACGCCTTTTCTTACCATGTCAGCTGCCTTCTTCAGGAGTTTTAATGCCAGGGTTTGGTTCTTCTTCCCTCCAATTCCCTGATAAACAGCAACCGGTACAGTATGACACCCTGCCTACATCTGAATGAACTGAGCACACACACGTTACCGACTGCATGTCTACCCATCCCAGTCCCCTGACTTCAAACCCATAGAACACCTGTGGGGTGAACTGAAGGGGAGAGTCCTCGCAATTTGAAGGATATTCAGAGATTTCGTATGGAGGAACGGTCTCAGATCCCTTGCCATGTATCCTCATCAGGCATTATAGGAGAAGACTCAGAGCTGATATCTTTGCAAAGGGAGGTAGTACAAAGTATTGACTAAAAGGGTGCCCATAATTGTTGCACAAAGATTATTTTTTGGACAAACCTGTGTTGTGTTTGCAATTGTTTGATAGCCATGAGTCATGAGCAGAGTATTTTTGTGCTTTTTTTTAAACAAAAGATCAAAAGGTTAAACAATAAAGACAATTTTTCACAGCCTTCTTTGCTCATATTTACCAGGAGTACCAATATTATTGGAGATCCCTGTATCTCTATTTCATAACTCAGTAGAACTTTGTCACTTGCTTTTACTGAAGTGATGAAAGAATGTACAGAGGATTGTTGTTGCTAAATGATTCAGATGATACCAATAAAAATACCAAACAGAGTTGTGACTAAAGTTCCTGCTGGTGCCAGTATTACTGGAGGGCACTGTACCTTAGTTTTCAAATTATAATATCATATATAATAAAGTATTTTATTTGTACATATATCTATCTATCTATCTATCTATCTGTCTGTCTGTCTGTCTATCTATCTATCTGCCTATCTGTCTGTCTGTCTATCTATCTGTCTGTCTATCTGTCTGTCTCTATCTGTCTGTCTGTTCGTCTATCTATCTATCTAGCTGTCTGTCTATCTATCTATCTATGTGTCTGTGTATCTATGTGTCTGTCTATCTATCTATTTATCTATTTATCTATCTGTCTGTCTGTCTGTCTGTCTATCTATCTCTCTGTCTGTCTGTCTATCTCTCTGTCTGTCTGTCTCTGTCTATCTATCTCTCTGTCTGTCTATCTATCTATCTTATAATACTGTTTGTATACAAATTGAATGACAGACCTGCCAACCTCAAGCAGGAATAATGCATAGCCCCCGAGGAGTAAAAACATGAAAACAGTAAAAAAGACAAACCAAAACACCAAATGTGTCAAAATGTAAAAATGTAAAAAGTCAAAAATGCCAGAAGAAGAAGCTTTTGCCGTTTTTAAGTGATAACTCATAGCAGCGTACTCTGATGTTAGGAAAGGTTAGCACGCTTAAAAATGTATGAGTGTGATGCGTGAGTGTGATGATTTACACATGCTAGTACAATGTTAACCCGTTAGCTACTGTACAAACTTACTTGTTATCTAAAGTAGCTGACTGGTCTTAGCTGACTGAATACACTTGGGTTTGCTTTACACAGTTGCACATGTCTATAAATAATAATACAAACAACACAAAACACCTACTAAAGGTACACTTCCCCTACGATGAGTGTTTAAACAGCACACTGACCTTCAGCAGCAGGATGCTGTAGTCATACATGGCTACAGCGTCCGTCATCTGCATTGCGCTCCTGGCGTACCAACTTAGAGCTGTGCTGATGTCCTTCCTCATGCCATTACTGCCGTAGAATGACATCCGCGCCAGGGTTTTCTATCACACGAACACACCAGAAACAACTCTGAGTCACAACAACGTAAATAGAATTCTACAACGCAATGCAGTGAATTAAAAGCAGGTGAAAAGAAACGACTGTGTTGGTGTGTGAACAGTGCACCTGGGACTCGATGTCTCCTCTCTCGGCCTGGTGTATGAGAAACTGTATGATGTCATCGGACTCGCCCGCTTGCATCTGAAGGTCCTTCGGGTTGGTTAAGCGCACATGCTCAATGAGGGCTTGCTGGATATGAACAGGTCTCTAGATCAGCTGTGGTCATGATTCGACTCAGAAATGTAATATCTTTTATTTCAGTTTATTCTATACATGTTACAGATCCGTAAAATGAGGTCTGAGGTAAGAACTGTACACGGAACAGAACGATAGATTGTGTTATGATTTATCTTAGACTGATCTTTCAATTTCTTTATCTTGTTTTGTATTCCTAAAGTGTTGAATAAAGTCAAATTTAATGTTAATGTTAATGTTTATTTAGATGGTGCCTCATAAAAAATATATATATATAAAAATAAAAGCCATATATTAATGTTTTAGTGTCAAGCTCATTTCCACATTTGTTTCTCCATATACTGGATTATATCTTATGTTCTAGATCACTGGTGTCAAACATCCGGCCCATGGCTTTGAGACAACAGATCTAATCTGGCCCACCAAATGAATTTATAAATTCTACAACCCTGATTCCAAAAAAGTTGGGACGCTGTGTAAAATGTAAATAAATGTCAATAAAAACAGAACGCGACAATTTGCAAATCTCATAAACCCGTATGTTCTTCACAATAGAACGTAGAAATCACATGAAATGTTTAAACTGAGGAAATGTACCACTTCAAGGAAAAAATAAGGTCATTTCGAATTTGATCACCTCAACACGTCTCAAAAAAGTTGGGACGGGGGGCAACAAAAGGCTGGAAACGTAAGTGTTACTTGGAATTGGGGTCGTGACCGTACAAATCTGTTTGTGCGTAAAAAAATTAACTTTCAGATAAACGGCGATAAACGAACACATTTATCAGGAGTTGTTGATGTGTTATTGGTCCGGCCGACTTGACATTAGACTAACTGTAACGTTATACGGTCCATTCCGTAAAATGTGCTTGGCACCCCTGCTAAAGAAAAGAGTATTCAGTAGTCTCGAAGCAATGCCATTTAAAAACCCGGTAACGTTTAGTTGGCACTCTGGTTTCATCCCAGATTCTTTACAGACGTCAAAACGAATGTAGGAATCCCTGGAAACTGACTGAAATTATACTGTCTTCACATTTGGTTAAGCAAAATCTGTTCGGCTCACACCATGGTTCGCATCTGAAAGCTGGTTTGCATGCATTCTTTCAGGCGCCCTGTCAAAACGAAGTCAGGCATGGCCTGAAGTTTTTACATACTGAAAAACGGAAAGTTTTTACATACTGAAAAGTCTTTCAGGACCTTTGGGAAATGGTGACAGGAAATTGCAGAGTAACAAAGTTTGAAAACGTTTCGATGTCTATCCTGGGAACACTGGGTGTGACACGTGAACACATCCTGGATTCATTACCATCTTAGGTGCTAGTTGTCTAATGGACATATTGACATGTTTTTGGAAGTAGGTGGAAACCAGAGAACCCAGAGGAAACCAATGAAGACACAGGGAGAACTTGTGGAACTCTGAGCTCCAGATCAAACGTTAATGTGCACCACCATCACACCTATTTGACTTACATGCCTTGAAATTTGTATTGATGTAAAGGAAAAAGTATGGAAAAAATATTTGTTCTTTTACTTGTAAAATTCTTATATTTCAAGGTGGAATTAAAAAGAATTTAACTTCCATAGCCATCAGGTCCTAAATACCAAGTTATTAAAGAGAAATGATTATAGTTTGGGTCTCGGAAGTGTATACTGATGACACTAATTGAGATCTCACCTCCGAGTCCTGGACTTTATTGTGGTCGATGATGGTCTGCTTTCCCATGTTGGCGTAGTAGCCGTAAGCCATGTCCAGGTCCTTAGGGAAGCCGTCCAGACCCTGCATGTGCTTGTAGCCCAAATGCAACAGAGCCAGACGCTCATCTCGTACTCCGCCCATCAGGCTGTACACGTGTCCCTGTGGTCACGGAGCACATTTGACTCACAATATTCACAAGCACATTTGCTTCAAGTAGCATGGCTATACTTTATACCAAAAGAGTATGAGTCTGGTTGCTGAACCGACTTGTCCGTATGGCAACTGCGAATAAAAAAAAATCAAATGGCCTGGACACAAAGAGTACGTAGCGTACGTTTGAACTTTTATCTAATAAATCTATCCCCAATGTTCATATACTTGTGATGTTTTATCAACTATACACACAGGACATCTATCCAATGTTCTACACTCCGTGTCCGATCTGGTGCCGCTACCTTCTCCTGGTCCGCTGGCACTCCGAGCCCGGAAAGGTGTAAAGTGGCGAGCATGAGAGACGCCTGATGATGACCCCAACAGGAGCACAGCTGCAGCAGCTCTACTAGCGAGGTATCGATGTCTCCCAAACCGGCATCAGCTAACCTCTTTACCACGTCTTGGTAGAGGCGCTGTCCAAAGAGTGACGCTTTCTTGCTGCTCCATGGGCCTAGAGGAGGACAAGGCATCAGTGTATACCCACGCATTACAGAAAATGCCAGAAAAATGTGGTAATGGTAATAGTAACTACTAAATTATTACATATGTAAATTGAACTTAACCAGCATGTGTGCTCTAAACTAATAACACAGATACCTGACATCAGTTCTTCCTCATGCCTTCTCAGTGTCTTCAGTGCAGCACGGTATTTCATCTGATGATCCCAGGACCACGTCTGCATGCACCTAGTCTGGCCGAACGTCCTCCTCGACAGCTCGTAATATGACACACACACATCTGAAAGAGTACAGAAGTACAGACACCATCAATATCCACCCAGTGATTTACAGTCTCTCCATCTCGTTGAGTATGAACAGCTAATCCTGAAATTAAAAATCTAGATCTAAAGACGTTTTAAAATTTTAAGTTTTGCTGTAGCTTCTGATGACGTCATGGCAGTTAATGGGTAATTAAGTTAAAGATGAATAACTGAATAAGAAACTAGGAGCTGGAAAGTTGAAGAACAGGTGAAGATTGGAAAAATGGTGTCTGGTTTCTATCCAGTGTGCCCACTGTAGCCTCTGATTCTTGTTCTTGGGATGCTTTTCTGCTCACTACGGATGTAAAGAGTAGAGGTCGACTGATTGATTGGCTTTGCCGGTTACTCGGCACCGAGAACTACCAGATGTCTGAAAAAATCCACACTGATAGTTTTTCCCGGTTTGCGTGCCTCTAGAGACAAAATAAAAACTATCACTGCCACTTTTTGTTGTGTTATTTGAAGTGGTTTTTTTAATTCATTTTGGACGTCTCTATTTTAATGTGTTGTTTGGAGTGTTACTTTTTGGTTCAGTTTGGATGTATATATTTTATTTACTTTAACATATATTAATATTCATATATGTATTTCATTTTTAAAACGTACAGTACATTTCCATGGTATAGTCAGTACTGTTTATTTTTGTAATAAAGTTCAGCAGTATTTTACTTAGAGTGTTATGTTTTCATTCAGTATCAATTTTAAAAACTATCGGTCGATTAATCGGTTATCGGCAAGTAGGTACCGTCCGACTTAGTTATCGATATCGGTAAAATGTACTATCGGTCGACCTTTAGTAAAGTGTGGCTAGTTGAGTTACTGTAGCCTTCCTGTCTACTTGAACTGTTCTGGCTGTTTTCTTCTGACCTTGCTAGTCGAGGCGTTTTTTGCTCGCGGAACTGGATGTTTTTTGTTTTTCGTACCATTCTAGAGTGTAAACTCTTGAGACTGTTATGTGTGAAAACCCCAGGAGAGCTGCAGTTTCCGAAATACCCAAACCAGCACGTCTGGCACCAACAACCATGCCAAATCACCGAGATGTCTTATGTTTAATGTGAACATTAACCGAAGCTCTTGATTTGTATCTGCATGATTTTACACATTGCACTGCTTCCAAATGACAGGTTAAATGTGCAGGTGGATTGGTGTTCCTAATAAAATGGACGACGAGGGTAGGCATCTATAAAAAGCATTTACCGTTGGCAAGACTGGCTCTGCTGTCTTGTAGAGCTTTTACGTAGGCTTCAGTGATCTGTTTAAGGTCCTCACAATGTCTGTGGGCTTCGTTCAGTTCCTGAAGTGTTCTCTCTGGAGTCAGAGGGTTCACCACCTTCACAAGCAAAATCACATTACAGAACGGCGTCATGTAGCCGAGGCACTCGGTACTTTAAAAAAACCCCAAAAAAACCCCAAAAAAACAGAAGTGCACACATGCAATATAATTGGTACGTCCTAAAGAAGTAACATTAGCTAGGCTAGCTGGCTTTGTAAACACTGAAATAAACTAATGCTAACTCCAACAGCAGCTATTTCATTTTACTAGCTGTCTAAGTTTGCTAATATGCTATCTAATTTAAATTAAAACCGACCTATTGTAAGCTAACTGAAATTAGGCTATTATATAAAGCAGCCATGGTTGATTGCAGGCTAGCTAATATTAAGCTAGCTAACACACTAGTTGGCAAGATCGTTAAAGTAACTTGTAATTTAATCCAAGAAACAGCAAGAAGAGAAAAAAGTTATCATAGTTTAATTAATAAAAAGCTAGTTAATATAAGGTTAACTTACACTGATGTAACCACAGAGGCAGGCCAGGCCAACCATTTTTTAAATTAAAACCACTAGGCGGGCTTACTAGCAAAGCTAGATAACATTAGGCTAACTATTACAATACGTAACTAGGAGGTGAGGCCGCTAAACTGAATGAACTCTAAGTTTGAAGCAAAGTTCGGCTAACACGAGATGAGATTAAGCGCTGTAAGAGTGGTTCATGCTCACCGTGTCAGAACCTAAGCGGTAGTATTTAACTGGTCCAACATAACCTTGAATTCCTGGCATGTAGATGCTGCCACCGATCACAAAGAATCCTGAAGTGTCATTGTACAGAACAGTATCCTGAAAACTGGAACATGTTACACAGATTTTCATAAAGATGCTACTTTATGCCGGCTTCACATAATATCTCATAATGTCCCAATGTAGTCAATCAGCCAAGACAATAGCTGGTGTTTAGTTCTGCACTGGACTGACAAGGCTAATGTGGATAACGAGTACATGAAGCTTATCTCGCCAAAATCCTTTCCATAAAAACATGCTCAAATCTTCATACGCGTGCATTTAAACATCACTGTCAATCTATGGAATGTAGCACAATAGCAGAAATAGTCCATATTTATCTATTTAAGCTCAGCTATATGGAAATATATTACCATTTACATCACTTTCGCCTTGGAGCTCCAGTGGAAAGCCAGCAACATTCACACTAGCAAGCAACAAGTTGCTCATGTCGCTCATAGATTTTTCCTTGTAGTTTTTGTAGATTCGTACTAGCTTCTTGGAAGATTTGCAAAACTAGCTAACTTTACCATTCACCAGAAGCAGCACTGATCTTTGCTACTTCCTTCCAAGCTTTAGTTTCCTTCCTAATGTCCTAATATTACGCATTTACAAGATATAAGAGGTCACGTTATATGTTACAGCAATCCCTGGTACATAATAGCAAACTCTCATTTTAAATCAGAACTACGATACAAAGTTCACACTGCCTAACTCATATGTATAATTTACCTAAAGCTCCTTGATCTGGATTCTCCAAGCAATTAAACTTGTGCGAAACCAACCAACCTGGAGACACGTTTCAAAACATTCACAGCCTCTCGTCTCAGTTATGTTAATAATTTAACGAGTGGTTATACAACACTAATCACAACCAGGAAGCCGCGTTGATGGAAACCATCGTCCGTACTATGCTGTACGCATGTAAAGCGCGAGCATAACACACTACAACAAACCAGGATATCATTCTAATAGTGCTAATCTACTCTAGTATATTTTGTTTATTTATTTATTTATTTATTTACCTACCTGTAACTGGCTTCCATGAGGCTATCTTCTAAGTTGGCCTGCGTGATTATGAGCTTCGCCTGGAGAGAAAATTTCAACATGATCTGAGGTGTCATATTTCTTCATATCTCCACGTGTGCGCACACGTCCACGTGATCAAGAGAATTCCCAAGCATGGGACGGATGTTTGTGAGTGTATCTCCACAATCACTGTTTATACTGCTAACACTTGAGATAAGGATAAGTATTTGTTTTCTGATTGCAGTTTTCCTTAGCAGTGAACGTTACACATGGGTCTGGTTATGAGAAATACGAGTTTTAAGAAATTCTGTGATTCATTGAGTCGTTGTGATCGTCTTTTGTGTATCAAAACGTGTTACATAACGAAGGAAGATTTTGTGAAGCAGATGTTAGGACAACATGTTAGTGGCCTCGCACCTCCAGGGTTGCTCAGTGTTCTCGCTGTGCTTATAGGGATTCCTCCGGGTACTCCGGTTTCCTCCCCCAGTCCATAGACATGCACTGTAGGCTGATTGGCATCTCTAAATTGTGAATTCGTGTGCGATTGTGCCCTGTGATGGGGTTGGCACCCCCGCCTTGTGCCCCGAGTCCCCTAGGATAAGCTTCAGGCTCCCCGTGACCCTGTGTAGGATAAGCAGTATGGAAAACGGATGGATTGACGGATGCTTCTGAACCATGGAAACCATGGACCGGTCACAATGCATATGCAAATAATATGCAAATTGTCTGCTTGTGTGATGTAAAAAAAAAAGGTTTAAATCTGAACAGTGTGTAAAAATAGTGCAGTGAAAACTAACAGTGAAAACCCTTCAACCCTTTCCCACCAAGTGCTACGATCACTGTAGAAAAAGTTTGAGCACCTCTGAGGTCTGGACGAAGAGGTCCACACGGATCCAGGTCCAGAGAGGGAGATCTGTGTGAGCTGTGAACGCCTGTTCCAGTCCAGAGGTCAAACGCACCTGCACCATGATGCTGCCTTCACATGACACACACAAGCAAACACAGAGGGGGTTCAGTACATCCAGCAGACGTGCCTCTGGAGAAAGCTGAGGTAAAGAGAATTTGTTAAATCCGCCCTGGTCTGACACTTTTCATCATCATGGCCGAGACCAACCTGCATTTTCATAGGAAACGTTCATTTGACTGACAAAAACAAAAGAGGAACGCTGTGAACTTGTGTTACTGTGTGTGAAAATGTATTTTACAGTTTGGAAGCCAGCAAACAATCAGATTGAAACCTTTGAGATTCTGAAGCATGCGGCCAGAAAAGTGTACAAAAGCATCGAATATAGCTAATTAGAAAGGATTTTGAGTTCTTTTACGTTCCCATGGTTGTAGAGGTGTCTGGATCAGGAAATCGAGCTGGGCTCTATGCTTACAATTAGGTAGAAACACTCATGGCCCTAAGTTGTGAATTTAGCAGGAACAAAAATTTCAGTTAATGACTAACATTAAATGGATAATTTCGCAAAAATTAAAAAAAAACAAAAAAAACAATACCACAATCCTACATTTGCCGTGTAGCCAATGCGTTCATTAATGCATCTTCTTGAAATGACTAATGTGTTCAGATTTTGAGAAACAGAACCATCTACAGTAAGTTTGTTAGAAGATATCACAGACCAAAATATTTGGTCAGCATTCGTTTTGGGAATGGACTGGGAGTGGGATTAATAAAGAACATCTTCTGGGTTGAGTGAAGGACATCAGATCACTCACATGCTTTAGCAGTGAGGTAATGCCACAGAGAAGTCACCTGTGTTAGTCAGCAATAGGAGAGGAGTTGCGTATTTCCTGTGCTCGTTCACGTGCTTGATGATGCCGCAGAGCTTTTCCTCGCACCAGTTTAGCAAATACAACCACACCGACACGGTCAGTCTGCAAAACAGCAGTGACGGGTAAGATTAATGGTGAGAAGACTTTTAGGGAACTTGAGAACTTGGTGAACTTCATTTTCATTCTACCAAATTAATGTTTGTGTACAAGGAGCACTTGATGGCCTTACCTGGGTTTCTCTAGAGCACGCAGCCTCGCAATCGCCAGCTCTCTGTTGGCGAAGTCTGGAAACGTCCGGATGATTCCATATTTCTCTCCAGTGCTCGCAAAAGGGAACGTCAGGAGTCTCACTATGTCTGCAACGTCATCGGACGATTAATCGCTTTAGTTACAGAGTGCTGATGTAAACCATTTTGGATTCTAAAAAGGTCTGTCTATATATCAGAAACCAGATAAGCCATTTTAAATCATATTATGGAATTGCGGGTGTGTCATCGAGTCTCTATATAGAAATGAGAGCAGCCCTGAGTGGGCGTGTCTTGAAAGCCATAGATGGGAATGTGAGCGTATATCCATATTTAAGAGTTCATAATGGATGTCATTGAAATCAATGGAAGCTGGATCAAAAACATCAACCGTGAACCATTTTGGATTTTTAAAAAATGCACCAGAATCAAATATATAATTCTTCCAAAAAGCCTGCCATATATGGAAATTTGGGCATGTCGTTGAGTCCCTTTATGGAAATGAGAGCAGCTCTGAGTGGGCATGTCTTGAAAGGCATAGATGAGCATGTCTCCTGAAGAGCCCGTATATAAACATCTTCAAGTAACTGGACTGGTAATGTTAAACAGTTATCCAGAGAAACATTAAAAAACACCTGGTGTCTACTCGGAAATGTTAGAACTCAAAGACACGCCCACCGGTCTGCAATTTGCATTAATCGTTTCCCCCACACTCACACACACCAATTATAAAATTGACAGCCATGTAATAATTCGTTTGTACTCAAACTTGCTATTTAATGTCTAGAAACTTAATTTGATTGGTTAACGTAGGAAGGAACTCACCTGACTCAGGAGAGCACTTCTCTATTCTGTCCTTGGTCTGATTCCACGTCAGCTCCGCCCCCCACGCAATGCAGCCGCTCGGTGATTTGGCCGGACGTTCCGAGGGTGGAACCATCTGCAGAGTTTTAAACAATCTCACCACGGATCGCTCGTACTGACCGACTCCGACATGACTGCTATTGCTTTCTGCTCCATCCAGATGCACCAGCCATGCTCTCAGCGTCACGTCATGAGCTTCCACTGTCCGCCTGAAGAAATAGTCTCTCTTATACACCACAGCAGGAGGGAAAGTCAGCTGAACCGTCCTTGTTCTAGTTTGATTTAGTTGCTTGACATGAGTCCATGATCTCCTAAAGGTCACAAGTCCGTCCGTTTTTGTTGTGGAAAGCACAATCTCGATCCCCACTCTGCAGGCCCTGGAGCAAGTGTATGACACCTGCACAGTGGAGTTGGCTGTGACGGTGTCAGGGGCCGAGTCAAGGTGAAGAAAGTCACCGTAAAGGCTCCTTTGCAAAGTTGACATGGTGGTACTTGTGGTGAAGTGGCACTGAATCTTGAATAAAACACATTTACAGAATTAACAATGCGAGTGCTTATTATCCATTTATTGTTACATTTAATAACAAGAGCAGCGCTGCTACTCTTCATGTGACCCATTTTTTTCTCAGAGTATACTAATATTAATTTGTTTTCATTCATTCTGCATTAGTAAACAAATCAGATATTAAAAGGACAACTGTCCTGTATCGTAGGGAGCATTAGAAGCTTTCTGTCACACAGATCACTTCACAGAGCGCTATTATTTTAAATCAGGGTTGTGGGTTCGATTCCCACCACAGCCCATGATCTCCCCATGTTTCAGGGGTTTCTGCCAAGTACTCCGGTTTCCTCCCCCACCGGCAACGATGCCCTTGTGTCATGTCCATGTAGTGCATTTGCCTCACACCTTCAGGGTTGAGGGTTCGATTCCCACGACAGCCCATGCTCTCCACATGCCTCAGGGGTTTCCTCCAGGTACTCCGGTTTCCTCCCCCACCGGCGACGATGCCCTCGCGTCATGCCCACTTAAACTGAGCGATGCAGCGGCGCTTTAGTCTTTTAGCCTGTCCAGCTCTCTCATCTGTGCGTCCAACGTTCTTCCTAACATCTCGTATGTCTCTAACCAACCAAGCCGAATCTTTGGCGTAACTCGGTGTGACTACGCCGTACATCTGCGTTGCATCCTGGGACTTTCTGGCCCAATGATTTCGCCACTACGTTGAAAGTTATTTAAAAACGGTGAGTGAAAAAATAAGGTTGTCGCTCTTGTTTATTTGTTCTTGTTGTTTTTTTTAAAAGAAGATAACAGCAAAGCATGAGTGTTATGCTTTGTTGAAATATTTCCTCCTGTTAACTGCCACTGTACCAGGCAACAGATTTCCAACAGAATCACTACTGTAAATATTCAAGAGACATATTTAATACATTTAATGCGTTTCAGTGTCGAGTTTTCCTTTAAGTTTCGATGTTAAAATGCTTCAAACTAGAATTACATTGAAAGTCGTTTGTTTTGACTGCGTAATAACTGTTTAGTTACGAGTTTCAAAGTTATTTCAAGCGTTGAGTGTTTCAAGCAGCAACAAAAAAAACAGGAACTTTTGTGCGTTTCATCTTTATCCTGTGCACCAGGAAATGCTTTCTAAGCCATTCTCTTCAGATAATGAAAGAATAACTTGTCCAAACAGCTAAAACACAAGCAGGCTGTATTAAATACAGGTGAAAGGGTTCATTTTCTTTTTCTTACCACTGACAGTACCGCAGCGCAAACCGTCAGTTTGCTGAAGAAGCCTGGACTTGTAGAAACTTTCATCTTGTCACGTTGTAACTCATCGGTCGGATCCGAAGCAGTTTCGAGTTGTAACTCGAAGGAATTGTAGGATAAATAAAAAGAAAATAAATAAACCGGAAAGTACTGCAACAGGAAATAACTTCAGGACATTTGTTTACTGGTGACTTGTCACTCTTCCGTATGTATGACAGACGCAGGTGGAGCAGGTTGCACCTGCTGCCACTGATGCCCGTGTCGACTCACTTCACTGAATCGATTCTTTCGAACTCAAGTGAATCGAACCGCTGATTCATCAGTCACGTTTTCAACCAGAAATATTTTCCCATACCACAGTTTCAACCCGTGCTTTCACTGACTCTAACTTTAGTGGGGGTTTTTTGTTGTTGTTTTGTTTTGTTTTTAAATTTGGAGCTTCAGATGTAATTCGTAGCTCATGAGATACTGTGTCTAGTCGTTATCCAAATGAGCAGCTGCTCAGTATTTTGAATACTGACCAAAACACAGCTACAAGAGCATGCATTACAAAGTAATCCATGTTACAACAGCCATTCGTTATTGCGAGGACACTTTGGGTGTGTGTCTGTGTGAGACAGTTCTTGATATCTATCCATCTTCTATACCGCTTATCCTTCAGGGTCATGGTGAACCTGGAGTGTATACCAGGGAGCATCGGGCACGGGCAGGGTATATCCTGGACAGGGTGCCAATCCATCGTAGGGCACAATCACATACACTACGGATACTTTGGACGTGCCATTCAACCTACCATGCATGTCTTTGGACTGGGGGATGAAACCGGAGTGCCCGGAGGAAACCCGCGCAGCATGAAAATGAAAACTCCATACAGACAGGGTAGCGGCGGGAAATGAATGCACTAACCTCTAAGCCACCATGCCCCCTACAGTTCTTGATATAGTTGTTAAATGGATAACCTGCACCTACAAATACTTTGTTAATTTCAAGTAGGGTTAAGAACGAGCCTACGTTTGTATTATAGCTTAACTAAGGCTATATGCACACAGTGCTAACATCTCTTTCCACCAATTTTGTTTTCCCAGCTGTGCTAGTTGTCAAACAGCAGCATTTAATTTGTTGTTTTATGTTTTAATGTTATAATGTTTGGCCTTCATCTCAACAACACCACTGAAAACTTTGGAGACCTTAAGCCAGGTTTGCATTTTATAATCACACAGTTTGAGTATTGCTACATCTGGCTTTTTGGAAGTACTCTATAACTCAAGCATGACAAGACCATCATGGCGACCTCATTAATATAAAATTGAAAAGTCCAACCCCTTTGCCATTGCCCGTCTTATTTCTTATTCATTTTGTACGAGATTTGGTTTGACAACGCAATGAAAATTAGGCTATATAAATCTAATTAAAATGGCCAATCTGACCGTTAGCAAATCTTTTTTTTATTATTCCAAAGAATTAACAATTTCCCTGCTGAAAAAAAACAAACAAACAATATAAACCATTACAGAAATTCTAATGGTTTAGACTACAAATACCATTAACAAATGTTTTGGGCCATATTCTATTAGGATTTAGTGGTTTGTATTGGTTTCCACTAGACATAAACATTCCACCAACAGAACCCAACACATTTCCAATAGAGATCCACAAGGACCATTTTAGTTTCCATTGAAACCAATACAATTCCCATTATAACCATTAAAACCATTAGAATTTCTGTAACGGTTTCTATTGTTTTTTTTCAGCAGGGTTATTAAAATGAGCTAGTCAAAGAACTGATTTGTTAGCAAACCCTTTATCAGCAGCTGCTGTCTGATTTGATGGCTGTATAATATAGTGTATTGATTTCTGTTGATTCTGAAATTTGGACAACATTGTTTGTAATATTAATAAAATAGCCAAGCAGCTCCTCAAAGCTCTAGGCTTTAACAAAATGAAAAAGAAATGGACTGCTGCAACCAAGATAACAGTAGTTAGCATAGTTAGCGATAAATAGTTTAGTTTGTTTTTACTGAAAGCAACTTGTTCTATGTGCAAACTGTAACAGTGCTGTTTGCCACTAAGATTTTCAGATTGTACTGGCAACCTATCTAGATTGAGATTGACAACCTACTAATGAGAGTTATACTAAAACTGAGTGCATTGCTCAGCTTAAAACAGCATTGGGTGTTTTGCTTCAGTAGCTTCAGGTGTTTTCATGCCTCTCTTAACCGAAACAGAGAGCACTCAAGCATGGGAGAGGGTTCTGATGACATTTCATAAGGGAAATTTATAAAAGGACAGTTTCATAAAAGGTTCAGTTTGCTTAAACTAAGCTGCCACTTTCATATGTTGGTGCCTACTTTAGACAGATTGAGTATTTATATTGATTCTGTAAAAATTTGAACAATATTTCTTCAATTAATTGCAAGGCTGATAAGGTACTATACTCTGTGACTATTAGCATTTTTTTCACATCATTTACTCTTGGATGACTGGCAGTAAGTCATGGCTTTACAAGATGTGTGTGGTTTTCTCAACCCCTCTTGTGATCGTCAACGGAATGCTGCATGTTTGTGGTCCAGATCTCTGGAGAGTACCTTTTACGGAGGTGGCTCCAATACCAGATGGCTGCAGGAAACCAGAAATTCAAGTCCACTGGAATTTTATGTGCCGGTGCATGAATACCTAACGCGGAGCCCTATTCAGTTTGGTCAAGTCCAACCTAGCTTAGACAACTCACCTTGCAACTCCAAGAACAATGATCAATACCACCAGTCTTTACCCTCACTCTCCACTCACTCCCCTATTCCACTTTCAGTTTCTCCCTCTGTTCCTCTACCATTCCCTCTGGGTCACGGCACCACCACATTGGGATTCATCTTCCAGGGCGGTGTGATTGCTGCAGCAGACTCACGATCCAGCTGTGGGGGCCTGGTGGCATGTCCTGCATCCCAAAAGATCATACCTGTTCACTCCCACCTGGTGGGGACCACGTCGGGTACCTCGGCCGACTGCGTCCTCTGGAAGCGCATCTTAGCAAGGGAGTTGAGGCTTTACCAGCTTCGAAACAAGCGGAGGCTGTCGACAGGGGGTGCCGCCAAGCTGTTGTCTCACATGCTGCACCCTTTTAAAGGCACTGAGCTGTGTGTGGCTGCCACTCTTTGTGGATGGGATGGAGAGGAGGAGGAGATGATACTATGTTCAAGCAACAGAGGAGCTGGTAGCAGACCAGTGGCAGAAAGAGATGCCAAAACCTCTGTAGAAGACAGCGATGGTAAACCACCAATGACAATCATAGAACCTTTTCAGGCTGATCCTAAAACCCAACCAACAGCCATCTCTACTTCAACGACTACAAAACACTCTGGTCCAGGCCTTGTTTATGTGTGCAGCGATGGCCTCCGTTTGAAGGGTGAGCTCTTCTCGGTGGGCTCAGGTTCTCCCTATGCTTACTCAATCCTGGATGAGAGGATTCACTGGGGGATAAGTGTAGACGAAGCGGTCTCAGTAGCCAGGGAAGCCGTGTATAGGGCCACGCACAGGGATGCATACTCTGGCAACAACGTAGACCTGTACCACGTCACTGCTAAAGGTTGGACACGAAGGAAGAGGGAGGACCTCAAAGAAGAGTACTACAGAGAGAAGGAGAGAGAGAGGAGAAGAATGGAAGAGAGGAAGCAGGAGAGAGAGCGAGAAAAAGTCAGGCAAGATGACTAACCTGAGTTTAACCAGTAAAAGTATAATGGTCCTCATGAAAAAAATGAATAAATTTGAGTTATTCTTATTGTGTGCATGTGTGTGTGTGTGTTTTTTTTATATATTGTTTGTGGCTGTATCCTAAACAGGTTAAGAATACATATCATGTTCAAATTCAAATTTCAAATATGTTAGCCTTAAAATTTTACCTCAGCATCGTACATGAGTATACCAATTGTGATCTCAGAAGTTAGAGGAAGTGTTGTTCCATTTTTAATATGGGGTCAGCATTGTTTTTCTCAAAACATTTTTGGAATATATTTGCATGGTGAAATTATCCTTGCATTCCTAAAACTTCCATAAAATATCTGCTCATAAGAGAAACGCTGTTCTCTGTGGCACACCAGGCTCTGTAAATGGGAGACAAAAAAAAAGAAGATGTGGAGCAGTAACATCCAACCAATCAGGACAACAGGGTGTGTCTAGTTGCGTGTCAATCATTAGGGCTGTCCAAAATGGTGTCTTTCCATGGTACAGTGCTTGGATATTAAGCTAATGTAGAACAATGGATTGATTCCATGTGTAACTGGATATTCTCCACTATGCTTTGAAACATCTACAAAATGGCAAGACTCGTGTTATTAAAGTGGACAGGGTGCAGTACCTGATCCACAGTAGGAACAAGAAAACTCAAAAAGGACGATGCTATAATACTTTGCAAAAACACAAAGTAGGCATGAATACAAAAGGTAATGATGGGCAACAGGCAAGATGAGAATCATCAACTACCATGGGAACAGTCAAATGAATACAGGAAACACTGACCGTATAAGGAAAGTGGTGGCAGGGGGAAACAGGACAACCAGTAAACATCTTTTGGGGCAGAAACAGGAAGGATTTATGGAGTTATCTACAGTGAGTTTTGTCACTGGGTCAAATATAAAAAATTGGGTAAAAATTGTGGGAGAGAAAGAGAGAGGTCACATTAATACTCTGGGATCCTTTTTTCATTTCCTTAGATCATGTCTATTTTTCATTTTGAATCATTTTACATTAAAACTCCTATTACCAGACATGTTCAATGAATCAGTTTGACATGACCAGCTCTGACATTATTGGCCTCAGATATTTTGGGATTATTAAAAAAATGCATAAAAATTGCACACACTAAATCATGCTTTACAAAAACATTGCAAACTCAGAAAATTTCTTGTATTTATTAAATGCATCACCCATATTTTATGTTCCTATTCGGCTGCTACAAAGATACACACTGCTATTTATCGATGTGCAATTTCATTTCTTTACGTTCATTTGTGACCAAATCACAGCCATGATTTTCCCCTCCCTCTCGTGTTCTGTTTATAACATAAACTATAACCATTACATTATTATTATTTTTTTTTTAAAAAGGGGGTTTTCAAAAGAAACAGACATGAGAGTCTTTCTATCCTCCTAAAAACAATAGAAACCCTCACAGAAATTCCACTACAAATACCATTACAAACCATCAGCTAACCATTAAAACCATTACCATTATTGGTATCCTTAATGGTATCCATTAGACATAACATGCCATGAATAGAAGACAACAAATTACCCATAGAGACCCACAGGGACCATTACAATGTCCATTAAAACCAATGCAATTCCCATTATAACCATTAAAACCATTAGAAATTCTATGAAGTTGTTTTTTTATACCAATATTATTTATCTTTCCACCAGTTGTGGAATCTGACTTCATTGGTAATTACCACGTTACCATAAATTATTCCCTGTGAAAAAGTAGTCCATATGACAAATTATATAGATTTAGACCAAATTTTCTTGACTGAAGATATCATGAAAGTGTTCTACAAAAAGACCCTTGGTATAAAGAATATCCTGTTGTTGTTGTTGTTGTTGTTGTTTTGACAGCTGCCCATGGACATCCTTAAATGATAACACTTTCTTTTCTGCTACTTTTGCACTCGTAATTCTTGACTGTGCCAATTGCACATACTCTACAGATACGATGGATAGAGATTAGACTGAAAATACTTCTTTAATCATCCAATTTCAATTTACGATTTGGTTGGAGTGCCATAGGGCCTGTTCAGATAATAGTTCTTACCTTCCACACCAACACGTTAAAAGATAAACACATTGAATCTTTTGGCAAACATTCTTCCAGCACAGAACTCCAATACATATACAGCAACAAAGGTATGTGAGAAAACAGGTTTCTGTACCTACATTAGTAATCCCTTTTGGTTTTATTCTTGCACACATTGTCAGCACTTACATGATCTGAGAACTACTGAAAATTTCTGGAATCTTCTGAGCATATTTATAAACAGGCGAAGGCTGGTCTGTCTCTGTGGTCTGTCTGTGAGCTTATTCAAAATTATATACGTTTATTAGTATAATTTAGATTTATATATTTATTTGGTAGTTTGAAATTAGAGTAATCAGATTTAAATTGGAGGGTCAGGTCATAGTTAATGTATACATGAATGATTTATTGCTTATTTAGTGTCTTATAACTTATAACATAACTAATATAGTTTTTTATTTTTTTATTTTATTTAAATATTAACCTTTTTAATTAAGTTAATAAATTGATTAAACGTCTGATTTCTGAACCAAAGGAACCAAGGCAACGCGTGGCGGAATCCTAAATCGCTCCATACAGGATACTTAGTGCACTTGATATGGCATGAAATCCATTATTTTTACGTACTTTGTAATGTACCTAGTTAGGAAATACGCAGCCATTTGTAGTTCAGCCCGCTTCGATGACCTTTATAGAAACCGATACAGAAAAAGAAAACTTTTAATTATTATCTATTGAGATGTTTACAATCACACCAGTAACTTTTTAAAATACAAACGTGTAATATTAACGTTAAATGTAGTTTTGTAGTAAATGTAGCTAAGCTAACACTACATTTGTATTTATTTATCGCTAGCTAGTTTAGCCGGGTGTTTAGGGTTATAACATGTCCAGTATGCTAGTAATTAGCGTGTTTAGCTATTAGCCTTGTATCTGAACGGGTTGGTGAAGAAATAAAAATGGCGACGAAGATTCATGTAAGGAGAAATACCAAACGGAATTTATTCAAAAACACTCTTAGCAGGGGAGATAAACGTGAAGATATTTGTTATATTTATTAATCGTATTTTTATTTAAGTGTTGTAGACCCCGAATATGAGCTCGTGTTTACCAGGATGGCCGAGTGGTTAAGGCGTTGGACTTAAGATCCAATGGACATATGTCCGCGTGGGTTCGAACCCCACTCCTGGTAATGTATTTTCTTTTTTATTTATATAATTTTCGTTTCTTTGTTCTGTTTTATCTCGTTTGTTGCTAAATTCTACAATGACCTTGAGAATATTATTATTATTATTACTACTTCTATATTTATTTTTAACACCTTACATTTGCACACATGCATTTACTTGACGTTCACACTTTGCCCCCTGTCGGTCATGTTTAGCTATTACAGCAAAATCCCATCTTCCTGAACATTAAAGCAGTTGTGATTGCATTTCTTATTTCAAAAATTGCATTTTTTATGCACTAATGCGTACAGTTTATATATATATATATATATATATATATATATATATATATATATATATATATATATATTATATGATAATTTTTATATACAATTTTGCATCTATAATGAGTGCTGTATTTGCTCAGATTTCCTGTCTGATGTGTGATTCTATCAAGTTTATGATAAAGTTGCTAGAGTAACACCAGAAGCACGTACAATTACGAGTTTCCAGTGATATGGACACAAGAGGCGAGGTAAGTCTTTGACGGAGATCGAAACCTGGCCAGGTGTTTAGATGTGTCTTAGTTGAAGGACAGAGGAGTGCACAAAGTTTGCGGAAGAAGAAGGGACGTGGCGTCTTAAATTTGTGCAATCATTATAGACCATGCAAATCATAATGTTCAGAATTCAGAAAAAGTGTCTGAGTACTAAACAACTCATCACATACACCTACTGTCATCCATGGAGCCTTTATACCTTTATACCTATGCCTTAATGGAGCCATTGTACCACTGCTACAATCTGACAACATGGCTTTAGATTCAGTCTTATTCTTATTTTGTATTCGGATTGCACTCTCCTAGCTGTGTTTCCTTGGAACTATAGTGTTTTGTATAAGTATTCACACCCCTCAAACCTTTCCACAATCTGGAGGAGATGATATGGACCTAATTAGGAGTATAGACGCCATGCGTGTACATGAAGTAACACATAATATTGAAATAATGTGGCGAAATGATTCAGTTTGCCACATTGTTTACAAATAAAAAGCATAAAGTAGTGATTACTCAAGTATTAACCCATGTTTCTGTGAAACCCCTGTATTAGTTTTGTTCTGATAACAGGAGGGGGTGAATATTTATGCAACCCGCAAACACACACACATCGTGGACCTTCAAATGTTCAACCTTGGACCTTCAATTATTATTATTATTATTATTATTATTATTATTATTATTATTGTTATTATGTGATCCAGTCGCTCACGTGCACGCGCACGTTCCCTATGGATCCGTGACCGCGCTCACGCCATGTTTTTTTTCTTTTTTTTTTTTTTTTCTCCGCTGGAGGAAGTTCCTGAATGGGGCGGCGCGCGCGGAGACGCGGAGGGGCGGGTGCGCGCGCTGGGAACAAAGTTCGGCACGCCGACTCTCCCAGCTGTACGGTGTAACGTGTTAATCATTTGAGAGGAAAAGTAAAGAAGTTGCTCGGATCACCGCCGGGGACGAACCGGACACGTTTACTCAGCTTGCTGTTGGGAGGCGCTGTAAAAGCTGACCCGAGCTCCGCTTTGAGTCCGCGTGCGCGCGCGTGTTTTTGTTTGTTTTCCTTTTCTGTTATACCCCCTCCACGCAAAAAAACCTCCACAACAACAAACAAAACAAAAACCCACTTGTGGAAAATAGTGAAAAGAGAACCGGAGCAAGCGCGAGCTGTGGACATGGCCTCACGCGCACGGGCGGCGTACTGAGCCTAAATGTTCGGGTTTTATTTCCACACCGAGTCTCTGAGACTTCACACAACTCACACAGAGGCTCTGCAGAGGTAAGAGGGACTGTCTGAGGACATTGTGCATTCCTTACTTCATTAGTATTACATTAACCTTTGAAGTCATGATTAATAGTTCTTAATTACAGCATTGATTCATTCATTAAATCTGATTAATTAATTACTCCCCAACCCCCCTCCGAACTCCGTTGACTGGATCTTGTATATCTTGCACAGTGAGATAGGTGAGTCCTAAAGAACCCTGGTTCTCAAAGTAAGGGACCCACATGGAACCCTGAGGCACAGCTACAGAAGGGTCAGGACCTTCTAACTTCGCCATAGTCTACTGGAATCTATTTTAATGGCTTTCTGTGGGTGGAAAGTTCAGGAAAAAAACTCTCTGGCTCCAATAAATAGGCCAAATATAATTATCCAATCCCATCAGAGTATTGTATCTATTAAATTGTGTCTCTGTGTGTGAAATAAACCTGTACTGACAGGATCAGGGATTTTTTTTTGTTACAGTGATTGATTAAAAAGCATGGGAACCCCTGCTAAAGAAAATCTGATATGCTTGCAATATTTTGACCTCAGGTGCAAAAGTGAATGACACTTATGCTAAGTCATGAGTGGCATATAAACGCTTGGAATTATTATTATTATTATTATTATTGTTGTTGTTATTATTATTGTTATTAAGAGTCTCGAGCCAGGTGTCAGACTTCTACACATGCTTGTTCATGTTAGGCAAGATGTGAATAGGGCAATTAAAAAACAAAACAAAACAAACAAAAAATGATCGACACCACTGTTTGTCAGTTTATTGCTTTGGAAACTTTTTCCCAAATTTTTTGCCAACCATTTATTTATGAAATGATGCTTTGTCTAATTAAATGTGTGTAAATATGTATATACTTAGTAAAAATAAAAATCACTTTGGAAGATGTTAGACTTCAGATAAAGGCTGATGGAATAAAGAAGAGTCTGATGAAATATCTCTATCGTAGAATCGTAGAATGTTTTGACCGAATGCACGTCGTGTTGTGGTGATGTCACATGACACACGCGTCTCGGCCCAAATCTGCGGTAATTTTGCATGTAAACTGTTTATCTTGTACGCATGTTGATGAGGAATGGCCTAGCTAATCACGCCGTCAATTTTTTTTCCCCCTCACCAAAACAACTTGAACGCACACCACGTCCCCTCTACCTCTGAGACCGTACGCACGAACTTCCGAGGAAGGTAGCATACAACATGATGGGATTGTGAAGTGGGTGGAGCTTCTTCTTCCAAGTAGCTAAGGTTCAGATAATGCGACGGTTGTCGAGAAACAAAAACCGAGAAAAGAACATTTTAGTGTTGAGTTTTGACTTTTATTGTTCCTACAGTTTGGTGAAAACATGTTGTAAAAACATGAAAAATCAGTCTGAGTGGTTGTGAATAAAATGATAATTTCTACATGTAGTGTCTTGCCTTAACATAACCTGGTTCAGCTCATCAGCCAGCTTGGGGGGGATTGGTGTGTTAGAGGTAGAGGTTCAAGACAAAGCTGTGAAGCCTTGTGACCCCTCCAGGGACCTGAGAGTGACAAATGTGGCCTATTGGAACAGGACAAACCAAACCTGATTGGTGCTGTGTGTGTGATGTACTATTCAGTGGGTTCATCAGTGTTACCTATAGCTGCACCATTACTCCACTGAGACCTGCTACAAAATGCAGTTGAGCTCAATGCGACTGAGGGAACTGCCGTAATAGGTGCTTTAGACATTTGCGTCATTTCTTTAGACCTGCATGCCGATCTGGTTAGGTTTTGACACCCCCCTTGACGATTATCCTTTCTTGGAAGAGATCCTGCATGCTCCATGTCCTTTCTTGCTATCAAAACTTGCCATTCCTCTTCAGACATTTCAGATTAGATGTTCTGCTGGGAGCCTGGATGCCTTACTCAGGCTGGCATCTGGTCACTTGCTAACGTCAAGTAACCTTTTTACTTTATTTTTTTTTTTTAAAGGTTTAACGGAGAGCTCAGTGTGGCTCAAAACAGGTGTAAAGGTTAAGATGGCGAGTGTATCGTCTTAAGTTGCAGCAGTGTGAGTGTTTCTCCTTAACCTGTTAGGCCAGACTTGCATTTAGGCATGTACTGATGATCGGTTATATGGTATATCACGATATATTGAGGATGCACGGTATGGGTATGGTGGAGGTATTGAAAGTAGTATCTAGGGGTTTTGCAGTTTTATCACTGCATTAATCAACCATTTAAAAACACCCTAACCGTGACCCCATGACAGCCATGTCATTATTTTTGCGTTCCTTTTGAGAAGCACTTGCTCTTGAGTTAAAGATTTAAAGGACAGTTGAAAGTTTGGCCAAAAAACACCCCAAAAAACCCTGATTGGTGCTCGAGACCCAAGATGTCAGCTAGCACCGTCTGGTTTTGATGTTTTCCTGTTAAGAAGCTTTTATTTCATGGCTATTTTCAAACTGACGTCATGTTCAGCACCTGCATTCTTTTGCTGTGTGTGTCTGTGTGTGTGTACAAGTGTAAATGTACCACACCTCTGGTCCGTTGTTGACAGTTGGAAGCCATTGGGACCTGGTGATCTTTGCGACTAAGGCTACAGGGACAGGATTTTCCTGCTTACACTCTCATTTAATGATTCTTTGAAAAGCTTCCAGCTTTGGTAGATATAATCCACTGGTGTGGTTTTAACATCTCTGGCTGTTCGAAGCACATCACATGACCCCGACATGGCTAACGTTGAGTTTAGCGTTAATGCTGGTGCTGCTCAGACTGAAGGTTGGTTGTAGAATAATTATTATTTCGAAGACCTGCCTGCCTTGTTATTGTACGTTGGAGATGTACACTATACACACCTCAGCCTTTCGAATTCACCGCAAGATGTTTTTATCTGGATATTTTTGGTTGGTTTCGTGGTTGGTCGGTCATGTGGGTTGGGATCGATTGTACGTGACTGTACAGATCACGTGAAATTCATTCTTGGGTATACAACTGATCATGTTCCACCTAAGAAGCTACCTATATGATACACGCCTCATGAAGCAACTAAAACACAAGGTGTAGGTGCTGTCGGGCGGGCCATGTCCAACAACCCTGTAGCTGATTAATTTCCTATACCAGCACACCCTGTACAGCGTGTTAAGCCAGTACTACAGTCAGCCTTGATGAGACAACTGATAAGCTGTGGTTTTACTTGAGGAAACCCTTTAGACATAACAAGGTTGCAGAAGAAAAATGTTGTGTTTAGAGTAAACGTAAAACATTATGAACGCTTGTGCGTAGGTTTTGTTATCTGTGCTTGGCTTTATCTTGGACTCGTTTGTCGTTTTGACAGAGAAGAACCCCCCGAATGAACGAAAAAATAAATGAATATACGTAAATGATTGTTTTTCAGGATTCACTGTGGAAAGTGAACGCTCCATCTGCTGTTCAACATGGCGACCTCGGCTTCGCAGGCGGACGCAGCTGAGGCCGGAGCAAGCAACGAGTTTAGCGACATCATCAAGTGTCGATCAGGTGGGTGTCGCGTTCTTGTGTGTCGCGTCCTTTTGTTGTTTTAGGCTACGTCCACGTTAACCCAGGTTAAATGTGAAAACGCTTCTTTTTCTATGTTTTGCCCACACCGAGACGGCGTTTTTGTCTGGCGTTGTAGTATGGACTGAGAAAACGGAGATATTCAAAAACAACGCTTTTTAAAAAATTTTATATTTTTTTATCCGGATCTATCTGGATTAACGTGGACGTAGCCTTAGAAGTTTGTTTTATATCTAAGCAGAGAACCTCGGTTATTTGTTTTTGAGAACGGATGACGGTTGTTTTTGAGCGGGAACGCTGTCGGGAGATGGGTCTACGTCTGCATTCAAGGCCTGCGTGCTTGCGTGCACGACGCGCTCCTAGGCAGATACGGAACAATAAGGAATAAGAGAGATGGCGGGAGTGTATCTGAGTGTGCCCATAATCTGTAATGTAATAATGTCACAATTACGGTTACTAAGATTTCGAAAGGCGGCGTAACACAAGGCCGAGTTATTGGCTGCATTTCAAGGCAGCGTTGCATATCTTGTTTTTTTTTTTTTTTTTTTTTTTGCTTTTCAACAAAGACTTTCTTCTGTTTCTTGTTTGATCAGTGGACGAGAGCGAAAGTATATATATAAAAAAAACAAACTACCAGTCAGAATGAGGAACCCATCTAAATCCATTTAGGTTAATAACCTAGCATGTTTAGCAGCTACCATCTTCAAGCTTCCGTGAGTCTTTCCTTTTTGTCTGTTAGAACGTCTAGTCAAACTTCTCCTTTTCCAGTGAGTGGACTCTTCACTGCTTCAGTACAGTATAAAAAGATTAACTTCTCACGTTTTATTAACTAAAAGTTTGTAGATAAGGCGAATAACGTGATCTTTTAATCAAACGTAGCCTATGCTTTAGCCTTGTAACTTGATTTTATATTTATGAATTAATGTTAATGTTAGTTAGCTAGTGAACGTTACCTAGGTCAGTTAGATGCTAAAGTTAGCATAACGTTAGCATAGGTGAACATTTTGCTTGTTTTTTTGTAGGTGAAAATAAAATGTGGGATGCCTCATGCATGGTTTTTTAAGTTCCCTTCCTAGCAGTTCCTTTAGATAATATTAAATCCAAACCTGAAATAGCAAACGGTAGATCAAAATGTAACTACGTATTGATAAAAAAAAAAAATGACTATGTGTAATTTTTTAAAAACGGATAAAACATTTGTTTGTAGTATAAAAGGAATTACAAGATAAATCAACATTGGGGAGGTAACAGTAACTTGACTTAACGTTGGTCCACATTACACCACCCTGCCGTTGATTTATTTTCCTGTAATCGCATGCACCCAAGTATTTTATTCCTTACTTCCGTCCCGTATTAGTATCTAGAAGCAAACTTGTAGAAGTGCACACCAGCAGTGAACAAAAGGAAGCACTGCGTCGGCAATTTAGCACAAAACCGTGGTGGACGTGTACCGTAACCGCACGTCAAAAGCCTAGCCGTGATCGCTGACGAGTAGAAATGATGCTGCCGAAGAGAAACCCAAATACGTTATGTCACATATTTATCGCTTCATGTTTATTCGACTAAATTTGTTAATTCTCCAAGAGTTACACCGTATACTTAAGTTCGTAAAGTCAAATCTGTCGTGTACGTAAACGTTTCACATTTAATCAAATTATTTTTGGTTTGTAAAATTGTCCAAACATTGCGAACTGTTCTAAAGTTCTAGACACTTATGACGGAAAATCGAATTCCTGAATACATGATGAAGCAAAACAGCAACAAGAAATGAGTAAGAAGGAACGAAGAGTTAAAAAAAAGTAAGTACAGTTCCTCATCCATCTTTGCGAAGCGACCCCATCGTCACTATGATCTGAGCTGCAGCTCACTTCTGGTGCGTGTTGTAGCTGTGCAGGATCTGCAGCAGAGCAGAATGATTTGCGGCAGTGTTTTCAGGCTGAGGCCCGTCTAAGGGTACGTTTTATTCTCTCTCCGTGTGGGTCGGGAATGCCTCGGCCTTCCCTGGGCTGGAATTCCTCTGCAGATCTGGATTTACGACGCTTTTCTCCACCACAATGGCTTTATTTTTATTTTTTTTTGCCAGGGTTCCGGTTGCCTGGTAACGGTCAAAGCTAAAGTTTCCTTTCAGTGTGTGTGTGTGTGTGTGTGCGTGTGTGTGTGTGTGATGATTCAGCTGCATAAGCAGAATCCTTATTTCGATTTCCAGCCTAAGGAGTGCTCTTTGGTCCCCTTTTTCCACAGAAAGGGTACTGGTGCTGCCAGCCGTTTAAAAGCCGATTGGTTACCCAATGAGTTTCCTTTTGAATGCAAGTTATAACCATGTTTTCAAGGCTTAACCAGTTTTATATCTGGCTTTTAGAGCTTGTTTTACCATTCAAATAACGTCAAATACTTTTGATCATTTATTCATAATACAGTGCCATCGTCCAAGACAAATCATACACGATTATACACTGTTCTCTTATTGCATTTGGCTAATCAGTGTGGCACTCCTCTGAGGAAAGTGTCTTAGCATTAGCAATTTTATTAACGATAAAATTTCCTCGAAACAAGTACTCGTACCTTAATTTCACTGCTTTGTGTTAAAACTCCTTAAAACACGTCGTTCCTGTCTTTTTTTTTTTGTGAGGTAATTCATATCATTTGCTTGAGTTACTTGATTCGCCGCTTGATGCGGTTGATTCGGTTGCGCTACATGCTAGCGGAGTTGTGCGTTTACAGTAATAGTTGCCTCAGTTGTATTTAAAACTTCCAGAAGTTGAGGGTTTTCTGACAATGTTGACAGCGTGGTGGATTACATGGCATTTCATTTAGCAGAAGATGCTAAGTGTTACTGCAATGTAATTGTCTTAGTGTTTTACAAATACTGAGGTAAATGTTGACGTTTCCGATGATTTTGTCCCGTTTCCATGGTAACCGCGTTTTACGTTTGCCTGTAGTAAAGATTTAACAGCTGAATGTAACTGCAGTGTGATTTTCTTAGGAAATTATAAACTTATCTGAGGTAAACGTCGAGGTTTCAGATGCTTTTGTCTTGTTTAAACGGTCGCTGCGTCTTTGTATTTGTCTGCATTAAAGATTTAACACCTATTTAATAGCTGGCAAAATTGTTAGTCTCAGTTATTAGTTAGCTTATGCTTAGTGTCTGTATTTCCCTGTTGCCTAGCAACAGTGGCTTAGTTGATTATGATGTATTTGTTTTTCGGTTTTATATGAAGACCGAGGACCAGTGCTGTACTTTGGTGGAAAGAGATGACCGTGTGTGTCTGTGTTTGTGTGTGTGCGCTGGTAGATGTGTGAAGATGTGTGAAGGAAGCAAAGGGAGAACATGCTGCTGTGTTTACAGCTGTGTCAGCTCTGTGTGTGTTTGTGTGTGTGTGTGTGTGTGTGTGTGTGTGTATGCGCAGTGAAAGTGGTCTTTAGGTATTAATGACTGGGTTTTTTCCCCAACATTTGGAAAACATGAAGAGGGAAAGAGAGAGAGGAGTTATTTTCACAGCTATGTGTGTGTATGTGAGAGAGAGAGACTTTTCTGATGCCTCCACACACACACACACACACATATATACACAATCTCTCTCTCTGTGTGTGTGTGTATATGTGTATATATATATATATATATATATAAAATATTCTTTCCTCATGTATAACACCCCAGCAATCAGGACAGGAAGCAGTCCCAATCCACTTCTACTTCCTCTTGTTCTTCCTGTAATTGTGTTCAAGAAATCCAGTCATAACAGAACCCAGCCCTCTTCATTTTGAATCTAGCTCTAATCATCTTCAGGAAATTATCTATAATGATACGATACTAAAAGGCTTAATGGGGGGCGTTTATAACTTGTCAGCCATAAATCACATTTACACAATTTTCTCTTTACCCCAAATGACGCTGATCAGCCATGACACGTTTGCCGCTTGGCATTTGCTTTCTTACTTTTGGACTGGAGGCTAATTGAGCTAACCAGGTGGGGAAGCTTATAACTACCAGCGCATTGTTCAGTATCTCAATCAGACATGTAGTTTCAGACACTTTATTTATTTATTTATTTATTTATTTATTTATTTATTTATTTTTATACTCCTATCTAGAAAAATACAGAAAAGTGCAGTCAGTAACTTTATAGCTGCTATAATGTAAGCGATAACAGAAGCTAACTTGTTCAGGGTCGCACTTTAACATTAAAGTGATGCATCATTGTGTAATAAATAATCGCTGGAATTGTTGACAAACTGCTGCGGTGCAACACGGATGAAATACTTTAGGATATTTCCTTAAATAATTCCTTGGTGGTTCCGGTAACTTGGTCCTCGATTATGTTCCTATAACATTGCCATTGCTAAAACTTTCCAGAACTAGCAACAGTAACCTTGAGAAACTTACTTAGAGATAACACACAAGTCTTTGCTGATGAAAGGGTTGTGTAAATGGTGTAAATTGCACTTTTTTTTGACAAGTTATCGCTTAATCGAACACAAAGTACATAATAGATCTTTTATTGATTACTAAATGTGCTGAGGATGTTGGGTAATCGGTTCGTACAGGATTTCGCGGCATTCTCGTGATTGTTGCGGGCAAAAAATGTTTGATTTTGCTGAGGCTTTTTTCAACATTTGCGACGAAATTTGCGGATTTATTTATTTATTTTCAGAAAACTACTTGAATTGGCGAAATTGAAGATTGTTTTGAGATTTGCTCTTTCGCAGTGATGTTTGTCGGTAAACGAGACCTTTTAGCTGTACTCGTGTTCGACGCACGTAAATCGAAGAGGGTTTTGGATGCACGAACGTTGCGATGACGTCACATGACGTGTCTTGGCCCAAATATGCGGTAATTTTTGAAAAATGGCAAGCTCTTCCGAATACTGTGGAGTTCCCTTGATTTTTGTGTTCATTTCTACGATCGAAAATATCACGGAATCCTGGAGGGACTGGCTAATGTCTTCTCTACACGCCAGTTGATTTGGCTGCAATAATTTGTCAGCGCTAATTTGACTGGTTGCATTACCAGGGCGCAGTGGAAAATAATCCAGGCCAAGCCTATGGCCTCTACTGGATCTCACACGCACGCACACACGTACACGCACACTCAGATGAAGAAGAGGCAGCTCTGGCCAAGTTTTATATAAGCAGAGCAGTGGGCTGTTGAAGAAGTGCCAGCGTCAGCGTGGCTTTGTGTAAGGTTTTAAAGAAGCTTCACTGAGAGGCTCGGTGTCAACACCTTTATCACCGACCCCCACTTTACCTGTCTGACCTCCTGCTGAGCATTCTGGGAAATGGCCAGAGGTCACACAGGTTTGTGACAATGCTGTTAACACGGGGCGACGGCTTTAGCCGGAGCCAGAGCTCTCTTTTTGTTCTTGAGAAACGGAGACAGTGTATGTGTGTGTTATGTGAAACCTTGAAAAATAAAATAGTTGTGCACATAAAGGACTTACATTCAGGGTGATCTAGTTACACATGCACCCACACACACCCATACACACAGACAGACAGTGTCTTAGCCACATTTTTGTGTGTGTGAGAAATGTTCCCACAAGCATAGGAATATCTGACAATTTTGACTTCGTAAGGACATTTAGCCAGTCCCCATGAAGAAAACTTTCTCTTATTTATTTGTTTATTTCTTTTTTGCAACAAAATCTAGTATTTATTTTACAAAACGTAAAGAGCCGAAAGGTTTCCTTTTGATTGCTGTGGTAAAAGTTCGACCTAATTTTAGGGCAATTTATGCATTGATCGTTGGAGTGGAATCAGCGGAAGGTCCTCACAAGGAGAATAAGTGTGTTTTCTAAAACACACTTATTTCTAAAAAATGTTTGAAATTTATTTATCTGCCAGCTCTGTGCCATCATCTCAAGTGCTACTTTTTTACTACGGTGTTGACAAGCAAGTCATGGATTCGTGAACGCGTCGCCATTGGACCGCTAGGATGCTAGCAAGCTTTGAAATATTGGCAAGATCTAAACTTCAGTAACCGTGACCGTCATAGTGATGTGCACGATGAAGTTTCTGTTCTGCTAACACTTCCGTTTGGACAAATCGTGAAACAGAAGTCCAGTCACTGCGACACTGTGACCAGGAACATGGATGAAGTAAACATTAAACGTCAAATCTCTGTTGCTGTGATGCTCTTTATGCACTTTGAGTATTGTAGAAACACTTAGCTGCCTGCTGTTTTAGTAAATGAATCAATAATGAGGTGATGTGATTCAGCCCAAAACAAGGCCGAGTTACTTTTACCATCCCGAAGTTGGTTTATTTTCCGATAACGTAAAGCAATGAGTGTTTTATTCCTCTGACATGACAGTGATTTGCAAACGATCACAATTACTATTATTATTAAAAAAAACTTATATTTTATTAAGGAACTATGGTATACTCTTTGAATCCGTTTATAGCTACATTTAATGTTGTGGAATGTCCACAGAACAAGCTAGTTCCAGCTATCACTTCCGTTACGTCAGCTATAAACAGCAAACAAATAAAATAAACAGAACGAATCGAACACGGCGCATCGTGTTACCAAGAAACCACAATCCGACTCCTCTGAAGGAAGACTTTCCTGGGGTGGAAAACCTCAAGTTACAGCTTTACCTCCGATTTGTTACCGGAGACGACTCCTTCCAGAAAAACCGGACGGATAAAACGTCTCCTTACGGAAAAACGTAAGTGCAAGTGAGCCGTCGCTATAGAAACGATAACGTATTCGAACGTCCGCGGTCTGAATCGTTGTGGGAGCTGCCGTTTTAGAAAACGATTCAACGCTTTCTGACCAATCAGGTTTGAGAATTCGGTACGAGTCGTGGAAGCTACATATGGTATGTAAAAGTCACTTATGGTGACGCTAACTATCCGTGGCTGTAGTTGCAACAGCACTGTTCTAGAAAGAGCAGCGCAAGTGGTGTTTTGCCAAAATGGAAAAAGAGTCAGTAGGCAGTTTGAGGAAAGTCTTGAGATTCTCTGGTGGGTGTTTTTTTTTTTTTTTTTTTTTTTTTTTGTGTCTCGGGTCATGTTTTTTGCTGAGATTCATTGTGTTTTCATGGCCCATTGGTCAAGATTTCTCCAACAGCCTACAGATCGACTGGTTGGCTCTGTCTATACAAAGACTGTTCCGTTATAGATGTGTGTGTGTGTGTTCTTTTCCTTGCTGTTGGCTCTGTGTGTGTGTGTGTGTGTGTGTGTGTGTGTGGGGAATGTGTGGTTTGGAGAGCAGAGTGAAGTTTTGAACAGAGAAAGTGTGAATATCTGGAAAGAAGTCTGCATCGTAGAGATGGGGGGAAAAAAAGAACATGGAGTTTAACAGGAAATCACCGTTCCTGACTTGCGTGTCGCAGATGTTTGCATTTCTCACTTATTAATAACATCAGACGAGTTCAGTGTGAGCATGCTAGGCATTTCTTAGCCACTGTTATTAGCTCTTGTTTTAAAATATCGACAATGAACAGTCATGGGAAAAAAAAAAACAGCTGGAAAGCTAACCCACGATTCACGGTGTTCCCGTTGTCCTAGAATGAGACATGAGAATATTACGATACGCACCGTTGCGTGTTCATGCTCGTACGTTATTTATAACATTTAGCTAGTTGATTTTCAGTGACGGGCATTAGGGGCTACGTTAGCTGCTTTGGATCGAGTAGTGTTGCAGCGTGCACTGGGTTTGGTTTCACAGCTGTAAGTAGTGTAGTATCACATGATATCGGATGTTAGTATGAGACCATTTTTATGCTCCATTTTATTGGAAATAACCATCATTACTTGACTGTTTATTGCTTTATTGTGTGTGTGTGTGTGTGTGTGTGTGTGTGTGTGTGTGAGGGATAAACACAGTAAATGAGAGGAGAAGCTGGTTGACTGGGCCACTCCTGACTAAACATAGTGTGTATGTGGTCCTCTGTCAGGTGGTAGTCAGACTTTTTCACGAGCCAATCAAATTTTAATGGGATGAA